>NC_142702.1:21701365-22017279 GCF_029339155.1 Prunus mume
ATGATGAGCCGTCATGGCGGAGTTGGAGAAGAAGCGGAAGGGGCTTGATTCTTCGATCCATGACGTCATGGGTGGAATAAAGTCTGCCGCCATTCGACCTAGATCCCCACCCAGCCGCCGCCGAGATGGAGGAGCTATTCCCTGCAGTACCGAGGATATAGACTTTGCCTCGGTTGTCGACGGAGGCGAAGGAGGTAACCCCGCCATGCATCGCCAGAAGTGCCTCTTGTCAACGCCTTCCCGACCGTAAAGATTGATGCGGGGAGCTCGCTCGGACCAAGGCCACGGACTTCCGATCGGGTCCAAGACAGTGCTCTCTATCGCCAATGTAAGTAGTCCTGTGCCTTTGACTTTCTAATAGTGCAATTATGATCCGGCTTATGAACATATCTTTCTTGCAGGCTTTTGGGATATGTGACCAGCTGGCGGAGAGAGAGGTGGACTTGGCGAGACGCCATTCGAGACAGCCAAGGCGCTACCACGAGGCTCAGCCGCCATCCGGAGAGGAATGTCTTGCACTGAAGGTGGGGAGGCGAGCGGGAGCTAAAGGAGACAACCCGCGGCTAGAGGCGGTGGAGGAGGCTAGGCTTGAGTCCGAGAGGAGGAGGACCGAGGAGCTGGCGTGGCTCGTGCCGAGGCAGTAGAGGGAGTATCGTGGCTCGCACAGTTCAAGAGCCTAGCCGACGCGATGGTCGAGGAGCAGTATGGGTGGGAGAAACCGGTTGCGAGGTTTGTTAATCCAGAGTTGGATATAAACTTCGACACTAGTGGTATTCTCCTCCCATTCTCCCTCGGAGTCACTGCTTGCGCCACCCGTCACGAGGCCACGAGTCCTTCTGGAGGCCGAGACGCGAGGAGGTGCCGATGCTAGCGGAGGGGAGTCGACCATGGATCGACACAGCTGCCGAGGAGGAGGCGGACGAGCATGCTGATGCCGAGGGCTTGTTTATATTTTTTGTTATGATGTACCCAGTTGTTTCGGATGTAGTCTTTTGACATGTATGGATATTGCCCTGCCCTAAGGCAAGGTTACTTTGATTTTTATGATAGCCTGGTACCCTTTTGCTTTATGCATTCTGCCAACTTCTGAAGTGTGAATAAGTAGAAATGGGGCCCAATTGGGTGCTTTTATTAGATGGGTGCCGAAGGGCAGAAAGTACAATGGTGGGTGTGAGTCAAGGCTCAAGACCGAAGTATAAGAAAACATAGTGTCCTAGGGTCTAGGTATGTTTACTTGTAGTAGTACTTGAGATGGTCATGCGTTCCAAGGGTGAGGCAACGTTTTGCCCTTGGGATCCCGAAGTCTGATAAGTCTCGGGGCGGCAAACCTTGGTGATCTCATATGGACCTTCCCACATAGGGTCAAGGGTTCCCTCATTAGGATTCTTAGTGGCCAAGGAAACCTTGCGCATGACCCATCCCGGGCCAGAAAGCTCGGGTTTAACTCGAGTTGTAGTACTTGGCAATACGCTGTTTGTACGCGACGTTGCGCATGTTGGACTAGTCACGAAGCTCGTCAATGAAGTCGAGGTTGAGGGCCAATGCTGCGTTATTGGCTCCGCCTCGTAAGTGGAGGTTCGGTATGTGGCCGACCAATCTCCACTAGTGCCACGACTTCGGTACCAAAGGAAAAGGAGAACGGTGTTTCTCCCGTTGAGGTACGAAAGGTGGTGCGGTAAGCCCAAAGAACCTCCGGAGTAGCTCTGGCCAGCAACCCTTGGCTTTGTCAAGCTTGGTCTTCAGGGTCTTCTTGATAATTTTGTTCACGGCCGACCGCCATTAGACTGAGGATGGGCTGGAGAAGCGAAGCAAAGTTTAATCTTGAGGTTGGAACAAAACTGCCTAAATTTTGCATGGTCAAATTGCCGGCTGTTGTCCGTGACGATGACGTTGGGGATGCCGAAGCGGCACACGATATTTTGCCAAACAAACGCCTCAATGCGAGCAGCAGTGATGGTGGCTAGGCCTCAGCTTCAGCCCACTTAGTGAAGTAGTCGACGACCACGACTGTGTACTTGACTCGCCTTTGCCCTCGGGCATAGGTCCAATGAGGTCAAGTCCCCATCGGGCTAATGGCCAAGGACTGACCATGGCTGTTAAAGGTTCACCGAGTTGAGGGATATTGGCAAACCATCGACACTTGTCGCACTTCGGGTGAAGGCTTAGGCATCGTGTGAAGTGAGGGCCGAAGTATCCTTGCCTAATGGCCTTATGGCGCGCTAGTGAGCGGCGCTCGAATGACTACCACAGATGCCTTCGTGATTTCCGGAGGACATAGTGGCCTTCCTCCGGGTCGTGCACCGAAGGTAGGGTAGTCAATCCGCGCCAGGCAGGCGCAATTAATGATCGATATCGGCGGAGCGATAACGAACACGCCGCTCTTCAGCAGGTCGGGTAGCGCCCGTTCGCAAAAATTGGAGGATGGGGTCCATCCATGTTGGGCCGTGATCGATGGCGCAGATGAGTGGTGCCCGTGTGCTTGGTCGATCCAAGATTTCCATGTGGATATTGCGCCAAGACCCCGCCTATGGTCGAGGCTAGTCTAGCTAGGGCATCGCATGGCTATTCTCCGGCGTGGTACCGCTTATGACATAAGCGTTGAAGGTTGTAAGCAAATGGCGAGTATGTTGGAGGTAGGCTGTCATGGACACGTCCTTGGCTGAAGTCCGTTGACTTGGTGGACAACGAGCCGTGAGTCGCTGAAAATCTGAATTTGCCTAGCGCCCATCTCCTTGGCTAACCGAAGGCCAACTAAGAGTGCTTTGTATTCGGCCACATTGTTGGAGGCGTGGAATTTGAAGCGGCGGGCGACTCAAGGACAGCCTCGCCCAGAGATGAAAACAAGGCCGGCTCCGCATCCTCAGGCGCTGGAAGAGCCATCCACATACAAAGTCCATAAGGGCTGTGTCAAGTCTAGGGTGCCGATTCTGTTGGCGACGTGGACTTGGCCTGGGTAGGAGTGGGCTCCATCGTAATCGAGACCGCCACGGCATGGGGTTGGTGAATTCAGATATAAAGTCGCCACGGCCTGGCCCTTCGTGGTGGGCGGGGTTTGTAGTGGATATCAAATTCGCCAAGCTCAATGGCCCACTTGACTAGCCTCCCGAAGTCTCGGCTCCGCAACACTTACCAAGTGGTTGATTGGTTAAGACATGAATGGTATGTGCTGAAGCACGCCCGAGGCGCCGAGCCGAAACCACCGAGCGAATGCGGCCGATGTCCGCATCGAACCTCGGCGTCTGTAACGCTTTGTCTGACGTAATGCAATCGGGTGCTTAGAATCGCTTCTTTGTCCGATGAGCACAGAATCGACCGTAGCTGAGGCGGAGAGATAAATCATGAGGGTGTCTCGGTGCTCGGTGTTGATAATAAGGGGCCGGCTCATACGCCTTCAGCCCGTTGAGAGATTTGTCGATTCAATGATCCAGGTAATACCCGCTTACTACCCTTAAGTGCCTTGAAGAAGGGGGCGAGCGATCGCTGGCCTTGGAGATGAATCGTCGTGGCTGCGACACGCCCAAGAAGGCTCGGATGTCCTTGATCGTCCCGGTATTGCTATGTCTAATATGGCCTTGATATTCTCTGGATTGGCCTCAATACCCCTCTGGCTGATCATGAAGCCAAGGAATTTACCAAGCCACCCCAAATGCACACTTGGTGGGGTTGAGCCTCATCTTACATTGCTTTAGAATGTGAACATGGCTGAGAGGTTGGGGATGTGCTGGTCAGTAGTGTGACTCTTGACGAGCATGTCATCAACATAAACCTCCATGGTGTTGCCAATTAGGGAGCAAAGATCTGTTCACCGACGATATGTGGCCCCGGCATTCTTGAGGCCGAAGGGCATGACTTTGTAGCAGTAAAGGCCATGATCCGTGATGAAGGAGGTGTGGGTTTGGTCCTCAGGATGCATGAAAATCTGGTTGTACCCGATTGAGGTTGGTGTAGTCTACACACATGCGCCAGCCCCTTGTGCCCTTTCGAACCATCACCACATTGGCCAGCCAGGTGGGATAGTCCACCTCCTTGATAAATTCAATGCTAGTTAGCTTGTCCACCTCTGCCTTCATGACCTCATATCGCTCTGGGTCATAAGCACGACGTCACGAACGGGTCGAGCAGCGATGGATTAATGCTTAGCCGGTGAGATATGATCTCGTGTGATATGCCGCATGTCATTGGACGCACTGTGCGAAGACCTTAGAATTAAGGCGAAGGAAGGCGATAAGATCAGAATGAAGCTCCTGTGAGAGAGAGGTGTCGATCCCGACCTTCCGGTCCGGATGTTTTCATCAAGAGTAACTTGTTCAAGGTCTTCCACAGTTCACCGTGGGTGACAGATCCTCCCTAGGGTCTTCTCGGGACGCTCGGTGCGGCCTTGAATCGGTCTTTGGAGCAGGTTACTACGAGGGCCTCGCCGATGTTGGCGGTTGGTGGACTTTATCGCCGGAGCGTAGCGGGCGCTAAGTTGGTCTCCACGCACTGTGCACGTGCCATGAGGCGTAGGGAAACTTGAGCAGAAGATATGGGTGGAGATGAAGACCTTCATTTGGGCCATGGCGGTGGCGGCCGAGGATGACATTGTAGGCTATGGGGCAGTCGATAATGAGGAAGGGAGTGGTGATTGTCCTCACTGGGGTGCCGATCCAATAGAGATTTTGAGATGAATGCTTCCAATGGGCTGGACCACCTCACCGAGAAGCTCACTAGGGTGTGATGCTTGGTCGAGCGGGTGAATAACACCGCGCAAACATCACACTGACCGAACTGCTAGTGTCCACCAAGATACGCCCCCATCAAAGTTAGAAATGTCGGCGCGGATAATGATTGGGTCATCGTGGGGGAGAATAACACCGCGCTCTTCCTCCTCACTGAAGGTAATTGGAGCCCAGCCTGATTTATGGGTCTTCGCAAGCGCCCCCGCCAAGACTAAAGACCAGTGCGCATAGGTGGAGCGGACATAATGTTTGATGGAGTTGTTGGAGGTTCCAGCCAGGGTGGGACCACCACGATAGTTGAGATCATGTTGATCTGCCGTTGATGAGGGTTAGGTGGGGGTGGGAGATTGTGTACATATTTATCCAACTTCCCATCGCGAATAAGTCCTTCAATGATGTTGTGCAAGGCAACATAAGATTCGGTGTCGTGTCCACCGAACTGATGAAAGCGACGAGAAGACACCGTGTTGGGCATGGGCTTGCCTGCCTCGGTCTGGGGCTTGGGTATGATAGGTGCCTCGTGCACCGTGACATTCGTAGGTGGTGTTCGGGTGGTGAAGACCTCGAACCTAGGCTTGGGTGAGAAGGGGAGTGGAGCCCGATCACCTACCCCGTGGGTTGCCTCACCGGACTGGTGATGGTTGTTATGTCCGCTCCATTTGTTATTGCTGAAGGTATCTTGCTGGTAGTTATCTTTCTCGCTTGGGGTGTTGGGTACCGGGTACTTGGGGGAGTAGAATGTTGAGGAGGGGTGAGTTGGGTCTTGGCGGGGTGGGGATCAGTGAAAGGATGATGTGCCCTGGGTGGCCGCCACGCTTGGAGTTGAAATACTCACTTGGTATGAATCATCGCTCGCTTCATTAATTCAAAGATACGTGTTCCAAGGGTTGTTGTGTACTAGGTACCAAAGTTAGACTCTGGAGGCCATTCTTGAAAGCACCAAAGGCGGCACGATCATTGGTCTCTAGGCGGGAGTACTCGTGGTGAACTGCTGCATACTCCGGCGGGCTCATCCTCACCGCCTAAGCATGTACAGTCGTCCGCAGAGTAGAGCGATCGGCGGATCATGAAATGGTCCGGGAAGGCATGCTTCGCATCACAAACGATTGATGGTGCGGGGCTTAGCCTATAGAACCAATTCAGGCCGCACCGCCGAGGGTGGATGGAAGAGGAGGCACATGCCTTCGTCCGTTAAGCCTTTGCATCCCAAGGCGCATCGGAAAGAATGTATGTGGGTGAGGGATCCTCCGTGCGGTGTAGAAGGCGGCGCGGAAGAGCTGGATTTCCTTCTCGTGGTACTAAGGATGCGTTCGTAAAGGGCCCAGTCGTGGCTTCGCCTGTGGGTTGGTGGTTGCGCTCGCTCATTCTCAAGCACCGGACCTTCTCAAAGAGAAGTCTCATTGCCGGGTCGGCATGAGGGAGAGTCTCGGGTCGGAGGTCCGGTGTGGTGTGGCCAGAGCTAGATAGGTCAGGTCCACCGAACTCCTCGGTGTGATAAGACTCGTGCTCTTCCGAGTAATCATGCCAACAGCCATCCGAGTCCCCATACCCTCTCCCACTGTGCACATGGGTTGGTTTTGGGGGGCCTAGGTGTGTCACCTTGGGTCTTGGAGATTAACGGGATAAGAAGGGGTCCCCTCTGACGGTCCAGATACGGTCCCTCGCAATCCCTATAGACCTTTGTTGGTTCATGAGGCCTGTTCCTCGGCAGGGAGATACGGAGAAGCCGTGATTTGGTCGCTCCGGATGGAGGGTCCTTACCCTTCGGGCCTAGGCCGGATTGGGAACAATGGTGGGAATGCCTCGCTGGTTTGGCTGTGTAATGCGCTCAGTTCTCGGGTAAGGCTGCTGGGAGCCTGGGCTTGGTTCCTTTCGATTACGCCACTTCGATGCGTAGTCGTGCTCACTCAACATTCTTGGAGTGAAGATGGTCACACCTCTCGGACATCTTGACGACATCGCGCGAAGAGCTCCACCTCGGCTGAGATTGACCTCCGCCGACGGTCCCCTCTAGGAGGTACCTCCCGGGGGTATTGCGCTGGGCATCGCGGCTATCCTCGTGAGGCATGGCTGTGGTGTGGAGTGAAGAAGAGGCGACAACGGTGCCAAACGTTGATGCTCTTTTTCGAGAGGGTCAACTTAGAGATAGGGGTTTGTCTTTGGCAAGAGAAGGGCCTGGGCCTTGAAAGGGCTAGCCTGCAGAAGACAAAATAGGAGAAGCGATGCGTTAAGCCGGACACCGTGTGATGTCCGGCGAAGGCTCTCCGATGCCCGAGTCGCTAGGGTAGTGACTATCGCAGCAAAAAGATAATAGTGAGAGAGAAGTTACCCTTTCTTGGTTACTGTTCCTATTTATAGGGAAGTAAAAGTAGAGGTTTGCACAAAGTTCCGATGTGGGACTTTGTGCAAGTTGTTGTGATGATGACACGTGTCTCCGCGCTTAGGTTTGGCGATTGGATCTTCGGCAGTGGTTGTCCTTCGAAGAGCATCTCCCTTTGGCGGGGAAGAAGGCATGTCGCGCTTGGTGTTAGTCACGCTGGTTAATTATGGTGTAAACAATATAGGCAAAGCACTGAGACATGCAATGGTGGCAGAGGAAGGAGAGAAACTAAGAAGCAATGCAAGGAAAGCTGCCAAAGTTTTTGCAAATCACAAGCTGCACCAAGACCACTACCTTGGCCAATTTGTCCATTACCTTAAAAATAATGTCCCAAGAAGGTCATTTTAGAAGCTCATTATTATTTTTATCTAATAAATCTAGAATGTTACCCAAATTAGTTTCAGATCATAAGCATTGTGGAGGTGGATATCTTCGTACTTTGAGATTCTGGAACTTTGGGTTATTGCCACTCACTCATTCAATGCTTTTCCAACGCCACCAATATTACGTACACTGTTCAGCTTCAGCACATGCATGGTTTGGTTTTTTGTCTTGTTCTTTCTTTTCCCATTTTCAAGGGACCAGTTACATTATTTTGGGACCATTTCAATTTTCAAGACAGATGCGTAATGCATTTGGTGAAAAAAAAAAAGAAAAAAGAAGAAGAAGAGAAGAAGATAAAATTAAGATCTTGAAAGTCATTACAGGCAATCCTTGGGAATGTGCATGCTTGGGTACTCTAGTTGAATGCTTAGCCAGAAAATGTGGATCATGTGTTTGGACGTTTGGTTAGCAAGAAACACGTATTTGCTTTTTATTTTTATTTTTATATAAGTGATATTGGAGAGGAGGGAATTGAACTTAGAACCTCAGATGCATGGATAAATATTCTTAACTATTTAAGCTACAAGCTCATTGCTTACTTTTTCTTTTTATAGTTACAAGATGTAGTATATTTTAAGTGTTTGGTTAATTGTTTAAAGAGCTTTAAAAAAGAAGCGTCTCTATTTGTTTTATTTGGCTATATTAGGTGAAGAAGAGGGTCATGATTAGCGAGGAGCCAACTATTGTCCGATTGTGTCTGTTATATGATTTCCTATACTTAACGATATTCATAAATTTATAGTAGAACTAATTTTATCATATTCAATAACCTGAATAATTTGGTATCAACAAACACATCGACATACCATATTTATTGATTACATTATTAATCATCTTGACATAGCGTTCAATGACCTAAATAGTACTGTATATTTGCATGTCTGTTATATGATTTCCTCTACCCAATGAATAATTGTACGATGAATTAGGATAGGGTAGGTCAGCCTACTTCCTTATATGATTGTCAAAAGTTTATTTATTTATTTATGTAAGATGTATTTAAAGGAAAATATTAGACTTATCACATTTTTATACCACATTGTATACCACCTCTCTAATAGAGGTGGGCCTCATTATATTGGTGGACTCCACCTCTATTAGATAGGTGGTATAAAAATGTGATAAGCCTAGCATTACCCGTGTTAAAAAATGTAACATCCCACATCGACCAACGGATAGGAGGTGATGTGCCTTATATGTACATGCCCGCCTCCATCTAGTACGAGGCCTTTTGGGAGCTCACTGGCTTCGAAGTCATGAACTCCGAAGTTAAGCGAGTTGGGGCTAGAGCAATCTCAGGATGGGTGACCTACTAAGAAGTTGCTCCTAAGTTCCTAAAAACAAAACCGTGAAGGCAGAAATGGGGGCCCAAAGCGGATAATATCGTGCTACGGCGGAGCCGATCCTAGGATGTGACAATTTGGTATCAGAGCCACTCTACCTTGTGGTGCGAGTGTGCCGACAAGGACGTCGGGCCTCTAAGGGGGTGGATTGTAACATCCCACATCGACCAACGGAGAGGGGGTGATGTGCCTTATATGTACATGCCCGCCTCCATTTAGTACAAGGCCTTTGGGAGCTCACTAGCTTGAGTCATGGGAACTCTGAAGTTAAGCAAGTTGGGGCTAGAGCAATCTCAAGATGGGTGACCCACTGAGAAGTTGCTCATGAGCTCCCAGAAACAAAACCGTGAAGGCAGAGAGGGGGCCCAAAGTGGACAATATCGTGCTACGGAGGAGCCGATCCTAGGATGTGACAAAAAACCCTACTTCACAGTATTTATATAGTCGCAACACATCCACATAATGCATGAATAAAAGTCATTCTTATTGCAAATTCCATACCAGCATAAAATATTACCATGGCAAAAGATCATCTTCATTGTGATGCTTCCATGGTCTGCCTTCACTACTACAAAAAAGGAAAAACACGACGGGAATTCACCGTCGTGTATTCTGTTTTCAAATGGTCGTGGAATCCACCGACATCTTTTCCATAACAAAACCACGACGGTGAATAACCGTCGTTGTTAAAACAAAAAACGTCATCAAAAAATCAAAACCGACGTCTTTGTGCTGCAAAAAGACATAAAAAAACAGTCGAGGATGAGAATAGACGACCAACTCCAACAAAAAAACGTCGTTAAAAAGGAAACATATGACATATATTAACAGAACATGGCCGCAAGATAAACATACAACGACGAGAACTAAAACTTAACGCCGTTAAATAAATATTTAACGACAAATATAAATATGACGTCTTTACAATCATAATAGACGACGTTATTGACACCTACTACGTCACAACATTTCCAACAACCGTCGTAAAATAAATTTTCCACTTCGATTTTTCTATGAATTATGACGTGGAAATAGATGTCAAGGGTCATTACTTACGACGCATGTATTTAAAGAGACGACGTTGAAATGAATAAATAACGTCGGTTACAAATAAATGAGAGCCGTATTATAGAATTTATACGTCATATTTTGAAAATAAATGACGTGGAAAAAATGATGGGGTCATTAATTACGACACAGTAATTTATAAGGATGACGTTGTAGTCTATATACAACGTCGTTACCATGAAAAAGACCGTCGTCTTTAATAATTTATACGTCTTCATTAAAAAATTGACGTCGTCTAATTCATATATCTTAACGTCGACAAGTTTAATGGACTTCAAATACCGTCGTAAAATAAATTTTCCACTTCGATTTTTCTATGAATTATGACGTGGAAATAGATGTCAGATTCATTACTTACGACGCATGTATTTACAGAGACGACGTTGAAATGAATAAACAACGTCGGTTCCAAATAAATGAGAGCCGTATTATATAATTTATACGTCATATTTTGAAAATAAACGACGTGGAAAAAATGATGGGGTCATTAATTACGACACAGTAATTTATAAGGACGACGTTGTCGTCTATATACAACGTCGTTACCATGAAAAAGACCGTCGTGTTTAATAATTTATACGTCTTCATTAAAAAAATTAACGTCATCTAATTCATAAATCTTAACGCCGACAAATTTAATGGACTTCAAATACCGTCGTGAATTCATCATTTTCCACTTCGCTTATGAAAGAACATGCGACGTGGTAAATTCATGACGACGTCGTCTTTTGTAACGCTCAGTTAAAGTTCTCGTCTTTTAGACGCCGGTATTATGGGATTGAGTCGTGTTATTTTGAATTACATGACGGTTCTTTATGCTTGTCCGACGTGTTATCCTGGATAACTGTTTCACAATAGCGTCGTGGTTCTTCATTGTTACGTTGCTTTAAGACGTCGGATAAATATATTGCGGTCGTTGAATGCTCCAAAACGTCGTTATTTATTAGAACAGACGCTTGTTTTTCACATTTTTATCAAAACCGTCGTGTTTGTAATCTGGCCAGTAATTTTTGTACTGATTGTTTTGTGGCCAAAACCTGTATAATGAAAGTGAAGAAATCACATTACAATATATTACAAAATTAATGTCATACACTGCCAATTACATAAAGCATCATTCAACCCATATATCTTCACACCCATCTCGAATATTTTGACTCCCTAACTCAACCACCACTTCATCAAATGTGTCAACATTTGGCATCCCTCTAGTAAATGGCTCACACTCAATTCTCACATCACCTAAGACATCATCACCAATAACATCATTATATTATCTATTAGGCATTGATAACACTACCGACCAACCACGATGCATAGGGTCGTCAACAAAAAATACTTGTTTGACTTGAGAAGCCAAAACAAATTGGTCATTCCTATGTCCAATTTTACTCAAATCTATAAGGGTAAATCCAAGTTCGTCCACTACGAGACCAGAAGTATTATCAATCTAATCACACCTAAAGACTGGGATTGTAAACTTTTGGTAGTCAAGGTCCCAAATTTCTTGAATGACACCATAGAAACCCATATTTGAGAGAATTGGGTTTTTATCCTTGGCACTAGCAACTTGCATAGTATGTGCAAGTAAATAAACTCCACTATTTTGAGTTGTCCGCACATCATCTTGTGCCTTGATGTTGAATTTAATACCTTTAATGAGATAGCTCCTATATAATGGCACTGCCATGTTTGGACCAGCTGCTAGCCACCTTAAATTTTCTGATACGCCATGATTGTCTTCCTCATTAAGTTCACTTTGAACCTGCAAATTAATCATAACTTAATTCAATCTAACATAGAAAGAAGAAAATTAAAAGTCCAATATGTTATTCAATAACATAGACCTTGAAGCGTAGCCATTGAATGAAAGTGCTATTGTGCTTATCCTGCAGCCACTTTGTTCTCTTTCTAAATTTTGGATAAGCGGTCTTGATGTTGATCATATGTTCCCTACATGACACATAAAATTCAAGTATTACGGTCCCAAACATATAAGATAAACATAAGAAATAATTTAAAATGGAAACTTAAAGAATAAAACTCATACGTACTCGATATAAGGTAGGACTTCTCCGTATTCTCCAAGACATATAGATGTGCTTGGTTCAACAGTCCCGATCAACTACGCTCACTTTGTGCAACCTGATAATGGCTTTGAAACTCCCATCTTTTGGCTTGAAGGCACTCCAACTGTACTAACATCAGATAAATGCTGGGTACAAAACTCTACAGCTTCTTTAGCTATATACCGCTCAAGCAATGCAACCTTCGGGACGAGTACGATTCTGAACATACCCCTTTAGCACTTTCATATATCTTTCAAACGGATACATCCATCTAAAATATACTGGCCCACATAGACGAACTTCTCTGACAAGATGTACTACTAGATGAACCATGATATCAAAGAATGAAGGGGGAAAGTACTTCTCAAGCAAACACAAAGTAACTACTACATCTTCTTCCAACTTATCTAGCTTGGAAACATCAACAGTCTTTGCACATATAGCATTGAAGAAGAAGCACAAACGAGTTATTGCATACCTTGCAGGCTTCTCCAAAACAGAACGAATTGCCACAGGGAGCAATTGTTGCATTAAGGTATGACAATCATGTGATTTAAGGCCAAGAAGTCTTGAATCTTGTAAAGATACAAGATTTTTTATATTTGAAGAATAACCTTCAGGGACCTTCATACTATAGAAAGAATTGCAAACCTCTCTCTTCTCTGCTCTTGACAAATTCCAAGGCCCGGGAGGCAAACGAGTACGTCTTTCTCCATACTCGGGTTGCAAATCAGTTTTGACCCCCATGTTCAATAAATCTAATCGAGCAGCAATCCCATCTTTATTTTTTCCAGGGATCTCCAGCAATGTACCAATGATACTATCGCAAACATTCTTCTCAATGTGCATAACATCTAGGACATGCCTCACAGGAAGGTATTTCCAATACTCGAGATCAAAGAATATTGATTTCTTCTTCCAACAAACTCTGTCACCATCTTCAACCATATGCAGCACTTCTTCTCCGGTTAATGGCTCAAGAGGCGTGCCATATTCAGGTTTCCCATTAAAAGCTGCACGTTGCCTCCTATATGGATGATTGATCGGTAACCATTTTCTATGCCCAATGTAACAAATTTTGTGGCCATTTTTCAACCTGTGACTAGGTGTATCATCGCCGCATATTGGACAAGCTTTATATCATTTAACAACACAACCAGATAAGTTTCCATAGGCGGGGAAATCATTAATTGTCCACATTAATGCAGCTCTGAGTGTAAAGTATTCTCCATTATGTGCATCATACACTCCTCCAATCCCATCCCACAAAGATGTTAAATCATCAATCAAAGGCTCCAAGTAGACATCTATATCATTTCCGGGCTGTTTAGGACCGGAAATCAATAAGGTCAACATCATGAACTTTCGTTTCATGCACAGCCATGGAGGGAGATTATATGTAACTAAGATAACTGGCCAAGCAACTATATCTGCTACTTAGAGAAGCTGGGGATTGAATCCATCGGATGAAAGAGATAATCTCAAGTTTCTCGGCTCATTACCAAACTCGCCATTTATCATCAAGAAGTTTCAAGGACGGGAATCCATTTGGATGAGACATATAACCGTCAATTGATTTTCTAGCGAGCATGCCAAGTCAAACTCTTAGCGGTCTTATGTGATCGAAACATCCTTTTAAACCTTGGAATTGGAGGAAAATACCACACCACCTTCACTGCACACCTCTTTCAAGATTGAATCTTTGCCTTCCTTCCACCTTGAGATACCACAATTAGGACAATGAGTTAAATCCTCATACTCCTTCCTATACAAGATGCAATCATTGGGGCTTGCGTGCATTTTCTCATAACTCAGCCCCAATGCACACAAAGTATTTTTGCCTCATACATAGAGGCGGTGTATTGTATTTCTTCAGAAGCAAATCGCTTGAAGTATCAATAATTCAAATGACATCACTCATCCCATGTTTTGCCTTCAAATTATACAACTTCACTAATGCCGATAACTTCGTGTACTTTCTACAACCAGGGTACAATGGTTGATCTCCATCCCCAATCACATTGGCAAACTCATAAGGATCAGATCCAAAATCACCAAAATCATTATCATCCATCTCTATTTCTTCAGACACAAAACTGTACCTACTATGGTCATCATCTTCTTCAACATTTCCACTAGCATTAGTAGTTGCTTCCCAAGTATAAGTGATCCCTTATAATTCCAACCCCAAACAATTTCAAATTAACACATTTAACACATTTAACACATGGACAATGGATATCTGTTGTAGTTAGAAGATTTTCTACAGAAAAGTTCAAAAATGCTTCCACCCCTAACTCATATGCCTTCGATCTTCTATCCGAGTGCATCCATGACTTATCCATCTCCGACACTATACCCTATTATATATAATAAAGTGAAAAGACAAGCAATGACCATCACTATAGCAGATTATATAAAGTCTAATAGCAAGTAATATACAACAGAGACGACGGTTTTTAAAGAAAAATAGACGTATTTGACATATATAGACGACGGATTTTCAACAAACGTCGTCTAATTATAACCACGACGGTAGTTAAATAACACCGCCGTGTATAAGTAATAAAACGACAGTTTAAAGTAAAACCGTCGTCGTATGCCTGAAAACACGTCGATATCCAGTTTATTTTTAAGATCCCAAAACCCTATTAAGAACACAACATATACATGAAACCAAGCATGAAACCAACATATACATGAAACCAACATATACTAAGCATGAAAACAATAAATTCATTCCCAATTCAACATAACAGAGAGTGATTAAAAGATCCGACAAAATGAAATCCATTCCCTATTCAACATAACAGAGAGTGATCAAGAAAACATTAAATAGAAAATCCATGAACCCATACCTCCAACAACATTATTAGCAGATCGCAAAACATATACCTAAAACCCTTTAACAAAACAACGTAATATCATTCAATGAATTTACAAGGGGAAGAGAGGGTTTATACTTACAGGTTGGCAGAGCTCACAGATTATGACCAAATTGGATTTGACACAGCCTGGAGAGCCCAACTTTGAATTAGAGATGAAGTGAGAGAGTGAAATGTTATGTTGCGCGAAATCTGAAAATTTTAGGGTTCAAGGTTAGAAGTATAAAACTAAGAGCCAAATCTGAAAATTTTAGGTCCCGCGAATATTTTAAGAAAGCGCGCTCTTTAAAACATCGACCGAAAAAACAAACGTCGTTAAAATTTCACATTAAACATGACGCTTATTACATTAAGGATGTCGTGGTAAAACTATGTACGACGCAAAATCAAACAGAAGTCGTTAAAACTATGCAAAACCACGTCGGAGTTAAGTAATTACCGACGTTGTAAATAACAATAAACGACTCACGTGTAAACAAAACGTCGTTTAAAAGAGAAACCATGGCGGATTTTTCACCATACGACGTAAAGTCAATATTCCACGACTTAATCACCGTCGCTAAAAGTAATACCCTAAACTTTAAAACCATAAATTATATATTTGTAAAATTTAATTTTATAAAATTGTTTATGGTTTTACAGCCTAATATATAACAAACATAAACCCTAAACCCCAAAAATTATACTTTAATCCTAAACCCTAATAAATAACAACCCTAAACCCTAAACCATCAAACTATATAAGTGATGTTATGACTCATCAAAATAATTTTATTTTGGTTGGTCATTTTAAACTTTTATTACTAAAACTGCATTTTTTTGGGGTTTAGGGGAAAGAAAATATATCAATGACTTCATAGGAGTTGAAGTTGAATTTTTTGAATTTATTTTAAATTTTGAATTAAAATTTTGAATTAAAAATAATAAAATATTCTTATATCAACAACAAACCACGGCGGGGTTAAGTAACTAACGACGTTGTAAATTATAATAAACAACTCATGTGTAAAAAACCGTCGTTTAAAAGAGAAACCATGTCGGATTTTTCACTATCCGACGTAAACTCAATATTCCACGACTCAATCACCGTCGTTAAAAGTAATACCCTAAACTTTAAAACCATAAATTATATATTTGTAAAATTTAATTTTATAAAATTGTTTATGGTTTTACAGCCTAATATATAACAAACATAAACCCTAAACCCCAAAAATTATACTTTAACCCTAAACCCTAATAAATAACAACCCTAAACCCCAAACCCTAAACCCTAAACCATCAAACTATATAAGTGATGTTATGACTCATCAAAACAATTTTATTTTGGTTGGTCATTTTAAACTTTTATTACTCAAACTGCATTTTTTTGGGGTTTAGGGGAAAGAAAATATATCAATGACTTCATAGGAGTTGAAGTTGAATTTTTTGAATTTATTTTAAATTTATTTTTAAAATTTTGAATTAAAAATAATAAAATATTCTTATATCAACAACAAACCACGACGTTGTAAATAATAATAAACGACTCACTTGTAAAAAGGACGTCGTTTAAAAGAGAAACCATGGCGGATGTTTCACCATCCGACGTAAAATACATATTCCACGACTGAATCACCGTCGTTAAAAAGTATTAACCTAAACCCTAAACTCTAAATTATATAATACGACTTACTTGTTCAAAGGACGTCGTTTAAAAGCGAAACCATGGCGAAATTTTCACTAAAACGACGTCCCATGTACGTACAAACGGTATATCACGTCTAAATATCATTTTACGTCGGTTTTTTACATAATTATGTCATTGGAAAGTTATTACACGTCGGTTACGCAATTTGTTTTTTCTTTTATATTATGAAAACCTCAACAAATTTTCAGGGAAAAAAAGGATGTATATTATAGACAAAATTTGTACATTATATATTATAGACAAAATTAGTACATATAAAAATATCAAGTGTTCCAAAAATCCTCTATTCCATATGAAGGCAAACAAACTCTGCCCATTCATTCCGGACTTCATCAATGGCTGCTTGGGGGTATGGCGCTTGCTCTTTTCCCTTGGCAAACTGCAATCCATAAACAATGATTATTAAGCTTTACAAAATAAAAAGAAATTCAGTCACAGACGACGCTTTTTTCATAAGCGACGTAGTATATCGATTCAACGACGGTAATTTTAAAGGACCGTCGTTGATAATACAAAAAACCACATAAAATGTTTCTGAAAATTTTCTTCTTACCTTCTTCTCAAACTCCAAGGAAGGATCCATGATGATGTCCCTCATGAAGCGCATCACATAATACCCGCATTCGACACTGCTGGGTTGCTTTGGTGTGCTGCGAGTTTTCCAAATTGGTGCTTTACGGCCTGGTCGCCTATGTGGGAATTATAAATTTTTAAAGCACTGTTCACGATGTTTTTGCCTCCTCATCAACCACACAATTTCGAGCAGAGGATCCAGAAAATAGACGGTTTCCCTCTTTACTCTCACAATCAGCAAGACCCAATGACGGCTGCACAAAATTAAAATAAAACGACGGTTAATATAAAAAGTCAGCACAAGAAAACAAACGACGGTTATTTATAAAACCGACGTATTATATAGTTTCACACGACGTAATAACGTAATCATCGACGTCATTATAAATTTATCACGACGGTAATTAACTACCGACGTGGTTAGTTGTTTCAAACGACTCAATAAATAAATAACCGACGTGGTTAGATGTTTCAAACGACACAAAATTAGTTAAACAGTTTTATAAGTGGTTAGTTAGTGAAAATTATACAAACAAAATCCTTTTAAGGAGACTAACCCTGGATTGTAAGGCATCATGAAAATCTGTTCACCATCTGTTTTAAAAGTCGACTGGCTACAATTCGTGATCTGTCGATTAGTGACCCAGCGTTGGCACTAACTTGAGCAGGGTCGATAAAGCCAACCATGCTGCACATATTTGCTTCTCTCAAACGATCATATAAGCACCTAAATATATAAAACAAACGACGGTTATTTATAAACAAGCGGACGTATTATACAATTTCACACGACGAACTGAAATAGAAAGCAGGCGTTATAACTAATTTATCACGACAATAAAAAAAGAACGACGTGGTTAGTGGTTTAAAACGACGCAATAATTAAACCACCGACGTCTTATGCTATAATGTTTGATATTTGATAAGGACAAACCTCATATATACTGCAACCACAGTAGCCCCAATTTCTTCCATGCCTGCAAACTGTGTAATATCTTCATGCAAGACGAAGGTACTACGATCTGCACCAAACACCTCCTTCTCAATGTTGAAGGTCATGATCTTCCCCTATGGCTTTAGTATCGTTTCCACATAACGACAAAGGGATTGTAAGGAAGATGGCACCTCCACATTTGAATAATCAACTACTTCATTACCCTGTTTAAAGAAATAAAGCAAAATAAAATGACGTGCTAATTCAATAAAAACGACGGTTTAAATTAAAAAACGTCGTCTGATAATAATTTAAACGACGGTAATAAAAAACCGTCGTTTTAGATAATTTATTACGTCATAGAAAATAAATTCCGACGTCTAATTTGAAAACAAATGACGGTTTAAAGAAAAATATCGACGTCTGAAATGTGAAAAAAAATAAAAAAGGCAAAGTTATGAGAATATACCTCTTCGTCATGCTTTTCTTCATCTTGTTTTTCTTCTTTCTTCTCTTCATCATTTTTGTCTTCCTTTTTGCCTTCATCTTTTTCTCTTTTTTTTCTTCCTTCTTCCCTTCATCTTTTTTTCTCCTTCTTCTCTTCATCTTTTTTTTCTTCTTTCTTCTCTTCATCTTGATTATCTAAAGCCCCAGATTTCTGTTTTAAGTAATAAAGAAATATATATATATATATATATAAGATAGATTGTACATAAAGTAAAAAAATTAAATCAAAACGTCGTGGTAAGGCATAACATAAGACGGTATGTAAGAATTATGGACGTCTTAAAATTATTAAACGATGGTAAATAATAAACGTCGTGGTAATTGTCTATTACGTCAGTAAGGACTAAAACCGTCATCTAAAAACCACAAAGTACGACGTCTAATGGCGTGTAAAACAAGTAAACTAAATACGACGTGGTATTTAAATAAAAACGACGGTTTATTTATAAAATCGTCGTGGTATGGTTTTAAAACGACTGGTTTCTTCATAATAACGACGTCTAATGTTTTAAAAAACAGAGAATTCAAAGTTCAAATATGTTACCGTTTCTTCCTCATTGCTGTTCCCCATTTTTGGCAGTATCATCCTCTAAATGTAGGGATCTCACTTCAGCCCCAGTAACAGCTTGCTTTATCGATATTGGATTTTTGGGACTTTGCTCTAGACCTTGGTTTTGACAGGGGCTAGTTTTCGGTTTAAGCATGCTTGGATCAAAATTGGGGATGAGGTGGGAAAGCTGACTTAGTAAATGTTCCCTCTCAGCCTCTACCAACTATTTGGTTCTAGCTTCCATCTTCTTAGTCTCTTCTTGAAGGAAATTCTTACACTTTCCTTCAATTGATTGACAAACTTTATCCTCTGTGGTCTAGGTAAATTGAAGAATTGCCTAGGGGAAATCCCAGCACCTACCCCTCTTACTCTCCCTGGATGCTTGGGACCTAAAGCCAAGGTCAACACATCATTACTGCCAGTTAAACTAAGACTGCCTTCAGCCACTTGTTTTTGCAATTCATCCTAAAACAAAGACATATAAAAAAGTCAGCACAAGAAAACACACGACGGTTATTTATAAACAAATGACGCATTATATAATTTCACACGACGCAACAATATAGAAATCGATGTTATAATATATTTATAACGACGTTAATTAAAAACGATGTGGTTAGTTGTTTCAAAGCGGCAATAAATAAACCACCGACGTCTTATTGTAATTACTGAAAACAGAGTTGTGATTCCAGATTTAGATCTTTCACGACGTTTTTTAAAACATTTCGACGTAGTAAAATAATTCACACTACGGAAAAATATAACATAAGACGTAATAAGAATTATACACAATTTAATACAAATTTAAAACAGAGCGTGTAGGCTTACAATTAATTTTGCTTTCTCTGCCACCTTTGGATCCGGGATGTTACCATGTTTGTCCTGTCTAGCTTTCTTCCATAAGGTAGATCGATCAATTTCTACCCCAGGCATGGTTTCCTCCAATTGATCCTCCAAACCAGCATATCCTTTTCGAGACAATCGATGATTGTACTCAAGTTTCTCCCTAATCTGTGAATGTTGAGAATGCACAGACTCAAATTCTTTGGATAACCTTGAAGCTACAAAGGCATCCCATTCTGCTTTCTCTATGAATTTATATACTTCAGGGGGTTGGCTTAATTTCTCCCTCTCCTTGATGTATGGAAGGATATAATGCCTCGTCAGTGTAGACTTGAAATCCTTCCATTTCTTGGCAGCAGAAGATAACACCGAGGTCTTGCCCCCTTGACCTACCACAAAAGCCATGTCAACGGCTTCCCAAATATGCTCCTTTATATCCTTGGGGATTTCAGCCCATTTCTTGTCCACAAGTGGGACTCTGGAGCGTGCCAACACACCAATGTAGGACTGCATCTCAGTATGTGCAGGGCCACATCCTTTCCCCCTTTTATTGTACTCAACAACTGGCTTGATTTTCTGCAATTTTCTCTTCACAACACGAGGCATTGTGCTCATACCTCGACCTGACTTTGAATCCTCAGAAATTGTTGTCGTGCTGGTTGGTTCTGTCTCAGCAGATGAAACAAACTTCATCTTCTTCAAGGGCTTGTCTTGAGGAGTTACCATTCCAAGCTCCTTACCTCCATTTTTTTTGGAGCCAGAGTCCTTACTTTGGTCTTGAGAAACCATGGTTACAGAAAAAACAAACCTGCAAGTGAAAATATTTCAGGAAAAAAATTAGAACACAAACGACGGTTATTTATAAAATACGACGTATGATAAGATTTTACACGACGTAATAACATAACATCAGACGTAATAAATGTTTAAAGAAGAAAAAATATAAATGTTTAAACAACGACGAAACAATATTAAATAAGACGTAATAAGAACTTATTACGGCGATATTTACACGACGTCGTGATATTCAAATTAACACGACGTAAATATTAATATAACGTCGTGTTATGGATATTCACACGACGTGAATAATAAGCTACCGTCGTATTTATAAGAAACCAAAAACATTTTTCTTTCTCTGTGAATGTTTGATTGCAGGTTTAATTTCTCTGAAACATGGTTTTTGTTTTTCCTAATTTGATAAAATACAAAGAAAAAGAAAGAAAGGTTTGGCATCTTTTATAGACGACGGTATCTTAGTATAACGTCGTGGTATGAACATTCACACGGCGTCAATAATAAGATACCGTCGTCTATATAAGATACCAAACCCTACTTTCTTTGTCTTTGTATTTTATCAAATTAGGAAAAACGAAAACCATGGTTCAGAGAAATCAAACCTGCAACTAAACAAGCAAATAAAAAATTGACCTGTCATTTTAAAAACAACTTAGATCAATTTTAAGACGACGCTAGGACGACTGACGAACCGTCGTGGTCTACATATTTAACCACGTAAATAAGAAGCTACCGTCGTCTTATTTAGTTGAATTAGTTGTGTTCAAAGTTGGAAACTTTCCCTCTCTGTCTGTGTATTTTATCAAACTTGGAAAGAATAAAAATGATTTTCGCCAGAAAAAAGGTAAAAAGATTTTCAAAACAAAAACCGTATGAGCATGCAAAATAGCAACAAAAATAGTGAGAAATGAAAGCTTACCTTTATGCGTGCAATGAAAGCTTTTCTCGAGTTTGGTGTTTAAGTTCAGAGGCGACGACTAAGACGAGAGGAAGACGATGAGATACTCGAGCGATGCTCGACAAGGAAAAAGACGAAAAGTTTTCTCGGAGATTGAAATTTTTCTCGGGTTTGGAAACAGTGCATGTGTAAGTCAGGTAGACGAAAAGTTGTATATATATACAAACCGTTTCATAGTAATAAGACGGCGGTTTACATAGAACGACGACGTATTAATAGACAAACTACGACGATAATTTGAACTTAGGACGTGGTAAATAAATACGACAGTAGTGTTGTAGGTACCACCGTAGTAAACTCCTAAATAAAAGTCGATAACTCAATATCTCGCGTCATGGTAGAAATATTTAGCACGACTGTTTTTTGTAATTTACCGACGTTTATTTTTATAATATACGTCGTTTTGTTGTAATATACCGACGTGGAATGTTGTAAATAGACGGCGGTTTTGTGTAAGGACCGTGGGTTTAAAAATTTATTGTATAAATTTGTCGCTTTCTTTCAGTTTCAGTTTTCATTTAGGTTTCCAAGTTCTTCCTCTCTCAAAGACACTCTCTCTCACATCTCGAAGACAATAATTTGGATGTCTTTCTCCAACAAATCTATGTCCACAAAAGGAAGCTTGTTAATCCTGATAGGAGACTTAGCGCTTCTGAATACTCCTTGCTTTCCATCAAAAGAGATGCAAGCCTGGCCTCCACTCACAAAGGAAAGTTCGCTTCTCGAGAAACCAAGATCAGATATCAGCCTCTACTCGATTTTCTTGGCTAAGAAGATTCGTCAGGTTTGTGATAGAACAAGATGAGTTATCGGCATTAGTGAAGAAGATGGGTTATCCGTAGAGCTTCTGAAGAAGAAGATGGGTTTTCAAGAATGCGATAAAGAGTAGAAATGGCTTCAGAAAGAGAACGGTTAAAGAAATTGAAACAACGACGGTTTTATGTTCTACCGACGTCTTTTTGTAAACTAAGACAACGTAGTATTTTTTTTCGCGACGTGTATTCGTTTTTAAAACGTCTTATGTGTAATATAACCGACGTGGATTGTATTTTTATAATTATAAATAGAATTTTTTTTCCCTTGTTCTTTCAGTTTATTTTTCAAAAACAATGCCTTATAAATAGAGTTTTTTTTCCCGAGGAAATTAATGTTCTAGAATTTGTAAAGTTTCTTTTTTGGGTGACTGATTTAAATCAAATACGAATATAAAAACAACGATTGTTTGTTGTTATACCGTCGTCTTTTTTTAATTTAAAACACGCAATATTTTTTCGCGACGTGGATTCATTTTTAAACGTCGTTATGTGTAATATAACCGACGTGGATTTTATTTTTATAATTATGAATATAATTTTTTTTCCCTTGTTCTTTCAGTTTATTTTTCAAAAAAGTGCCTTATAAATAGAGTTTTTTTCCCGAGGAAATTAAAGTTCTAGAATTTGTAAAGTTTCTTTTCTGGGGGACTGATTTAAATCAAATACCAATATAAAAATCAACGACTGTTTGTTGTTATACCGTCGTCTTTTTTAAACTAAAACGACGCAATATTTTTTTCGCGACGTGGATTCATTTTTAAACGTCGTTATGTGTAATATAACCGACGTGGATTTTATTTTTATAATTATAAATATAATTTTTTTTCCCTTTTTCTTTCAGTTTATTTTTCAAAAAAGTGCCTTATAAATTTTTTCCCGAGGAAATTAATGTTCTAGAATTTGTAAAGTTTCTTTTCTGGGTGACTGATTTAAATCAAATAAAAATATAAAAACAACGACTGTTTTTTGTTATACCGTCGTCTTTTCTTGTCGTCTTAAGTAAGACTAAAACAACGTAATGTATTTGTTTACCGACGTGGATTATTTTTGTTAAACGTCGTTATGCGTAATATAACCGACGTGGATTTGGTTTTTTAATTATAAATAGGGTTTTTTTTCACGGGTTCTTTCAGTTTTAGTATTCGATTAGGGTTTCAACTTCTTCTTGCCCCTTTCTCTGTCTCACCTCATCTCTTGGGAGGCAATTGTTTGAATGTTGGTTTGTGTGTATGTTTGTGTATCTGATTCACAAACATACACACATCACCAATTTTCAATAAATTGTCTCTCTGATTGCAAATCTGTGGCTGCCGTCGTGAAGTTTTAGGAGGCAATTGTTTGGATGTGGATGTGTGTGTGCGTTTGTGTAGATACACAAACGCACACACATCATTCACTTCCAAAAAATTGTCTCTCTGATTGCAAATCTGAGGCTGCCGTCCAAATTTCAGAAGTAATTTTTGATGTTAATGTGTATGTGCGTTTGTGTATCTCAAAGACACAAATACACATACATCATTAACCTCTAAAATATTGTCTTCTGGTAAGATTATGATGAGCAACAGAGTTCCATCTTGTAAGATTTCCTAACCCTTGTGATCTCAGAATAATCTGATTATGTCGGCGGTTTTCTATATAAACCGTCGTGGTTATTTCAATTCTTGTTATTAAGTAGATCTACCGACGTAGGATAACAAAATCCAAGAAATAAATTGTTAAAAAAAATTCTTATTCAGACGACGGTTTAAATATAATGTATGACGTATAAAGTGGACAAATACGACGTTAAATTGTATATTACGTCGTTAAATGAAAACCCCAACTTGGTAAGATTTAAAGATATCGTCGTAGAAATACGAGAAAGACATCGTTATATTTACCTTTGCCGTAGTTGTACATTAATTTAATACGGCGGTATTTTGTATTTTACCGCCGTGGATTTATTTGTAATTATACGCGCCTTATACGAAACTTGGTCGTGTTAATTTATGGGTAAAACGCGGCTTTTTTTGAAATCGTCGTCTTTACTTTCTACGTCGGTCAGTTCATAACTTCAGCCGTTATATGTTGGCCATGATTTTACCACTTGAAAATCCTATTTCAATAAGACGTCGGTTTTTTAATTAAGTACGTCGTGTTTTAGGAACAGCCATTTGAATCTCCATTTTTTAGTTGTCTAAGGTGTTATTACACGGCGGTTTTATAAAACCGTCGTCTTTTAAAAAACGACGACGGTTTTCACTTAGACCGTCGTGTTTTTCTGGTCGTCTTTTTCACTTTTTGTAGTAGTGCTTTGGCCATATGATCCCTTTCTTTCGACTTTCCATAGCCTTAGCAAAAGCCAAAGTTCATGTCTCCTACATATCCACCCCAAAAAACATCCACAGGCTCCCCAAAATCTCACCTGATTTACAACCCTTTATACAACTAGTCCCCATTCCACTTCCTGCTTTGGATGTCGACCTCTTGCCACTGCGCCGAGGCAACTGTGGGACGTCCCTTTTGTAAAATTGACCAATTGAAGGTTGCATATGATCACCTGCAACAACCCATTAAGCAGTTCATTGGGGATCAGCTTGCCTGATTGGCTAATATATACTTGATTTTGCTCCTCATTGGGCAGTGGAGATTGCCCAAGAGTATGGTGTTCCACTTGTGTTCTTCTCTGTTTTATCTGCTGCTTCCATTTCCATTCTAGGCTCACCAGAACATCTCTCCGGTGCTGATAACAGAAACCATGTTCTTCCATCACAAGAAAGCCTCACTTCACCACCAGATTGGGTGGCTTTTTCTTCTCTTGTGGCATATAGAGAGCATGAGGCTGTTCGTGTGCACAAAGGCCTCTTTGAAGTAAATGGCAGTGGCATAAGTGATAGGATTTTTAGAACCTGCTCAATAGGGTTAAAATCACTGTAAATACTTGCAAGAATACAAGGTAATTGTAGTATAAGTGCTCAAGCAAGGTCGTTGTCCCCAAAGATTGTTTGACTAATTTGTAATTAAACTAACTCTTAATTAATAACTAAAATAGATTTTATCAAAGATTTGAAGTTTATGAATTTCAAATGATTAAATTAACTGTAAAAGAAATCTGAAAGTTGGGAAATAATAACAACAAAGAAGAAAAACGTTTTCTTTTTAAAGACTAACAATTTAGAGAAAACTAGGGTTTAGCCATCACCATCGCAATCCTATGCAATTCTATCAATTACTTATGAATTCCCACATATATGTTTTGAAGGTTAGGTTTTCCTAATGCATATTTACCTTGTGATGTTCAAGCGAAAACATATATCTATCATGCAATCCATTTGTGATGTTCAGATCAAATATAAACATGCAAGACTCATTAAGCTTTATGAAGAGACCCTTTGAAAAACCATTCAACCCTTAAGAGCGTGATGTTCGCCTTAAGTGAACTTATAATTACTAATCACAAGAAGCCATCCACAATTTCAAGGTGATGTTCCAACAGAAATTACATCAAATTACTTGTCTACATATCCTAATGGTAATCAGTCATTAAAATAAATAGATAGTATTAAACGCAGTGATTAGTAATTCAAAGCAAACATGCATCCATTCATAAGTAAATTAATAAAATTACATATTCATACTAAGGCTTATGACCTCGCCTAAGCAATAGAAAATTAGTTACACATACTCATAATTAAAAAAAAAAAAAATATCATTCGAATGAATAAGAATGAAACATTATCATCTCTTAAAAGGAATTTTGATCTCAAATTCATTCTCACTGGAAAGGAAATTTACTTCTGGAAAACGGTGGCAATTTCAAGGGTTCACACTGTAGTTCAGCAGGAGGAAATTAAGTTTGGCAAAGACTCACCCATGTTTGGTGCATTAGAAAGTCTCTCCCTTCCAGAATCCTGTGTTTTGAGTCACATATGTAAAGGAATTTATACTTTTTGCCTCTTTTTAAACTCTAAAATAAAATAATAAAACATTTAAAAAACACCAATTGCCAAGGAGCCAGTATAAATAATGAAAAAGGAGAGCCCCAAGTCAAAAAGAGCCTTGGGAAACTTTTGAAATACCGAACTTGCATGCGTCTGTGTGTGTACAACCTAATTATTTAAAATTAAAAACATATTATTCTTGCATGCGTCTGTTTCTCCCTCCGTCTTCTCCCCTCCTCTTTCTTCTTTGTCTCCTCTCTCTCTCAGCTCTCACCCCGACCAAGCTAACCCCATCACAACGCGTCTTCTTTGCTTTCCGCGATCATATTCCTTTAGATATAATCTGAATGGAATCTGGCTGCACTTAGTGAGAAGGGAGATAATTTGGCCCAATGGCCATGTGCGAACACCATCTTTATTTAATCCATGTTCTTTTTTTCTTGGTTCTCTTTCTAAACTTTTATCCTTGTCAGTTCCTCTCGTCCCTTTTTTTATTTTATCATATACTCATTCTTCTGCTATTTTTCATTGTGTAGAAGTATTTTGTCTTTCGGACCGATGGAGACGACCCTGAGGAGGGTGAGGAGAAGGCAGAGAATTAGTGATTCCTTGATCGTTACAAATAATTCTATCTCAGCATCAGAAGCCAAAGAAGTTGGTTTTAACGACATGATGAACAATTTCGTGCTAGGAAAAGGGAGGCGTAGAAGAATCGTCATTGCTCGCAATGAAATTAAATCAGACAAAAGCTGGTCTGTTGGCATTGGCAATTTGTTCAACAACTACTGCAACTTGTCGGTCGTAGTAATATTTCTTCTTGTTGTTGTTGTTGTTGCTGCACTTATTCTGTTGGGATTCTGGACACAATGGGAAACAAGACCTACAACGTTGTTAACTCAAGGGTACGTATTATTTCATCTTCTTCTTCTTTATGCAGCTTTTCTTTTCTTTTTTCCAACTTAGAACAAGTTTTAAAAACTCCGTATGCTATAATATGTATTCTCGTTTTTGTTTTGCTTCTTTAGCCTTTTAGCATGTCATTTGTTAGGGCAAGGTTCATGGGAGTGCCTTGTCATGAATCTTCTTTGGTTTTGACTGGTAGTTAAAAAAGGAAAATTAGATTTTGTATATGCCTCTGTGCAGATTGCATATTATTGGAAAGGAGCAAGCAGACATGGGCTTTGCTATAGAGTATGATGTTGTGCTTCGTTAATACTTTTACATTCAACTTAGTACGTAATATAAAGTTTATATTTGATCTCATCGTAGACATATCATATCTCTGCTATCTTTTAATTTCATTTTTGTTTCATAGCTAACTAGCTTTTCTAATTTCATTTTTGTTCCATAGCTAAATAGCTTTTTCAGTTTTATTTTTTCATGTCGACATTCTAGGGTAAGAATCTTGTTTAGTGAATGTGTCTGCTTTTTTTTTAATTAACTTTTTCTTTTGGTTTATTTTTCAGTGAAATGTCTAGATTGACAATTTTGATTAAGTATGATGGGAGGTGGGTTAACTCAATGTACGAAAATTGCAAAACTAAAAGAGTACTCGTTTCAGATAAAATTACATTGGAGGAGCTTCAGAAGAAAGTGTACAACATTGTGAATGTGGACCCAAATGAGTATGAGATAACTATGAAAGTTATATATGAAGTAATGAAAACTGAATTGCCAATAGAGATAGCCGATGATGATGATGTGAGAGCTTTTATTTTTGAAAGTCTTTCAAGTTCCTACAAGATTCCATTGTGCATTACATTGAAGGGTAAAGTAAGCAATCAACAAGCTCCATCGGTTGACGTTAGCTGAGATTGCAATGAAATGGACTAAAGTTTTGAGAACTGGCGCTCTTGGGGTGAGATTCATGGGTGTTGATCTAAACACAATCATGTTCAACATGGAACGAGGCCAAGACACGATAGAGGCATGTTAATAGCTGACCTGCCTCATCATCAATAATTTGGGGTTAATTATTGTTTTATTATTAATTAGCTGTCATTGAGTTGCTATAAATAGCACTCCCTCTTGTAATCACATTCATTAAGAACATAATCTAATTCTACTTCATCTCTCTTTGATCTTTCTTCTTTGGTTTCTCTCACTCACAAATTCTAGCTTTCTTAGCTCTGCAATCCTCTCTCATGGATTCTAACATCTTTCACCCCCACTTTCTCTCACTCACAAACAATGTTTTCAAAGGCTTGCCTTCGTGCGTGTCGGCGCGAGACGGGAGGAAAATGCTTGAGGCGGTCGGCTGCTTTGCGAGTTGCACGTTTAGCTCTGGGAAAGCGTGAGAAGGCGTTGCAAGGTGTGGCCAGGCGGAGCAAGGTGTACTAGATCTAGAAACTTCTGAATCGGAAGAAATTGAGAGTCTGCAAATTTTCTGCGAGGAAGATGACTCGATTTTTTTTTTTTTTTTAGGTTTGTAATGTAACGACGTCGTTTTGATTGCAGTGCTTTAAAAACAATCTTAGGGTGAAACAATGTCGTTTCACTTGGAGTGTGTTGAAAAAATAAAAAACGCAAGTTTCAGTTTTTTTTCCTTACCTTTATTGTAATAAACTTAAGGCAAGAATTAATATCTTTTTTTTCTCCTAACTCCAACCGGCTGTAGCTTTTGTACTTACCTTTTTTTTTTTTTTTTTTTTTCTTTCTCTGAATTAATATATTAACACATGGACTATATATACATATATATATATTTTATAGTACGTGTACAACCCTAATTTCTACCCTTACCAGATAACTCCATCAATTTCAAGAATTCTCTTCATCTTTCGACTGCAAGTAAGTCTTTTTTTTTTTTTGATGTACATGCATCATACTTATATAATTTGACTGTAATAAACTGTAATTTGAAGTTTCGCATAATTTTTTTTCACATTTTTTATATAAATATACTAGTTATCTTATTCGTTTATGTGATATAGTAGAAATTTGATGTACATGCATCACACTTGTATCTTAGAAATATTAATGGTATTGTTTTATAGATATGAATAGAAAAGATCCTGCGTGGAAGTATGCAAAAGAAATAGAGGGGGAAAAATACTTGAGATGCGCATTTTGTGATCAAAGATGCAGTGGAGGAATTTCTAGACTTAAGCATCATTTAGGTCAAACTCATCATGGTATGCAACCATGTAAGAAAGTTCCTGAGCATGTGAAAAAAGAGTGTGCCGCAACTTTGAAAAATCTTCAGCTTGAAAAAAGAAAGAAAAATGAAATGCTTAGAGGGATTGGGGATGGTCCAGGAGGAGGGCTCAGAGTATGGAAACTTCGTTGGATGAAGAATATGGAATCCCTGGTACTAGGAGTGCTGCAGTTGATGAGGCTCTTAGAGCACAACCTAAATCAAATGGACCAATGGATAGATTTGTCATTAGAAGCTCGGCAAAGTACATTAAATTCAGCATACAAACAAGAAGAAAGAAAGGAAGTTTGTCGAAAGATTGGTCGTTTTTTCTTCTCTAGAGCACTCCCATTTAATATTGTAAATGATCCATTTTGGCTACCTATGGTGGAAGGGATTGCCGCATATGGTGTAGGATTTAAGCCTCCATCAATGCATGAGCTGAAGACTTGGATCCTTAAGGAAGAAGTTAGCAACATTAATACAATGATGGAAGAACATAAGAAAGCTTAGGCAGATTATGGATGTACTATTATGTCTGATGGTTGGACTAATGGTAAAAATAGAGTACTAATAAACTTTCTTGTGAATAGCCCAACAGGTACTTGGTTTTTGAAATCTATTGATGCATCTGATTCCATAAACCAATTTGGAGAAGAATAGACGAAAGATGGGGCCCACAACTCCATCAACCTTTACATGCTGCTGGTTATTATTTGAACCCTCAATTGCGTTACGAAGAAACCTTTTCTAATGCTAATGAAGTGAGGAAGGGATTGGAAGATTGCATGACTAAGATGTTGTCTTTTGAGGATCGTATGGCTGCTGATATCCAGTTGGACTTGTATGATGAGGCAAAAGGAGAGGTTGGAAGTCGTCTTGTTGTGAATTCAAGGAAACTATGAACTCCAAGTTATAATCTTTACTTTTTCATTTTCATTCGAGTATAATGAACATTTGAAATAAATGTTAAACATAATTAAATGGATTTGTTTTGTTTTTTTTAGCAAATTGGTGGAAGCGTTTTGGAAGGGACACACCTGAGTTGACAAAGTTTGCTATTCGGGTCCTTAGCCTTACTTGTAGTGCATCTGGGTGTGAGAGGAATTGGAGCACATTTAAGCAGGTAAAGTTCTTATGTTAATTTATTGTTCAAATTTTGATGCTTCTAAATCTAATTTTGTATGTTTATATTCATTTTAGATTCATACAAAGAAAAGAAATAGACTTGAACATCAAAAGCTTAATGCTTTAGTATATGTGAAGTATAATACGGCACTATGAGAGAGAAGTATTAGAAGGAGGTCAAAGATTGATCCAATATTGGTGAATGAAATTGAGTCCGATGATGAATGGATAGCTGAGGTTGAAGAACCAATTCTACCAACTGATCTTATTTGGCTTAATTCTCAAGAATTATATGATGTTGATGTCATCAGAAATATGCCCACTGAACCTTATGAAACTGATCTACATACTCGAGTGCCTATTTTTGTGGAGCCTATTGGTGATCCTAGGACTCAAGAGCGAGGGAATATTCATGTTAGGACTCAAGAGCCTATTGTCCATTCTAGTACTCAAGATCCTATTATTGATGATGATCTTATTCTTGACGATAATGTTCTTCTTTCCTCGTTAGCTTCAAAAAAGAGAAAAGATGGTGAAACCTCAAGTAAGTATGGAAAGTAAATCATGGAGTGAAAGTTACAATTAGTGTTTGATTCATTACCATTAAATTTTATAATTTTAATTCATTGTTCATATGTACAGGTAAGAGGAAAGTTAAAAGCAAGTCCATAAGAGCGATGCTTATGGATGAAGATGATGAGATAGATAAAGATCCTTCAACATTTGATAGTGAGAAATATCCTTTTCATATTGATACAGTTGATCAATATGATAATGATGCTAGTTTGAATTATCACTACAAGAAAATAGGCCTTCTGTGAAGACGAGTAGTCGTCACTTAAACATGTAAATTCGTCACAATTGACAATATGTGACGCATTTTCGCGTCACAAGGTTAAATCACCTATACCCTGTCACAGATTGTTTGACGTGACAAATTTACGATTCGTCACATACAGGTTCTATATGTGACGAATGTTTTGTCACATATAGTACCTTTGCACAAGGCATCTTTCGTCACTTATTGTATCTATAGGTGACAAGCCGCATTGGTCACATTTCACAAGCGTCAGTGGGGAGTTGTTCCTCATATATTTATGAAAATTGTGGGACTTGTTCCTCATATATTTATGAAAATTGTGACAGTGTACGTCTCACATACAATGTAACACCCCGACTCCAAATTTATACCAGGTTTTAATTAATTTGAGTGGAATTACGAATTTACCCTTGGGATAGGAGTAATTTGGTCATTTCTTATCCGGAAGGAATTTGGGAATTCCGGCTGTACTGTTGCGCAGAGCACGGTGAGATGAGTCCATAGACACGAAGTAGGCTCGAATCGGAGTTGTAACGAGAGAGTTACGATCGAATGAAACTCGGTGGCACAATCGTAATTATTTGGAAAAGGGATTTTTCATAAAAAGACAGATTTGCCCTCATCTCTCTCTCTCTCTCTCTCTCTCTCTCTCTCTCTCTCTCACCACCCGGGTCGGACCGGTCCCAAATGACCAGCGACTTGCGTCCTTCCCGCTGTTTTCCGACGGCGCAGCGATACTCTGGAAATTGCGAAAAACGGCGGTTTTACCAGATTTTTCTGAGCTTGTTCCGGTGATTCCGGCCACCAAATCTTGCGATCAAGGTATGCTTTCTCATCTATTTTCCGAGCTCTAGCTGCCTGTTGGGTAGGAATTGATCAATTTGTAGCATAGGCAATTCGATTTACTAATTGGGTTTCGGTCGGATTTTGGGATGAGATTCCGGCCACTTTCGGTTAGTTTTTGGGGTACGTCCAAGAACAAAAGTGACTCCAAATTAGGTGTATTACCTAGGGTAGTAGGCTTGGCTCTCGATTTGGAAGTTTTCCGGCGATGCGATATCGCTTTGGACACCACGAGCCGGCGCGTGTGGCGGCGCAGGGCACCGTGAGCTGAGGGGAATTTTTTCCCAATGCGATCCTCAGGTTATCACGAGTGCGTAGGATTTCGTGGATCTCGATTTGGACGTCGTTTAAGTCTTAAACGGATATCGCCTATTATGCGTTATCCGGGTTCGATAGGTTCGGACCATTGGATTGACTCCAAGTTATAATATGTTAATCTAGAAGTCCTTAGAATCGTGTAGGATTCGACGGATCGCAAAATGGAGTCCCGGATACTCGGAAATGCCAACCCTAGGGCAAGGGTTTTAGTAACCGTCGATCGTGCGATCGTGAGCGATCCGACACCGATCTGGACTAAACTTGCAGGACGTGTGTCCTAGACCAGTAGAACCTATAGGAACTTTCAATCGAATTTGGAGGTCGTGGCCCCGCGGGCCCGTTTGACCAAGGTTGGGTAGTTTGACCCTGGGTTGTCCGTGAGACTTCCTAGGTAGTATTACCTTCCTAGGAAGATTGAAATGACCGTAGAGCTAGGTCTTGACCGTTAGTCGAGTTATAGGGATATGGTGAGTTTAGGATTTTTAATTGATGATTTTAATAAGGGGTGTATTGGATGCTATACCTAGGGTTGAGGTTTATGCAATAGTGGAAATTATATATATGATTTTATAAAGATGCTTGAGGGCACTATAAGTGCCACCTTGTGAATTGTCGTTGAGGTGCTTACAATATTAGAAATTAATGTACATTAATATGTATTTATAAAGGTATGAAAAGAGTGTAGATTGTCAGTTTCAAGTGTTACACGCACTACCCTATGTACCTCCCCCAGATTTTGATTACATTGTAAGTACCGTCCTGTGATTGTGTTGAGGTCTTTAAACCGTGCGGGCTGGTGAGAATGTAGCCAGGCCCAAAGCGAACAGATTAGATGGCTGGTGAGAATGTAGCCAGGCCCAAAGCGAACAGTGAGATATGTTTGTGAGGTCACACGTGTCGTAGGAGTAGCCGGCGTGATGCACTCCCATACGAGGCCGGGTGCGTCCCGTCGTATGAGGGGTGATATTGTTATTGTGTTGAGGTCGCATATGTCGAGGAGTAGCCGGCGTGTTGACCATACGAGGCCGGGTGCGTCCGTCGTCGAGGGGTGATGTGATATTGTGTTGAGGTCGCACGTGTCGTAAGAGTAGCCGGCGTGTTGGACCCCATACAAGGCCGGGTGCGTCCCGTCGTATGAGGGGTGATATTGTTATTGTGTTGAGGTCGCACATGTCGTAGGAGTAGCCGTTGTGTTGATAGACCCCATACGAGGCCGGGTGCCTCCCGTCGTATGAGGGTGATATTGTTATTGTGTTGAGGTCGCACGTGTCGTAGGAGTAGCCGGCGTGTTGAGACTCCCATACGAGGCCAGGCGTCTCGTCATATGAGGGGTGATATTGTTATTGTGTTGAGGTCACACGTGTCGTAGGAGTAGTCGGCGTGTTGACGGACCCCATACTGAGGCCGGGTGCGTCCCGTCGTATGAGGGGTAATGTGATATTGTGTTGAGGTCGCCGCGTGTCGTAGGAGTAGCCGTGTGTTGATGCACTCCCATACGTGGCGGGTGCGTCCCGACGTATGGGGGTAGATATATGATATTGTGTTGAGGTCGCACGTGTCGTAGGAGTAGCCGGCGTGTTGACAGACCCCATACGAGGCGGGTGCATCCGTCATATGAGGGGTGATATTGTTATTGTGTTGAGGTCGCACGTGTCGTAGGAGTAGCCGGCGTGTTGATAGACCCCATATGTGGCCGGGTGCGTCCCGACGTATGGGGGGGAGATATATGATATTGTGTTGAGGTCGCACGTGTCGTAGGAGTAGCCGGCATGTTGACATACCTCATACGTGGCCGGGTACGTCCCGACGTATGAGGGGAGCTATGTGATTGTGTTTGGTGAGTTGTGATGGATAAATCCTATAATGTATGAATTTGTATGGCTGTAATGGTTTATTTGATATTAGGAGCCAGGATTGATACGGAAGAACTACGTGTGGCTTGATCCCTCAGGAAGGGTACGTAGGTAGCCTGGTTACTAGGTGCAGCCGCGGGCTAAACTTTAGCCTCATATATTGAGATTGGTTCGGACCTCGTTGTTGGTCCTGGAACTTGGTTGAATTGAGGCTTGTTCGGTGGACTAAGTGAGCGGATTAGATTTAGTTAGGTTTTAAATCCTTGTCGGATTGTTGCACAGTTTAGGTCGAGGCCCCAAACTATTTGTGATAGTGATAGGAGGTTAAAACCTCACGGGTTGGATGCTTGGGGAAGTTATTTTATGTTGATTGCGTGGTTGGTAGTTTGCTTTGGATTATCAGAAGGCCAGAGGCCATTTATGTGAACTGCATGTTGCTATATTGTGCATGCTACCAGTTGGTGTTATTAAATTGTGTTTTATGCAGGTTGAAATTTGGGAAATGTTCAATTTACGGGAGATTCTGCGAAATTTCGCAGAAAGTCTCGTTTCTACTCCTTTTGAAAAAGGAGGTTACTGATCTAGTGAGTGGGCCCGACATCGGGTGATGTCGGGTTTCCACAGATTCGTCTCGAGTTTCTAGAAATTCAGGACGGGTCCTGTCATATAATCTGACCAACATTCAATTTAATTACTACCATTACCCATTATATTCTTTTCTTGTATAATATAGCAAAATAATACATTCAAGATCCCCAAAGTTTCACAAGTAAATTGAACTCAAATTTCATTCCATTACACCAAAATAGTTACGTTGTTTGATATACAATAGTCTCAACTACATGTCTTTTTTTCTTCTCATAACTATAATGTAATTTTTATACAACTGAAAGTAATGTTGTCCCAAGATGAAAAAGAGTTGAACCAAATTGCGAACGATCCTCAACGACAACCAAAAAGAATGGATCTTTTTGGTTCAACTGTCATAAAAAAGAAAAATGGTCATAAAAATGGATATAGAAGATATAAAAGGGCAAATTACCATTGGGAATTCATTGTCTGCCTAAAGATTTGTGACATTAAAAAACTAATTAGGCAGATCAAATAACTCTCATTCTGCTCAGTGTATGCCAATAGCTTTTTTCAAGAGAAGGTAACTTGTGAATCACCTGACTATGGAAAAATGGTCGTTAGGGTTTGGCATCCAAGTATGCGCAGAGGATCTTGCTTAGGGTTGTCCAGGAGCTCAGTAACCACACTCAGTAAACTGACTGCAAAATATGCCCTGAAAGATGCAAAACATATTCAATACAACACAAGAATTTTATGCAAAAATTAATTCCTTCTTTTTAACAACTTTAAAGACACTACAGTGAAAAGAAAAGGAAGAGAGACAGAGAAGAAAATTTGAAGGACACAAAACAAACAATAATAAACCGAACTTTCTACTAAAATAGCATACATACAATACCAAAGCATCTCCTAAAATAGCACAAGTTCAATGCATAAGAAATATAAATGGTTCGTTGCCAAAATAAAATACCACACAACTTCCACCTAAAAGTGGAATTGTGACTTGAATTTGGAATTTCCCAGCCAATCATACAAAAGCCATACCTAAACAACAGTAGTTTCAACCAAGAGTTAAGATTAAACAGATCTTTTCTCCACTAAAAATCACTAATAGACTTCTATAACAAATGAAATGGTAAGAAAAGAAAAGGGAAACAGCTAAGACTTACATCTGCCCTTTACACAGGCAAAGCAACTTGTTGTACGCCTCCGCAACAATATTGATGAATAATAAAAGATAGAAAATAATAAAATGAACAAAAGAACTGTTAAGCAATTGTATAAAGCTTCCAAAAGAAGGAAGAGGAACATATATTTATTTTTCTCATTCCATGTACTGCAAGAATCATACCTGACTGCATGCCATACATAGAACAGCCATTGCAGGAGAATTAATATGGCTCAACTGAGTGAGGAAGAAAGCAGGTCCAAGAAACCCCCCTCCTTTTAGTCTCAACACATTAGCTCCAGCTTCAACAAAACTCAGTAGCAATTCATGTATCACCTCCTGAAAGGGGGAAAAAAACGATTCAGCTCTTTCCCAAGACCCCAAAGTAAAGCCCCAATTCACTTCTCTAACCCAGATACAAATTAACACAAACCCTAATACCCAATTCACCAAATTGCCTAAAGATTTCAAATTTATAGTAAGAGAGAACCAATATCAGAAACTCAATTGAAAATCAAAATAAAATTTGAAAGGTTGTTTCAGCTAATACAAGAGAGAGAGAGAGAGAGAGAGAGAGAGAGAGAGTGGTCGTCGTCATCGGAGAGGAGGAGTGGTCGTTGTCGCCGGTGGTTTGTGGATGAGAACGTAGCTAGTGTAGATGACGATGAAGCATTTGACTTACGTTGAATGAAGCGTTAGGTTTTGTTTTTATTTTTTTATAATTTGGGCCATAAGTGACGCTGCCAATCTTCACCCAATAAGGGCCTGTCTAGTAACGTTTTCGGAGAATGTTTTCTGAGAGTATTTTCAGATAATGAAAACAAGAAAACAAATTTGCATTTTCAGGAAATGAAAATGCGTCTAGTAAATTAATTAGAAAACAAAAACAATGAAAACGTATCTTGTAGTACAACTGTTTTTCAGGTGTATTTTTGCTAATTTCAGTTCTAATTTTTTTTTAATTATGATATTTTTATAGGCTAAAATTATTATAAACAATGAAAAAAAATTAAAGCACAAAAACTATCTTATCTCCTTTTTTTTTCTTTCTTTTTTTCTTCTTGTTCTCCTTTTCTCTCTTTCCTCCTCTTTTCTTCTTCTTTTGCTTCACAAGTATGTTTCTCTTTTTTTCATGTTTCCTTCTTTCTTCCCCTTTTCTTCTTCCTTTCCTTCCCAAGCTGCACCCATTCTTCCTTCCTTCCGTGACATGAATCCCATGCACCCACACATCTCTCTCTCTCTCTCTCTCTCTCTCTCTCTCTCTCGTTCCACTAATTAATGGTTGTGGTGGTTTGATTGGGTGATTATGGTGGTTGAGCTAGGTATGCGGTGGTTCTTCTTCCTGTCTGTGTTTTTCTTTTGTTTTCTTCTTCCTCTGTATTTTTTTTTCTTAGTTCTCAGATTTGTGTTATTTTGGGTCGAAGAAGATGGGTGTTGTTCTTGTTGGTGGGTTTATCAATTGTCACAAGAAAGAGCTAGAGTTGTTGATGGGATGCATTCTTGTGTCTTCAGAAAACACTGAAAACAACTTTTTTTCGTTTTCAACTTTTATTCACAAAGTCGATTTGTTTTCAGAAAATGTTTTGTGAGGGAAAACGAAAACGATGCACCGAACGTGTATTTGTGAAAACAGGAAACAAAAACAAAAAACAGGCTCTAAAAACATTACCAAACGGGCCCTAAAATTTTCAATCCTCACTCTCATGCCCTGTGATGAATGTGCATTATTCGTCATATTTAGTAAAACATTGGGCGCCAAGATTTCCCGCTATGTAATTTGTGATGACACCAAAATTATAATGTGACGAAGATGGAGTGAAAATTTTGTTAGGTCCTTTCAAGATGTTTAGGTGACAACTTGCAAAATTTTCTCACTTATACAAGCCAAAGGTGACGAAATTTTCAGCGTCGCGTAAAATTTGGTCACAGAAGGCCTGTTTTCTTGTAGTGGATATTAGTGTTGAGGAGTGGGAAGAGTGAATTATGTTTTTGTTTTAATGTTGAATAAATATTTTATGTTTTGGGATTAATTATTATGTTTTGAATGACAATAATTACTTATATTTGATTATATTTAAAAAGATTGTTATGATTGAATAAGATTTAGTTGTACAATTTAATCGTATTGTATTATTCCTAAATTTTTCTTATTAAAATAATTTAATATTCAAAAGGCTTACGCCTCGCATAGCGCTACTAAAAACGCATCGCCTATACACCTCGCCTTTGAAAACATTGCTCACAAATAAAATAAGAAAACATTTAAAAAACACCAATTGCCAAGGGCCAGTATAAATAATGAAAAAGGAGAGCCCTAAGTCAAAAAGAATGGGCCTTTTGAAATACCGAACTTGCATGCGTCTGTGCGTGTTGACCACCTAATTATTTTAAATTAAAAACATATTATTCTTGCGCGTCTATCGATCTCTGTTTCTCCCTCCATATTCTCCCCTCCTCTTTCTTCTTTGTCTCCTCTCTCTCTCAGCTCTCACCCCACCCGCAGCACTAGCCGACAAAGCTAACCCCATCACAACGTCTTCGTTGCGTTCCGCGATCATATTCCTTTAGATATAATCCCGTAACGATTTTCTGTGAGTTCTTCGTCTCAAATTGTTTTTTATTGCATTGGTTTCCATTCATTGTTCGAAGGATTTTTTGTTGGTTCTCTTTCTAAACTTTTATCCTTGTCAGTTCCTCTCGTCCCTTTTTTTATTTTATCATATTCTCATTCTTCTGCTATTTTTCATTGTGTAGAAGTATTTTTTCGTTGAGACCGATGGATATCTTGATCATTAAAAATAATTCGATCTCAGCATCAGAAACCAAACAAGTTGGTTTTGACAACTTGATGAACAATTTCGTGGGAGGAACAAGGTGTCCCAGAAGGATCGTCATTGATGGGAATAGAATTAAATCACAAAAAGCTCGTTCGTTGGGATTGGCAAATTGTCCAACAACTACTGCAACTTGTCGGTCGTAGTAATATTTCTTGTTGTTGTTGTTGTTGTTGCTGCACTTATTCTGTTGGGATTCTGGACACAATGGGAAACAAGACCTACAACGTTGTTAACTCAAGGGTACGTATTATTTCATCTTCTTCTTCTTTATGCAGCTTTTCTTTTCTTTTTTCCAACTTAGAACAAGTTTTAAAAACTCCGTATGCTATAATATGTATTCTCGTTTTTGTTTTGCTTCTTTAGCCTTTTAGCATGTCATTTGTTAGGGCAAGGTTCATGGGAGTGCCTTGTCATGAATCTTCTTTGGTTTTGACTGGTAGTTAAAAAAGGAAAATTAGATTTTGTATATGCCTCTGTGCAGATTGCATATTATTGGAAAGGAGCAAGCAGACATGGGCTTTGCTATAGAGTATGATGTTGTGCTTCGTTAATACTTTTACATTCAACTTTGTACGTAATATAAAGTTTATATTTGATCTCATCGTAGACATATCATATCTCTGCTATCTTTTAATTTCATTTTTGTTTCATAGCTAACTAGCTTTTCTAATTTTATTTTTGTTCCATAGCTAAATAGCTTTTTCAATTTTATTTTTTCATGTCGACATTCTAGGGTAAGAATCTTGTTTAGTGAATGTGTCTGCTATTTTTTTTATTAACTTTTTCTTTTGGTTTATTTTTCAGTGAAATGTCTAGATTGACAATTTTAATTAAGTATGATGGGAGGTGGGTTAACTCAATGTACGAAAATTGCAAAACTAAAAGAGTACTCGTTTCAGATAAAATTACATTGGAGGAGATTCAGAAGAAAGTGTACAACATTGTGAATGTGGACCCAAATGAGTATGAGATAACTATGAAAGTTATATATGAAGTAATGAAAACTGCATTGCCGACAGAGATAGCCGATGATGATGGGGTGAGAACTTTTATTTTTGAAAATCTTTCAAGTTCCTACAAGATTCCATTGTGCATTACATTGAAGGGTAAAGTAAGCAATCAACAAGCTCCATCGATTGATGTCGGACAAGAATCAATGCCAGTGGACCTCAACGTGAGTTCTCAAGTTGTTTTAGAAGATAATCATGATTCAGAAAATGACTTGGGAAACAAAGAATTTAAGGACTCTGAATCTGAAGTGGAAAACAATAGAACACAGCTATATAAGTTGCATTGTTACATGCAATGTGAGGAGTTTGTGTTGAACCAACCAGAGATCCAAGAAATAAAGATCGGCAAACAAGTTTTTCGAAGACCTGGAGATCCTCCATTGGAGGAAGTTGTGGAGAAGCTCCAGAATGAGAAAAAGAGAGTGGAGAATGAGAGTCCAGCAGAGAGCAATACGCATTTGAAAGAGGAATTGTAGTTTTACCAGTAAGTTTTCTGACATGCAATATAATGACCCCTAATTTAACTCCACTGGGGGAGCCACTCCGAATATTCATGCATTACTATTCAAGTGGATTTTAGGCTGTTGATAAAGCCGGCCTGATTAGTTATCGCAAATCTGAGTCTTTAATGCAAAGATATCCATCTCAATAAAAAGGAAACACAGAAAAACCCCCATATAATTACGTACACACACAAACTATACTGAAAATACACGCATATATGCACAAAAAATATACCTGGGAAGAGCTCCAGAGCTCAAGGTGAGAGGGAGAGACAACAAGCAGTAAGCGATTGATGACCTTGAGGTATACGACCTTTTGGGAAGAAGGGCATTGACCCTGCTCCAGTGGGATGACCTGCGGCCATCCATATGCCATATACATCTTCTTTTTTAGAATACAATCAACCGTCTAAATTATTAACGCAAAAAATGGAGGTTTCTCCTACACAATACCAGAGTGTCATAGAGGTTCGAACATGAAATCATTAGTGTGTAAATTAAGGGTCTTTTCCACTTAACTTTACCTCGTTTGTATAATTTCATCAGTATTTTATTTGTATATTATCCCCTTTTTGGTGAAATATATTAGTCTTATTTTTATATAAAGCTAATAAGATAAAAATAACCATTATACCAATCATTATTGAACAACATAATATGTCTAGTAACGAGTTTGCATGATACGTAGGATTTCGAGTGATTGCCTTGCCTCTCTTGCCCTACATGAGAGAGTGAGTTGAGAGAGCCCTTTCTTTTTCTTTTCTTTTTTGGATTTCTTAATTAAGAACAATTATACATCCCTAAAATAAAAGGCATTCCTTCTTATATTTTGTACCAAATAGGCTGGACCAGATGGCTAGTGGTCCAAGGATCTTGTTGGCAACAATTGGGCCTGATTTCCAAATTTGTTAGGTCATCCTCAATGGTTGGGGCTTTAAAAGAGGTTGGTAGAGCCTCGTTAAGGGCTCCGATGGAATCTTTGAGGCTATAAAGGAATCATTCTCACAACATGTAAGGACTCTATCTAGAACTCTATAATAAATATAATTTTATATACATGTTATTTTTAAAATAATAAAAATTATTTGCTTTAATGTATATTATAGCATGTTAGTTTTTTTTTGGGTGAACATTTCATAAAATAAAAAAATTCAAATACTTGATTGTTGCATTGAAAAAAAAAAAAAGCCTCATCCGTCAAAAACACACAAAAACAAACCCATCTAGCCCATCCCCTCTTCATTGGTCAAGAAGAGAGTATCATGAGCTGCAGTCACAAGGCAAGTCACCAACAACACATATGGGTTGGCCGCTTTTTCTTTATCTGGGCCGCATTCGGTTACAAAAAAATATTTTTTGTAACAATGATGCATAGGCTAAAGCAATTGACCAAATCCAGCCACCGACCCCACTGGGTTAATTTTGGAAAATTTTACAATGATGTGCAGTTAGACAGGTATAACCAAGCTACTCTTGGTGGAAGCACTTTTGGAATTTCCCGAAGCCTCTTGCAACCATGCAATCTAAGAATCAATATCTTGACGAAGTTACTAATGCATCCCGGAAGCGTGACAAAATTGTTTCCCAATAAATCAAGTTTTGTTAATGCATTCCAGCAATCAAGAGGCACGAGGAAATCATTTTTCTGAGAAATTGCATCCGAAAGTGACCTATCAATATATTATGTATATGTGTTTGCATGTTCATGCGCATATGGGAACAGAACAAATTTTCAACTGGGGGAGCCACCTAGCTATTCTCTACATATTAACGTAAAAGAGGCAACATTATCATCTCTTAAAAGGAATTTTGATCTCAAATTCAGGGTTTCCCACTGGAAAGGTAGGGTTCACACTGTAGTTCACTAGGAGGAAATTAAGACTCACCCATGTTTGGTGCATTACAAAGTCTCCCTTCCAGAACAGAATCACGTGTTTTGAATCACATATGTAAAGGAATTTATACTTTTTGCCTCTTTTTAAATTCTAAAATAAAATAATAAAACATTTAAAAAACACCAATTGCCAAGGGCCAGTATAAATAATGAAAAAGGAGAGCCCTAAGTAAAAAAGAATGGGCCTTTTGAAATACCGAACTTGCATGCGTCTGTGCGTGTTGACCACCTAATTATTTTAAATTAAAAACATATTATTCTTGCGCGTGTATATCGATCTCTGTGTCTCCCTCCATCTTCTCCGCTCCTCTTTCTTCTTTGTCTCCTCTCTCTCTCAGCTCTCACCCCACCCACACGACTAGCCGACAAAGCTAACCCCATCACAACGTCTTCGTTGTGTTCCGCGATCATATTCCTTTAGATATAATCCTGTTACGATTTTCTGTGAGTTCTCGTCTCAAATTGTTTTTTTATTGGTAGTTGACTGTTGTTTTTTATTGCATTGGTTGGCGCTTTAGATTTCCATTAATTGTTTGGAGGATTTTTTGTTGTTATTTTTTTGAAGAGTAGCGTGTGATTTGGTTGTTGAGGATTTTTGTTAGAAAACTTGTTTGTTATTTGCTGATAATTGATATACTGAGTGTTTTGGTTGATTTAAGTATATGCTTGGGAGGTTTACTGCGAATGGAGTGAGGAGGGAGAGAATTTTGCAAACACCATCTTTATTTATTTAATCCATCTTCTTTTTTTGTTGGTTCTCTTTCTAAACTTTTGTCCTTGTCAGTTCCTCTCGTCCCTTTTTTTATTTTATCATATTCTCATTCTTCTGCTATTTTTCATTGTGTAGAAGTATTTTGTCTTTCAGACCGATGGAGACGAACCTGAGGAGGGTGAGGAGAAGGCAGAGAACTAGTGATTCCTTGATCGTTACACATAATTCTATCTCATCATCAGAAGCCAAAGAAGTTGGTTTTAAGGACATGATGAACAATTTCTGGCTAGGAAGAGCGAGCCGTAGAAGAATCGTCATTTCTTACAATGAAATTAATTCAGACAAAAGCTGGTCTGTTGGGATTGGCAATTTGTTCAACAACTACTGCAACTTGTCGGTCGTAGTAATATTTCTTGTTGTTGTTGTTGTACTTATTCCGTTGGGATTGTGGATAAAATGGGCAACAAGACTAGGAGTTCCAGCTGCTTCTGGTGGCAGTGAAGTGGATATTGGTAATAGTGGTATTGTTGGCAGTGATTGGGTTGCTAAGGTTAAGGATGCATGGCAGAGTGCTGTGGATGCAGCAACTTATTCTGGACAGAAGACTAAAGAAACCTCTGTTGAGCTGTCTTCTTACGTTCAGCAGTTGCTGGATTCCTACCCCATCTTAGAAATGTGGTTGTTCCTGTTGGTTGTACTTTGGCAGGTACTATATTTGCTTGGCTGGTGATGCCAAGGCTTTTCAGGAGATTTCACAAGTATGCAAGTCAAGGGCGCACTGCGTTACTATCAGGAAGCCTATCTGAGGTGCCAGTTCCATATGAGAAAAGTTTTTGGGGTGCTTTGGAGGATCCAGTGCGACATCTAGTTACTTTCATGGCATTTTCACAAATGTTAGTGTTTTCAAGTTCAAAGATATGCTTCATAATCACCCTATTTTTATTTGTATATATGCATTTTTGTTTTCCACTGTTAAACAACGAGGGGGACTTTTATTTGCAGTGGCATACTCGTAGCGCTGACGACTATAGCTTCTCAGTATCTTGCACCGGCATGGAGAGGTGCAGTTATCCGTTCATTTGTGTGGTTTCTGCAATGGTGGAAGACAAATATGTTCACTCGTGTATTAGCGACTCAAAGTTTGCCTGGTCTTGATCGGGACAAGTTGCTAGCTATAGATAACATTTCATCCATTGGTCTTTTTGTGATTGGGATAATGGCTTTAGCTGAGGCATGTGGGGTGGCTGTGCAATCAATTCTTACAGTTGGTGGCATAGGAGGTGAGGATTAGCTCCTAATTGCATATTCTTTTTCATATCTATTTCATCCATGACAGTTAGAAAAGTCTGCAAATAAAATTTTAAATTAGCTATCTTTATATTAATGCATCTTTTGTTGTAATATGCAAATGAGGTTATTAGATTACATCCAAAGGTTGCATCTCTTGATTTTTGGTCATATGATTATATGTATCACCCACACTACACTAAAGATTCATTTTTGGATGCTCTTGTTGGGATTGACCTCGTCTTATTAAGACTTGACTTTTTCACCGCCGCACTTAATGCAGGATTTGCTACTGCTTTTGCTGCCAGAGACGTCCTTGGAAATGTTCTAAGTGGTTTCTCTATGCAGTTTTCAAATCCCTTTTCGCTTGGGGATACAATAAAAGTATGTTATCATGCATTTACGCTATGTGTTCCTCAATTCCATTTGTTCTCTGTCATAGGCAAAATGTTTCTCAAGCATACGTTTCCTTTCTTGTTTTTCTAGTAAGAGAACTGTAACATGGGTGTCTTTGTTTCTCCAAATTTGTAGTAACATAATGAGATTAAGGAAATATTCAAGGTCGTATGAATAACCATGTCAGCGCTGCATACCCAGAGTAGAGTTACATAGTTAATTATCTTTATTTGTTAACTGTTACATAATTGTGTAATCTTTTCTTAAATCTAAGTCTCGGGCATCTTTCAGTCATCCCTTGGTTGGCTACACCGTACATTGTACAGTGATCTCAAACCCCTCATTGATTATAATAACACTTGCTTCTGGAAATGAAGATATGATACTTTCCAGATTGCAATTCAACCAATTAATTTTATTTTTTATTTGTTATAACTTCCTCTGCAGATGTATAAATTATTAGCCAAATATAATCATAGACTTATTATAGGAGCTGTCATTCATTGGATAAACGTTATACCTTCTGTGTATTTGTTCTGACTCAATGATTTCAGGTAATTTTTGTGATATCTAATGTAATATCTGCTTCCTGTTTTTTGTATTTCTTTTCTTCATGATGTTAAAAATTTTACTTATTGCAGGCTGGAGCTATAGAAGGTCAAGTTGTGGAAATGGGACTTACTACCACTTCGTTATTGAATGCAGAGAAGCTCCCTGTCATAGTTCCGAATTCACTGTTTTCGAGTCAGGTTGGTGTTTCTCTTTTTTGCATAATACTTAAACATGGGCACCCATTATACTGAAAACCACCAATCCCGTTTTAAAGTTAAAATCACCTAAGTTCATTGTACCACTATCAGCCTGGGTATGGTTTAACATTAATATAGTAGTGGCTTGGTTTATCCATTTAGAATGTTTTGTCACGATATATCTCAGAAGTTTCATGTAAACTTTGTAGGCAATTGTGAACAAGTCACGTGCGCAATGGCGTGCCATCGTCACCAAAATTCCCCTGCAAATTAATGATTTGGGTAAGATTTCCAAGATATCAAATGATATAAAGAGCATGCTAAGGTCACACTCGAAGGTGTTCTGGGGAAAGGAGGCCCCTTACTGTTTCTTGTCCCGTCTAGAAAGTTCATTTGCGGAATTGACTCTTGGTTGTAACCGCAGACAAATGGTAATTCCCACCCCGTTCAATATTCTTATCTGTTGGAGCAGGATTTCTTTCAAGAAGAAATACCTCCACAGGTTCTTGACTAAAGTCCGCACGTTTCCTTGGTTGAAAGAGAACTCCGGATTGCGTTCCCGAAGTCGAACGATGGAAATGGGGTGAGTACCTGCAAAAGCCACTCCGACGCTCAAGTCGTGTTTGCACAGCGTACTTTAGTTTTCAATTGGGTTTCACGTACCTTTGCTGGAGGTCTAGTTGGGTTTTTATAGCACTCTGAGGCCTTGGGTTTAACCCCACTTCCCTAGCTTTGCGCATCCCATCCTCCACTTTGTGGTAATGGGATCGGATGAGTGACTTGCGTCTCCCTTGTTCCGCACTCCTCTAGTGGGAGGGAAGTTCGATCATCCCACGTCTTTTAGTTGTGGCATATGGGTTAGGCCATGATGCGTTAGGTTTGGCCACCACAGAGTGCCCCCTTTTTCCTCTCTACACGCTTCGCGGGTGGAAAGGGAAAAATGATCTAATTGGGACTTTGGAATATGATTTTTTTGGATTGAGCGCATGTCGCCACTCATGATTGCGCCCAAAATATGCCATACGTTTTCTTTCTTGGGCTTGCTGGTCAAGCCCAAAAATGTGATTCCCTTTGGCCTATCGCCAACTCATGCATGTTGCTCCCACAGCTTGCATGTGAAATATCCAAATGTGAATTTTCATGCACGCTGCTTTTCAAGTTTCAACTGTGGACTATTATCCCTTGGAATATCTGAATGCGGACAGCCAATCCCATGCAGTGGACCCTTTTCTTTATATTGATTTCTACACCTTTGCCGACCCGGTGGGCCCATGCTTCTTACTTTCTCTTTCCTAGCCGATCCCAAATGAATTGGGATGTGCCTCTAAGCTTTTGCCAATCCTTGCTTTCTCTCTCTTGCCCGATCCCATATGGATTGGGGTGTGCTTTTCCCTCTCCTGGCTGATCCCATATGGGTTGAGGTGTGCTTCTACCAATCCGATGGGTCCCATACTTGGTTTCTCTCTCCTGACCAATCCCATGTGGATTGGGGTGTGCTCTTGGCCAATCCTTGGTTTCTCTCTCCTGGCCGATCCCATCCCTAGCTTTTGCCAATCCTCGGTTTCTCTCTCTTGGCCGATCCCATATGGGTTGGGGTGTGCTTCTAAGCTTTTGCCAATTCGGTGGGTCCTATACTTGGTTTCTCTCTCCTGACCAATCCCACATGGATTGGGGTGTGCTCCTGGCCAATCCTTGGTTTCTCTCTCCTGGCCGATCCCATCCCCAGCTTTTGCCAATCTTTGGTTTCTCTCTCCTAGCCGATCCCATATGGGTTGGGGTATGCTTCTAAGCTTTTGCCAATTCGGTGGGTCCCATACTTTGTTTCTCTCTTCTGACCAATCCCACGTGGATTGGGGTGTGCTCCTGGCCAATCATTGGTATCTCTCTCCTGGTCGATCTCATCTTGGTTTTGAGCTCTCTCCAATCTAGTGGGTCTCGATTCCCCTTAGTTGTCCTTCCGAACTCGTGCGCCTTTAGTCTCTCAACCGATCCAAGGTGTTTGCAACTTTTTGTTTTTTATTTTTGTTTTGTCTCCTTCCCTTTTCTTTTTCTTGTGCTTCACTATCAATTCGAGCCCCAGTACTTCTTAGATGTCCTTCCAACCCATGCGCCTGGTTTCTCAAATAATCCGAGGAGTTCACGAACCCATTTTTTTTCTTTCTTTCTTTCCTTCTTTCTTTCCTTGCGCTTCAACTATCGATTCGGGCCGCAGTACCCCTTAGATGTCCTTCCGAATCCGTGCACCTCTGGTTTCTCAAATAATCCGAGGAGTTCACGAACCTTTTTTTTTTTTTTTTTGTTTTGGGTCCTTTTCTTTCCTTTTTCCTTGTGCTTCAACTTTCCATGCTCAAATCTTTGCGTGAATGGGTGAACATGCCAAGCTTCGTAGGTGTACTTAGTACCTTGCACTACTTATTGCCTACCTCGGCTGCTCTTCTTTGTCTTTTGTCAAAGTACACGCAGCTTTCCACCAAAGGAGCACATGCGTTGGGGTAGAAATAATTTCGAGTGGTCATATCAGACCAGGTTTTCTTGTCAAAGCCAAAGGCAAATATCTGAGCCGGCCACATCCAACCCTCTCTTTGCTTTTGACAAACTTTCTCCTATGACTCTTGTGAATTATTTTTCCAATATTTGCCCCTGCTATAAAAGTTCAGGTGATGGGGTACATTCGCTCGCAAAACCATTTGCTCGTGTTCCTCATACATAAGCTTTTAGGCTCGAAAAGATAGGGAAGTGTTCTATGCGTTTGAGAGCTCTGCCGAAGGGTTCTTTGTTCTTGCCACCACCCAGTAAGTACTATTTTCATCTTTGCTATTTTCATGTCGAGCCACGAGATTTGGCCTAAATCCTGTGGTGTTCCACCGAACTATGAGATACTAAAGGCTCGCACCAAGGGATGTGTTCCCGACAACGTAGGGATTGGTCATCTTCCTCTTGGGTCGAATATGTACCCCGGTGCCGGTATGCCCTAGAGTTCCTTAATTCTTTCGCCGGCCTACTTAGTGCATGTTAGGTTTCCGCTCCATCCTCTCTTTCATATGCTCCTGTTCTTCTTGAATCTTCACCCATGCAACTAAACCCGAATTCTTACCTTCTCGTATTTAGGTTTCTGGAAGTTGGCTTGAAGTGGGGTGTGTCCCTTAGCTTTAAGGATTTCATTTACCTCTATGACTTGGCTTGTGTTAGGGGGAAAAGTCACTATTTCATTTTTACGTTTGGGGCTGGTAAAAAGGTATTTACTTGTAAGCCCACTTCCACCAGGTATTGGAAAAACCAACCTATCTTAATCACTAGGGAGTGAGCGGCGCCTGAGATGTCTAATATGCCTATCCCGTCGGCGTTTGGCCCAAAACCTGGTATACATATTTATGTCTTTGAAATATAGTGTGTTGTGTTTCTGCAGGTCTAACTAACCTTTTCTTTTTGGCAGGACTTCCTTCGGACAAAAGATATCTCATTCCTGAGGACCGGATACCTTGGTTGGAGGAGAACTTGACCGGTCAGGGGTGGGATATCGCACACTTCGTCGATCCTGCGACTCTCGCTCGTCTCTCCACTGCTCGCCGTACAACGACTTACCTTCCATTCACTTTGGCTGATTCAAACCTGCGCGGAATAGACTTGTTCAAGGACATTTGTTCCGTCAACGTTGAGCTTTGTTGCATCGAGGATTCAGCGTCTCGTATCCGAGCCCTTTCAAGAAATGGAAGCCGAGTTAGCTCAACACCACGCTGAGGATCGCGCATCGACTCGAGTCCGACCGATCGGATATGTCGCACCACGCTCATTGTCGGTCCCAGGCCGTAGGGAAAGGAGACCGGGAAAAGAGCATGAGCTTTCCGGTCTGCGAAGAAGTCTCGCGATGCTTCACAGGTTGTTTTGGGTTTGGGTTCACCAAACGTGTCCGCTTCGAGTACACCATCTCGGCCTCGAGCAAGTCTCTCGCGCTCCCACTTCTGCTAGCTCATTGCGAGAGAATGACCTCACATCCATGACTGACAAACAATTGTGGGATTATCAATCACAATGCTTGAACGCAGTACGTTTGGGATTCATGCTTGCGTCATCCAATTACCGTGTCGTGCCGTAATTGTCTGTTTAATGCCCACTTTTTGTTTTTCGCAGATGGTTGGAATTCTAGCGCAAATGGCGAGGTTTCGGCTATGAGCGAGATATCACGAAAAGCGGCGACCCTCGAACTTAGTGAGAAACGCATCAAGGAATGTGAGTATGAGCTCGGCAAGAACGAGGAGAATCGCAAACTCAAAATGTCCAAAGCATCTTCGATAGAGGTTGACCGCCTTAAGAAAAAGCGGTGGATGCCGCACGTAATAGGGACGAGGAGTATCAAGCTAACACCAAGCAGATTATGGTCGAGGTGGCTGCAATTCGTACGGTTGGGTTCAAGGTCAATGCTTCACGAGCATCGGTTTGTGGCGGACCCGGATGATTATGATGATGAGTTGGGATTTGATCTCGCCGTTACGAACTATTTGGTATGCACTCAAGATCGCCCTCCTACGGATTACATCCTCCATCGCAGACCCCACCAAGAACCTTTTATGGGCCAACCTCTTCGGGTCGATTGGAACCGTTATCCCTAGTGCTAATGTTGCATTGTCTATTTCCGATCTGGGCCTATCCTTAGATTTGAGCTTCACCTCACCACTGGATTTTCCACTTGTCTGGGCCTACCTCAGGTCGCTCTCGACCCATTTGATGACGCGTCCTAGATTGCTTTGTTTCGTTCACTGCTTGTTGTACTTTCTTTTCAGTTCTGTCTTTGGTTTGATGTACTTAATTATCTTTATGAGTTACCCACCTGTGTTGAACTTTAACCCTAATATAAGTATCTAAGGTTTAGCGTGATGGTTTTTCAAACCCGACCAAAATCCTCCCAGGGTGTATCGTTATTTTCAAATTCAAAAAGCAAGGGATTAGATATCATATTGTCTCCGCATTACGACCTTATCAAGCGTTCCCTTACGTCCCTAAGTAAGCCTCTATACAAAGAATGATTTGGTTTTCAGGTGAGCATACTTATCCCACTCATGGCTCATAGACACAAGCTAAAGCTCCATTTCCGCCTTTGCGCAGATGTTCCAAAGAAATGAGACTTTCCGAGGAGGAGGACTTTGTCTATGTCAAGGAGGGAGTCCCCTAAGCGGGATTCCAAGAGCCCTAATGGAATTATTGAGATATGCTCGGAATCCTCTGCCGACTCTTTGGCCGATGTTTGATTACTCACGGCTCCCAATTCGTTCAGTGGGTCCAGTCCCGATCTGGTGATATCAAATGTAAAGGAAAGGCTACTATGAGAAGGAGCACCCCAAGGGCGCGGGATGAAGCTGGTCCGTCTCGCGTTCCTCGCTGCTCCTATCACTTCGACCATAACATGTTGCTAATGGAGCTCGACTTACTCAAAGAGGACCCTGGCATGTGTTAATGCCCAAGTGACTCGCCTCCGAAGTGACCTTGCTGATGTAGATCGCGCGTGTCTGCTGCTCATTTCGACTGCATATGTGGCGGGTTTAGACAAAGTATCCACCACTTTTGCACCAATGCAAAAATGGTTTACCCTTATGTGGATTGGGATCCTCTCCTTGCCATCAAACTAGCCCATGCTACTTATGGGTCCGCACCTGTAGCCTCAATAGTTTTATGTGCTTTCCAGCTTTGAATAATTCGGAGGCATTCCTCCTGTAAGCATTTCATGTTTTTCCTTTTATAGCCATAAGAGCCTAATGCTATTGTTATGTTTAATCGTGCGATCTTCGACCTTGTCACATGCATATTCTTATTCATGTTGCTTGATCTCTAACCATGTCATGGTCCCCTGATCATGTCGTAATCTCCGATTACTTCTTTACGAGTGATTTTCAATTGCTTCTTTATGCGTGACCTTCGACCACGTCTTTATTGTGACCTTCGATCATATTTTTGCTTTTTGGCCAAGCACCTTGCGTGCTCATGGGTTAGCATATGCATTTCCTTATTTACAAGGTCTTCGACCACGTGAATTCAGGTTATGCTAATTTAAACAGACATGGTCTTCGACCAAACACTTCGAATGTGACGAAAACATGCGTTCCATTAAGCATTCATCGAACAGTGAACAATTTAGGGAAAATTCACAAATAAGCAAAAAATGAAAGCAACAAATAAAATGAAAACAATAAAATCAAATGAAATACTTCCTCAGATGAATTGCATTCCAAGGTCGTGGTACGTATTGACCGCTCTCAATATGCCTCAGCATATAGGCCCCCTTTTCCATAAGCCTCAATTATCTCGTACGGTCCTTCCCATGTCCGTCTAAATTTTCTTGCGTTTAGGTCCTTGGTATTCTCCATGACCTTTCTGAGTACTCACTCGCCTACTTTGAATTTCCTCTGTCGTACTCGTTTATTAAAGTAACTGGCTGCCGGTTCGGTAGTTCGCAAGTCGTAATGATGCGACTTCTCGCTGTTCTTCAAGTATGCCAAGGTTGTGAGCTAGCTGTTGCTCATTATCATTGCTCTCTACCACCAGTGTCCCTGACTGTGGGTAATTCGATTCTGTGGGGATGACGGCTTCATTCCACAAGCTAAGGAAAAATGGGTTTTGCGGTCGGTTTCCTTTTGGTAGTGCGGTATGCCCGTAATACGTTTGGTAGCTCCTCTGACTATTTGCCTTTGCGTTGTTCAAGCCTTCTCTTCAAGCAATCAAAGATTGTACGATTAGTTTTCTCACCTGCCTGTTTCCACGAGGGTAACCGGGACGAGAACTGTTGAATGATCTTTTTTTTCTCGCAGTAACTTCTAAATTTACGATTATCGAATTGAGTTCCGTTATCCGTCACGATGGCCCTTGGTATCCCAAAGCGACAAATTATATTCCACCATACGAATCTTACCACATCTATTTGGGTCATTGTCTTGTAAGCCTCGGCTTCCACCCACTTGGTGAAGTAGTCAGTGGCCCAAATGACGAACTTATTGCCCTCCATTGCGGTAGGAAGTGGTCCTACGATGTCCATTCCCCAGCGGGCGAATGGCCAAGGCCCTACAACAGGGTTAATTTCCTCGGTTGGTTGCCTGATAAGGGGTGCGTGCCTTTGACATTTATCGCATTTTCATGAGAACTGTTCTTCATCTCGGGCCATATAAGGCCAAAAATATCCTTGAGTTAGCGCTTTGTGGGCTAAGCTCCTCCCACCCGTGTGGTTCCCGTATGTCCCTTGGTGAATTTCTTTTAGCACCCATTCGGCTTCACGTGGGCCGAGGCCTCTGAGATATGGCCCTAAAAAAGACTTACGAAAAAGTGCATCATCTATGATGGCATACCTTGCAGCCTTTATTAGTAATTTCCTTGTTTCAATCGGGTCATTGAGTTGGGTTCCCTTGGTGATATAGTTCATGATTGGAGTCATCCACGTTTCTTATTCGGCATCAATCTGCATAACTCCAGGATCAATTGGTATATTGGAACTCGATAAGAGTTCCACCGGGGCGACCCTCATGTCTTCCACCGATGTTGATGCAGCATGGGCCAAGTGATCTGCCTAAACGTTCATTTCTCTCGGTATTCGTTCAAACCCTATTTTTTCGAACTTGCTGGCCAAATCCTTTACCAACCGCTGATATGCCCTCATTCGTTCATCCTTAGTCGTATTCCTCAGTTGTCAGCCGACTATGATGCGAGAGTCGCTATGGACAACTAAGTGTCCCACCTTGATGGGCTAGTTGGAGTCCTATCACCGTAGGGCTTCGTATTCCGCCACGTTGTTTGAAGCGGGAAGTCTAATCGGACAGAGTACTCTAGGTCCACCCCTTCAGCGACGAGGACGATTCCTGCGGCTTCATCATGATTAGATGATCCGTCTACATACAATTCTCATTAGGCCTTATTCGGGTTTGGTGCCTCTTTGATTTCATCATGGTTTTCCTGTTATTTGTAAGGTGGATAGCATTCTACTAAGAAATCGGCAATTACCTGGCCCTTCTAGGCTGTCCGAGGTTGATATCTAATGTCGAATGCTCCAAGCTCGATGGCCCACTTTGTAACTCTTCCGAGAGGTGCGGGTTGGACATGACTGCCCTGATTGGTTGGGTCGCAATATGATGATCGTGTGTGCCTCGGTATTGTCGAAGCTTTCGCCGTCACTAAAGCTAGTACGAGTTTCTCACCAAGTGGATATCTCTTCTCATCCTCAATTAAGCTCTTGCTTACATAAAATATGGGTTGCTTTGGATTGAATTTTCCTCCCTTAGCAGTATAGCGATTTCAGTGACACCATGTATAGGTGTAAAGGTTCACCTTTCTTTGGAATGGTCGGTCGTGGATTGGCGAGGTACTTCTTCAGCAGCCAAAGGCTTCTCTTTGTTGGCCTCGTATGCTTCCGTTCTTGTTTTGAATTGCCGGAAGAAAGGCTTACAACGATCGACGATCTTGAAATGAATCGGCTGAGAGCCGTTATTCCTTGATTAGAACCGCATATCTCTAGGCGTCCTTGGGTCGGGCATATTCCGCAGCGCTTCCACCTTCGATAGATTGGGCTCGATGCCTCGCTTATTCATTATCTGACCTAAGAACTACCCCGACGAAACATCGAGTGCTCACTTCTTTGGGTTAAGCTGCATGCGATACCTCCTCAATATGTTGAAGACTTCTTCCAGGTGCTTGACATGTTGGGATTTTTCCTGGCTCTTGACGACTATGTCGTCGATGTAAACCTCGATCGTTTTGCCGATCTGGCTTTTGAACATCTTGTTCACTAAGTCTTTGATACGTCGACCTTGCGTTCTTCAGCCCGAATGGCATCACTGTGTATAGCAATACAAGCCTCGCTCGGTGATGAATGTCGTATTTTTCTGGTCCTCAATTTCCATTGGGATTTGGTTATACCCCGAATATGCGTCCAAGAATGAGAGAAGTTCATACCCGGCGGTGGCATCTACCATTTGGTCGATCTTTGGTATCGGATAACAGTCTTTTGGGCACGCCTTATTCAGGTTAATGTAGTCTATGCACACACGCCATCTCTCATCCTTTTTATATACTACCACGACATTCGAGACCCAAGTCAGACACCACACTTCTCGAATGAATCCTGCCTCTAACAATCGGTCTACTTCATCGCTAATAATTTGGTTCCGCTAAAGGTGCGAACCTCATCCGCTTCTGCCAAGACAGGTGGTTTGGGTCAACGTTCAACCGATGACACGCGATCTCCAGGTCAAACCCCAGCATGTCTTTATGTGACCATGCGAACACGTCCTTATTCTCTCTTAATAACTTCATTATTTGGTCTACTTCATCTTCATATATAAGGGAGCCTACCAACACTTTTCTATCAGGATAAGAGAGATCCAGAACTTCTTCTTTAAGTGGTTCGATCGTCGGAAGCTCTGAATTATCCTCCTCCTCTTGTTCTGGTGGGTCATCCATTAATTGCTATAAATCATCACTCTGCTACGGAGTCGCAGCCTTAAGGTTAGTTACTATGTTGTAGCATCTTCTGGCCTCCACTTGATCCCCTTTGATATCAACTGTGGTTCTGCCATCCTCGGATATACACCTCATCACTTGGCAACGTGTCGATGCTTCTCCATCCATTCAATGAATCCAATTCCTTCACATTATAGCATTATATGCGTTCGGTGCATCCACAACTACGAAGGTAACGAATAGGGTCTTACCTGCGGCAATGACCGCAGAGTCACATCTCCAATCGGTTGTGCTTTTGTCCCTTCGAATGCGTAGATCGGTGTTGGGTTTGGTTGAATCTCCTTTTCATCCAGCTTCATTCTTTTGAAGGTGCACCGAATAACACGTCGAACTACTTCCCGTCAATCATCACTCTTTTACCATCGAATTGGCGGCGCGGGTCACCACTAATGCATCGTTATAGGGGAACTCAATTCCTTCCATGTCTTTCCGCGTGAATGAGATGACTCTATCTTTTCCGAGGCTTTGGCGATTCAGAGGCAAATGTGATCCCATTTATTCAGCTCGTGTTTTTTCGAATCGAGATTGAGCCTCCTTTCCTTTCACGGGATTCGGTCGACCATGGATGGTGTTGATCTCCAGCAGTTCTTCGTTTGTGATATTTCCAGTTATTGTTTTTGACCCACTTTCTTCATTTGCCCTATTCTCATGTTTGTATCTGGGATAACATTCCCTTTCTCAACATTGTCTCCACTTGATACCTGAGACTTATGCACTCACCAGTGGTATGTCCAAAGTCGTTATGATGGGCACACATCTTGTTCCTGTCTCGCTTTTCTAGGGATTCACGAATTGCAGGTGGCATTCGAAATATACATTTGCCCTTGTTCTCATGAAAAAGTTTAGCTAAACTCACCGTGAGCCTGGTGAAGGGTCGGCTTTGCCTAGGTCCGTTGCTAGACTCTTGTCTTGAGGAATATCGCTTCGTCTCCACCTTTTGCTCTAGTGGAGGCTTTGGGATCGCAATGGCGGAAGTGGCGCGTTTTGACTGGGTGAGCTCTTCTTCTTCTAGTATGATGATTCCATCCGCCCGGGCCATCATTTCCCTCATATCCACCTGGTGGGGTCTTCACTAAAGACCTGTACATTTTTATTCCGTGTATGACCTCACGAAATGCCAACGGAAGCAGATGAGAATCACACTCCTCAAAAGTAGACATTTCCTCCGTAAAATGCCTCAAGTAGTCTTTAAGGCTTTCTCCGGTACTTTGCTTCATGCTGAATAGGATCGTGACGTCCTTTCTTCTCTTTAATTGCAAATATACTGAGATATGAACATCTCACAGAGTTGGGTGAAACCGCCAATAGACCTTGGTTTCAGTTGTCTAAACCAAATCAAGGCCGACCCTGACAAGCTTGAGGGGAACAACTTACATAACAGGGCCTCGTCATCTCCTTCAAGCACCATTTGTTGTTGGAAATGATAGATGTGTTCAATGGGATCAGTCGTGCCCTCGAACAACTTAAACTTAGGTTGGGTGAACTTAATTGGCTTCTTGGCTTTCAGGATGTCTTCCGTGAATGGCACTTGCAAATTCCTTTTGCCGCTTCTAGAGCTAGTTCAGTGGTGTTTGCGGCTTGTACCCACTAACAATCCTCTCAATCTGACTGCGCAAATCAGTGTCCTTAGCCTTTTTCTCCATCTTATGCAAGTAGAGATCTCTGTCTTGATCTTCAACGTGGCCTCGCACGACGCCGAATGTGTGCCTTGGAGGAGTCTCCTCGAGATCTCATGTCTCTCGCTTCCTCTTGCCCTCTTTTGGGCCCTCACGGCAAGCAGTGTTTTGTGCCTTCTCCAAATCCTTTTCCGCTATCTTTCTTGTTTCGCGCAATTCTTTCATGATTTCCCTCAACTGGATAACAGCAAGGCTTGGTTCCCATCTTGGGCGTTGAACCTTGCGCTTCCGGATCTAGGAGTGGACATCGCATTTCGGGACGGAGGTGTTGGGAGTTCCTGTGCAAGTTCACCATGTTTATGATCAACTTTATGCGAGATTTCCACGACGCGAATCGTTGGAGCAAGATTTCTTTCAAGAAGAAATACCTCCACGTGTTCTTGACCAAGTCCGCACGTTTCCTTGGTTGAAAGAGAACTCGGATTGCGTTCACGAAGTCGAACGATGGAAATGGGGTGAGTACCGCAAAGCCACTCCGACGCTCAAGCCGGTGTTTGCGCAGCTGCTTTAGTTTTCAATTGGGTTTCACGTACCTTTGCTGGAGGTCTAGTTGGGTTTTTATAGCACTCCGAGATCTTGGGTTTAACCCCACTTCCTTAGCTTTGCTCATCCCATCCTCCACTTCGTGGTAATGGGATCAGATAAGTGACTTGCGTCTCCCTTGTTCCGCACTCCTTTAGTAGAAGGGAAGTCCGATCATCCCACCGTCTTTTAGATGTGGCATATGGGTTAGGCCATGATGCGTTAGGTTTGGTCCCCACATCATACTGATTACTTAAGCATCCGCTTTAATATTCATTTTGTGATTACAGAGCAAAGGTGAGTTGTACTCTACCGAAGAAGAGAGTATTCTGCGGTCGGCCCAGATAATCAAGGAGCATGGTGCTAGGTTGGGCAGCACCTTCCAAGATATGACCACTCAATAGTCTCACGAATTTATGACTGCTATCACACAGAGAAAAGTTTTTGATGAAATGAGTCACCACACACAACACTAGTTTGTCTTAGTTTTGGTTGTCTTGACAAGAGAGCTGCATATAGGATCCATTGTGTAATATCCATTGCTGTGTCTTTTTCAACACAAATGTCAAGGTTTAATCTTTTGTGTGCAAATATTGTATGGAATCGCCCCATCCACTCTATGGTGGGTGAGATTTGACCGTTGCAAGGAACCGGGTTTCATATTTGAAATGTGGTTGCAGGCTCAACGCCATTTGGTTGAGAAAAAGATTGAGCAAGTGGCATATAACATATCACATATCAACAATTATGGAGAACATCATTCTCTTTCTTTCTTGCTTTCTTTGCATGGTTTGGTTTGGTTTTTCCCCTTCCAGGAAAAGCTTACCCAAAAATTGAAACATAAATTAAGATGATCAGGTGATCTTGTAACATTAACCAAGAGTTTTGTTTGGCTGAAGTTATGGCAAAAGATCTTCGAGTTGTGATGCTTCCTGGTCTGCCTTTGGCCATATTATGCCTTATTTTCGACTTTCCATAACCTTGGCAAAAACCATAGTTCATGCCCATTCCATTTCTAGAAGGAGCTGAGGCCTCTGTGGCATATGATCTGCTGCAACAACCCATTTGCAGTTCATGGAACGCGATCAGAAGCTGCATCAAGATCATTTAGGATACTGGGAGCACTTAAGACATGATGGAAATGATGACGTCAGCGCATATTGGGACCTGGCTGGAGCCTGGAAGATACATGACGGCGTTGACTGTTGAGTGTTGACAGTCTGGTGGGCCGGGTTGATTGCTTGTGTTTGGGCTTGGTTTAGGATTCGCCAGTTCTATCTTCCACGGCTTTCTTTATCTATTCTCTACAAAGCCACAAAATGCTTTTCGTTGGGCCTCCAACATTTCTTATTGGTTGTGAAAGCCGAGGAAGACTAGAAACAGAGATACTATAATATTGGTGGTGATTGCATGCTCTCACTCGATGCTTTTCCAACGCCGCCAATATTACGTACACTGTTCAGTTTCAGCACATGCATGGTTTGGTTTTTTGTGTTGTTGTTTCTCTTCCCATTTTCAAGGAATCAGTTACGTTATTTTGGGAACATTTCAATTTTCAAGACAGATGCGTAATCATTTGGTGGAAAAAAGAAGAGAAGAAGAAGATAAAATTAAGATCTTGAAAGTCATTACAGGCAATCCTTGGGAAGGTGCATGCTTGGGTACTCTAGTTGAATGCTTAGCCAGAAAATGTGGATCATGTGTTTGGACGTTTGGTTAGCAAGAAACGCGTATTTGCTTTTTATTTTTATTTTTATATAAGCGATATTGAAGAGGAGTGAATTGAACTTAGAACATTGGATGCATAGATAAATATTTTTAACCACTTAAGCTACAAGCTCATTGCTTAATTTTTCTTTTTATAATTACAAGATGTGTTATTTTTTAAGTGTTTGGTTAATTGTTTAAAGAGCTTTAAAAAAGAAGCGTCTCTATTTGTTTTATTTGGCTATATTAGGTGAAGAAGAGGGTCATGATTAGCGAGGAACCAACTATTGTCCGATTGTGTCTGTTTTATGATTTCCCCTACTTAATGATATTCATAAATTTACAGTAGAACTAATTTTATCATATTCAATGACATGAATAATTTGGTATCAACAAACACATCGACATACCATATTTATTGATTACATTATTAATCATCCTGACATAGTGTTCAATGACCTAACTAGTACTGTACATTTGCGTGTCTGTTATATGATTTCCTCTACCCAATGAATAATTGTACGACGAATTAGGATAGGGTAGGTCAGCCTACTTCCTTATATGACTGTCAAAAGTTTTTATTTATTTATGCAAGATGTAGGCTTATCACATTTTTATATCATTTTGTATATCACCTCTCTAATAAAGGTGAGACTCATTATATTGGTGGAGGTGGTATAAAAATGTGGTAAGCCTAGCATTACTTGTGTTCAAAAACCCTATGTTGATGCTCAAAATGGTCAGGCCAAGATTGAGCCCAACTTAGTGATGAGGTATGATGGATGGGGGATGAAGGTGAAAACCTTAAGCATGTATGTAAAGACTTGGGCAAGCGATAAATGTAAAGAAGACAAGATATACGTGGTTCACCCTTAATGAATGGGCTACGTCCACCGAGAAGTATGTTCTCATTATAATAGTGTATGATTACATTTATACATGAGGTTGGACCCGAATATAAAAATGACAAGTGAGATGCCCAGGCTAGGGATCTAGGAGAGAGTCCCCACCCTAGGGTCTAGCTCTGAGACCCGGATCCTCTTCCAAGTGGAGAGAAGAAGTCCCCCTTCTAAGTGGAGAGAAGTCCCTATTTATAGGGAGGTGAAAGTGGGAGGTTTGTGTAGATTTTCGATGTGGGACTTTGTGCAAGTCGTTGTGGTGGTGACACGTGTCATGGTGTTGATGCTCTTGGTGCTAGTTGCTTTGATGCTGGATATGCTCGGTTGATTATGGTGTAAACAGTAGTCCCCCAAGTTCGCGGTCAAGAAGTGACTTCTGGGTTAGGAACTTGTAAGCTTTTGCGTGATCATGACCGAGCATTCCAGTGTTCAGGGAGCCGTAGGGCAGTCCCTAGTCCCCCAAGTTGTCAAGCTAGAAGTTGCGTTAACACTTGGAAGGTATAATAAAAGCTGTGTTAGCCTCGGTGATTGTTGGTAGTTGGGTACCTTGAAAAGAAAAGTAAGCTTGGGTTGTCGAAGCTGCAGTGATTGTTGACTCAGGTCTTGCCGTTTGGTAACCAAGTGATGGTTTTAAGTAGCAAAGGCCTGGGTCCCAAAAGATTGAATTGAAGCTTGAAGGAGAAAAGAATATAGGCTTCAATTTTCCATTTTCCTAGCCCCCTTGCCATTCCGGCCCCTTTTTTTTTGGTGTGAATGGCCAAGTGGTATGGGTGGAGAAATTTATGAGCCTGTACATGTGGTGTCTGGGCCAATCAAGTATGCAAGAGGGCTCTGGATTGGCCTTGGCAAGGCCTCATGGGTCAGGCCCGATGAGTTTTGGCAAGGGTGTTTTAAGGAGGGAAAAGAAAAATATGGCATGGGGCCGGTTCTATTCCAGCAGACATTAGTGTGGTGGGGTGTTATAAATGGGCCGTAAGTTTAGCTTAAAAATGACTGGGGCTTCGCAAGTCTTTCTTGACCAAGTAAGTTGCTAGGTCTGAGGGAGTATAAAAACAATCCCACAATGCTTGCGTTCGGCAAGGTGAAATCAAAGGACAGTGCTTGGCATGGTGGGTCTTCGGCAGGTTTAGTTGAGCCATATTTGGGCCTGAGGTTTGGCTAGGAAGCTGTGTAAGTGGCTGAGTCACAAAGCTAGGCCATTGGGGCTGAGTCCTTGTGTTGTTGTAGCTAGGACTTTTACTCCTTCGATGCGTAGCTTGGAACCGGCTGCCTTGGAGCTAGGCTTGGGGCTATACCTTCCGACAAGTGGCGGGCTCGGTGTTTGATAGTTTGACTATCTCTTGCCGTTCGGCAAGAGATATTAGGACATTTGTAGGGCACAAAAGAAGAAGAGGGGGCTAGGCAAGAGATAGCTAGGACTTTCGAGTTCCTTAGCCACAGGAACCAGCGGTTTCAGCGTGAAGGTGGGAGCTGGGCTCGAGGCACTGCCAGGAGGAAGGATTCCGGGCGGCGGGTGCCGTTCGGCAAGGGACAAGGAGGGCTGATCTGTCTTCGGCAAGAGTGGGTCTGAGTGCATGGTTTCGAGACGATCCGGAGCTGGGTCCGTAGTGTCGTCATCCCGTGAGCTGGGTCCTTGTCGGATTCGCTGGAGCTTGAGCATAGGTGAGTGTGGAACCGAGGATGGGTGGCCCTTGTTTTGAATCCGTATGGACCTTGCCGTTCGGCAAGGTCAGTTTGAAAATTTTTTGGTGGACATCCGACGTTTGTTTATTCGGCAAAGTTGGTGAGGCCAAGGCTTGGAGGCTCGGGTCCGATTACTTCGGCAAGTGCCTGGGCAAGTCTTGGCGATTTTGGTTTGGGCTCGGGGACTTGGTTAGTAGCTGTTTTGAGCTGAACCTTCGGCAGGGAGCAGCTAGGTGGCTTGAGTAGATGTTGGTTCCTTGGCAAGCTGATCCGGGTGGGCGAGCAGGTGAGTCCCCTTTCCGTCCGAACGGTGCTTGCCGTTCGGCAAGCTAAATTGCCTAAGTGTTTGGTGGGTGTCTTGAGCAAATCGGAGCTGGGAGTGTGGCCTTGGAGCTGGGCCGAGAGAGATCCTTCGGCAAGCTTAAGTTGGAGTTGGTATTGTTGTGAGTTTCCCCTCGAATTCTTCCACGACCCTTGCCGTTCGCAAGTTGTGTTGGTGTGTGGCTGGCTTCCTTGTAGCCCGGCATCAAGGAGAGGTCGGTCAAATACCCAACGAGTGGTGTTGCGTCTTGGTTTAGCTTGAGCCGTGAGGTAGGCACTTGGTGCCGGTGCAGGCCGCTTGGAGCTAGACCTTCGGCAAGGTGAAATTTGGCCATCCGTAGTCGAGGTCCTTGCGAGCCGTTGTTCTTGAACAAATTTGGGGGGGGACATCCGTAGTGGGGTCCTTGTGAGATTTTTGTTTTTTTTTGGGAGTTAGACCTTGGCAGTTCAAAAAGCAGGTGTGGGTTTATGAGGACCTAGGTCACCTTGGGCTGAACCGTAGATGAGCTTTGGAAATGGTGGGCAAGGAAGTGGAGGTGAAGAGAGGGGGTCCAAAAAGGGTCAGCATGACCGTTCGGCAAGGGTAAGTTAGGAAAAGTTTTGGGGGTGACCTAAGTCTGTACTTGAGTCTTTGGCATGTCCGAGACCTGTCTTCTGTCTTAGAGTGGGCTGAACCAAGGCCATGGAGTCATGCATTTTTAATTATTTGTTTTTTTATTCAGCAAGGTAGCCAAGGCAATTTTGGGGCTTAGCTGTGTATTGAAATTTGGGCTTAGCAAGTTTGGTTTTGTTGATGAGCCTCCCCATTTGGTTTTGCATGGTCCTTGCCGTTCGGCAAGGACCCTGGAATATGTATTGATGGTTTTATTTGTGACCTTGGAGTGGGCGTTATGAAATTTCGTGGAGTTTGGGCTCGGGAGGTAGTGCCTTGATCAAAATTTTGGTTTTTGTTTACTGTGCTCGGATCAATTTGAAAGAAGGGGCAAGGTGGATTCGGCAAGGGAGCTATGGGCACGAATGATTTTCTTTTGGAGTTTGGTCAGTACTTGCGGTCAAGCAGTGGGCTATTCGGTTTTGGTGTTGGTGCCTGATTTGGCAACTTGGTGTGGGCCTTTGTGCCTTTCTTCAAGGGTGGGCCTTGGTAATTTGTCTTGACAGCTCTTTGAGGATTGGCGTAAATTGGAGTTGGGCTCGGGGCTTGGAGTGGCCGTGCCATTTTCGGTCCCAATCTCTTTCATGAGTTGGCCATTCGTTGTGATCAGTTTGGAAGCACTTTTGTGGTCTGTGCAAGGTGCGAAACACTTGATCACTTGAAATTGGAGCTGGGCCATTTGAAATTTGGTGAAAATTTTCCGGAGAAAGTGGGGTATGGCTGCCATTCGGTGTCCTTGGGTGCGCCATTGAATGCCTTTGTTGAATTTGAAGCTGCTTCCCATTGGGTGTTTTGATAGGTTTAGTGGCTGGGTGCCGTATGGCTCGGCCATCTAAATTGCCCCATACGTTCAGCTAGTTGTCATGTGGGCTTCTCATTGGATTGAAATGGTGGTTGGCCTCCTTAGCCCTGTAAAGTGATGTTGTCGGTGACTTGGAATATTTGGCCCGTGCCAAATTGGAGCATCTTCAAAGTGGCCCGGACAGCCTTGATTCATATGCAATATTCATGAACCATGTTGTTGAATAGGATTGTGCAATGAATTACTTAAATATTACATGCTCGTATGCAATATTTATATGTAAGAAGAGAAATCTTATCTGGAGTAATTTTTCCTTGGCCAGCAAGCCATGCATGGTGATATCCTTGGTGCATTTGGGATATTTGGCCACCTCTAAATTGACTCTTTCAATGTGACTGAAAGGTGGTTCCTTGGGTTGAAATGATGGCTTGGAGCTGTGATTTTTTGAGCCTCGTGTGCACGGGCTGGGTTTTTCGTTTTGGTAATGGTGAAGTTTCTTTGGGCCTTGGATGCAAAGCACAAGAATTGCACGTTGCAAGGAAATGGGCCTAGGCACGAGGGTGCCGAAGGCATAAGAATTGCACGTAGCAAAATGATGGGCCTAGGCACGAGGGTGCTGAAGGCAACACAAAGCTTGCGTGTCGCAGAGCGATGTAGCTAGGCACGATGGTCCTGAAGGTGACACAAGGCTTGCGTGTTGCAAGGCAATATGGCTGGGCACGATGGTGCCGAGGGCAACATAAAGCTTGTGTGTCGCAGAGCGATGTGGCTAGGCACGGGGGGTGCCGAAGGCAACACAAAGCTTGCGTGTCGCAAGGCAATGTGGCTGAGCACGAAGGTGCTGGAAGGTAACACAAAGCTTGCACGTCACAGAGCGATGTGGCTAGGCGCGATGGTGCGGAGGCGACACAAAGCCTTGCGTGTCGCAAGGCAATGTGGTTGAGCACCGAAGTGCTGAAGGTAACACAAAGCTTGCACGTCGCGAGAGCGATGTGGCTAGGCACGATGGTGCCAAAGCGACACAAGATGTGGCTAGGCACGATGGTGCCGGAGGCGACACAAAGCTTGCGTGTCGCAAGGCAATGTGGTTGAGCAAGGTTGAAGGCAACACAAAGCTTGCGTGTCGCAGGCAATGTGGCTAGGCACGATGGTGCTGAAGGCATCTTTCATGCCGGTTGATAGTCTGGGTGCCGAAGGCATCACTCAAGCTATATGATGAAGATTGTATGGGTGCCGAAGGGCACTTTGAGGAAGGAGAGAACGACATAAGCCTTTTGTATCGATTCCCACAGACGGCACCAAACTGTTGATGCTCAAAATGGTCAGGCCAAGATTGAGCCCAACTTAGTGATGAGGTATGATGGATGGGGGATGAAGGTGAAAACCTTAAGCATGTATGTAAAGACTTGGGCAAGCGATAAATGTAAAGAAGACAAGATATACGTGGTTCACCCTTAATGAATGGGCTACGTCCACCGAGAAGTATGTTCTCATTATAATAGTGTATGATTACATTTATACATGAGGTTGGACCCGAATATAAAGATGACAAGTGAGATGCCCAGGCTAGGGATCTAGGAGAGAGTCCCCACCCTAGGGTCTAGCTCTGAGACCCGGATCCTCTTCCAAGTGGAGAGAAGAAGTCCCCCTTCTAAGTGGAGAGAAGTCCCTATTTATAGGGAGGTGAAAGTGGGAGGTTTGTGTAGATTTCCGATGTGGGACTTTGTGCAAGTCGTTGTGGTGGTGACACGTGTCATGGTGTTGATGCTCTTGGTGCTAGTTGCTTTGATGCTGGATATGCTCGGTTGATTACTTGTGTTCAAAAACCCTACTTCACAGTATTTATGTAGTCGCAACACATCCACATAATGCATGAACAAAAGTAATTCTTATTGCAAATAACATACCAGCATAAAATATTACCATGGCAAAAGATCATCTTCATGTTGTGATGCTTCCATGGTCTGCCTTTGGCCATATGATCCCTTTCTTTCGACTTTCCATAGCCTTAGCAAAAGCCAAAGTTCATGTCTCCTACATATCCACCCCAAAAAACATCCAAAGGCTCCCCAAAATCTCACCTGATTTACAACCCTTTATACAACTAGTCCCCATTCCACTTCCTGATTTGGATGTTGACCTCTTGCCACCTGGCGCCGAGGCAACTGTGGACGACCCTTTTGAAAAAATTGACCAATTGAAGGTTGCATATGATCACCTGCAACAACCCATTAAGCAGTTCATTGGGGATCAGTTGCCTGATTGGCTAATACTTGATTTTGCTCCTCATTGGGCGGTGGAGATTGGCCAAGAGTATGGTGTTCCACTTGTGTTCTTCTCTGTTTTATCTGCTGCTACCATGTCCATTCTAGGCTCACCAGAACATCTCTCCGGTGCTGATAACAGAAACCACGTTCTTCCATCATAAGAAAGCCTCACTTCACCACCAGATTGGGTGGCTTTTCCTTCTCTTGTGGCATATAGAGAGCATGAGGCTGTTCGTGTGCACAAAGGCCTCTTTGAAATAAATGGCAGTGGCATAAGGGATTCTGAAAGGTTTGCCAAGATCATATCAGCAAGCCAAGTTTTGGCCATGCGCAGTTGCAATGAGTTTGAAGGAGAATATTTAGAGGTGTGCCAGAAAATCAATGGAAAGCCTGTGATTCCTACAGGTTTCCTTCCACCAAAGAAACCATCTGCAAAAAGGGAAATAAGTTCTGATAATGGGTCATCAAACAATGTGATCTTTGACTGGCTTGATAAACAAAAACCCAAGTCAGTTGTGTTTGTTGGGTTTGGATCTGAGTGTAAGCTGAGCAAAGAACAAGTCTTTGAGATTGCTCGTGGGCTTGAGCTATCAGAGCTTCCATTTCTCTGGGCACTTAGAAAACCCAACTGGGCTAACAGTGAAGCTGATGCTCTGCCTCCTGGTTTTGTTGAGCGCACATCAGAGAAAGGGCTTGTTTGCTTGGGGTGGGTGCCCCAGATGGAAATTTTGGGGCACCCATCAGTTGGGGGGTCTCTGTTTCACTCTGGATGGGGCTTTGTAATTGAAACTCTGCAATTTGGACATGTTCTTGTTGTTTTGCCATTCATTATTGATCAGCCTTTGAATGCAAGGCTTCTGGTGGAGAAGGATCTGGCTGTTGAACTAAAACGCACAGAAGATGGGTCGTTTTGCAAAGATGATATAGCCAAAGCACTGTGACATGCAATGGTGGCAGAGGAAGGAGAGAAACTAAGAAGCAATGCAAGGAAAGCTGCCAAAGTTTTTGCAGATCACAAGCTGCACCAAGACCAGTACCTTGGCCAACTTGTCCATTACCTTAAAAATAATGTCCCAAGAAGGTCATTTTAGAAGCTCATTATTATTTTTATATAATAAATCTAGAATGTTACCCAAATTAGTTTCAGATCATAAGCATTGTGATATCTTCATACTTTGAGATTCTGGAACTTGGGTTATTGCCATTCTAGTATTTTTAGTGCATCTTGTGATCTAAAATCTGTCTAGAAAGTTTGATGTTTCTGTTGCCATTCTAGTATTTTCAGGTGTTTGGTTAATTGTTTAAGAGCTTTAAAAAGGAGTGTCTCTGTATGTTTTATTTGTCTATATTAAATTAAGAAGAGGATCATGCTTAGACAGGAACCAAGTGTGTCCAATTGCGTCGGCTATATGATTTCCTTTGCCTATCAATATTCAGGACTTTATAGTAACTTCAATTTATATTGATCATACTGTGAGCCACATATTTAACATATAATATAATAATTAATTATAGGACGAATTAGGATAGGGTAAGTCGGAGGTGGTTTGTTCTATGACCGTCAAAATTCTTTTTTTTTTTTTTTTAAAAAATTTGGAAGATCTAATGTTCAAAGACCCTCCTTCGTTCGCAATATTTATGTAGTCCAAACTCATCCACGTATTGCACGAACAAAAGTCACTCTTATTGCAAATTTCATACCAGCAAAAAATAATACAATGGCAAAAGATCATCTTCATCATGCCTTTCTTTTTCAACTTTCCATTCATGTTGTGATGCTTCCATCCATGGTCTGCCTTCGGCTATATGATGCCTTTCCTTTTTCAACTTTCCATAGCCTTTGGACATATGTAAATGTGAATTTTCCAACATAATTTTACTAGAATTGGGTTTATTTATAAATTTGTATTTTATTAATACTATTTAAATAATGAGGTTTTATTATACAAATTTAGGTTCGACTTATTCGAGATGCAGTGACCTATTCTCTTAATTACAATTCCTTATTTCAAGGAAACACCCTTTGATTTCATCATAGAGAAACAAAACATGTGTGTTTGGTTTTGCTGCTGCTCCCAAGTCCAACCTCAGGGTGCCTACGTATCCCTCACAAGAATCAAGCCACTTGTAATTCAAAGAATTGCAATGAATAAATGACTCATTGCAAAGAAAATTTGATCGAAATTGTATTGAGAAATGTTTGAGAAAATTTAGCTGAATAAACCAAGGATAAGATATGGAATTGTGTTTTTCAGACCCAAAAAAAAAAACAAGATATGGAATTGTGTTTGGGGCGAATTTCGTTAAGAATAAACTAGGGACTTTGTTTGGATTTAAGATTTGGGCGGTTGGATTGAGTCTCTAAATTGCCTATGTACCCTTTCGAATGGATCAAACTAACATAGTTTGGAAATTTGAAAATTAATGGGTAAGTGTGACCTACTAATTTAGAATTTGTGTCTTTGAGACAATATGAAAATTTTAAAATTTTCATAGGTAGATGACCCATGGAAAGATTGGATGGTTTTGTACTATTTTCTTAATGTCAATGTCCAAAATTAAACTAATGGGCAATTTTAATGAACCCGCTAATTTGATCATTGACACATGCATTTGTATTCACGCACAATTTGAAGGATTTGGTATTAATGGATTATTGTGATTGACAAACCCGTTAATCCATATTGATGCTCTTTTGGTATCTTTTAAGAGTGAGCTTGATGCTCGAAGCATGACCAATCATTTACTTGGATTAAAGTCACCATCACAACATGGTTTAGTCGCTTGGCAGTCCTTTCTGAATAGCGTCCTTGCCATAGTGATTGATTCCCATATGTCTTGTTGGGTTTTTGTGGGTGTGTTTGGTAGCCATCTTGCATTTGAAAATTGAGGTAGATAGACTCGAATGTCATAAGTATATTATTGAGCCTCCTTGACCGTCAACTCAATTGATTTAACTATCGTTGTGCACTTGCTTAGCTTGGTGCTGCAAGTAGTGAACTAACGTCTTCGTCACTTTGCTTTCATTTGTTGCTGACACCAAAAGTGATGTGAGGGACTTAAAAAAGCCTTGATTTCAAACCTTCGCCTTGTCTTCTGTCAGTCTGAAGCCCAATGCTTGTTTTATTTTGTAGAGCATATTCTTGAGCTTAATGGACATTTACAAGGAATGGACCAGCTTAAACAATCACGCCTCTGACTATTTTTTCGTCCTCTTGAACTGGCTGGGATTTCATTGATTTTTCTCCCATAATCTAGGTTTTGGCAGAACACATCTTGCAGCAAACCTTTTTTTTTTCTTCCCTTGTTTGTAACAATCAAAGAGAACCCAATGATCAAATTTTCTTTGATAGCCAATCAGCCATATGGCCCGTTTTCTTCACAGTCAAGAGAGAGGTTATACGACATGTGGCCTTTCTTTTTCATTATTTTTAAGCTATAGATTATTCCCATCATTGTTTGTGAAAAAATCAATTATGGGAGTGCCATATTTGAGAATGGGGCAGTGGCCTCGTCATAGACCATGCAAAGCAAATCATCCCCACAGCTACTGACTTCTTTCACTCTCTACTTTTTGTCTATAGGCTTCCCTTTCTTTCTTTCTTTTTAAGGGTCGAGAAACAGATAGTGCAGTGGGTTGAACACCTCATCCTTTTCTTGTGGGTTCAATACCCGAAGACTTTCTTGTTGAGTGAGCTTCATTCTCGTGGGTTAAATACCCAATATATGATTCATAGTTTTTCCACCAAAAATGGATTTATCATTCAATGAAAATTTATGAGTTTTCCTCTCAAAATGGATTTATCATTCAGGTTTGCTTGGCAGAGCGTGCAGGTTCGCTCGGCTGAGTATGAAGATTTGCTCGACAGAGCATTATTGATTTGTGCCACCCGACATGGGTTACCATCCATTATTTGTTTGATTTGTGAGTTTTATACCTAAGCATGGAGGTTCACTGCGCAGAGCATGAAGATTTGCTAGGCAGAGCATTATTGATTTGCGAGTTGCCACCCAACATGGATTGCCATCCATTTGTCCCCAAGCATTTATAACCAAACTTGGAGGACCTCAAGAGAGGAGCTTTGTTGCAGATGCAAAATGTATCTTTGACTGCTTCTGATGTTTTTCTTCAACACGGCTGTGCTCTACTCTTCCGCAAGTCTTGCGGCTTCTCCTTTTATCTTGTTTTTGTATCTTTGCAGCCTGCTGGCTAATCCTCCCTTCCCCTCTTTTTTTTTCTTTCTATAGCCGTGCTTTTCTAGGCTAGATGTGAGAGATCTCTTTTGTGAAGGATTCTTCATTCAATAATCAGCTCCACCAAAACAGGAACTGCCAACCTCTCTTGAGAGTTTTCATTGGTTGGTCAAACTCCCCTCTTTTTTTGAACTCTTTTCCTATATATGGATTACCAAGCTGCAAAGGTGTGAGGAGATTTGTTGAAGCACGCCACTTTTGAATTGCATATCATTCGGCCTTGCAATTTGAAATGCCCACAGGATATATCATATATGTGTAAAAAATCACTTGTGATTTAGCTAAGGAAATTGTGCTTCACTTGTGCTCCATCTCTGCCTCAATTTGAGGCTTGCTGGTTTTTATTGCCTGAAAAACCAGTTAGGTAATAATTTAGCCTATTCCTATACCTGCGTTGGGGAGAGTTTTTGAGCTAAAATCCCAAATTTTATGTTTAGCTCCACTTGCATTGGAGATGGCCTAACCAAAGGCAATGACGATCCATGCTCTTTTTTTTCTTCTAACAAATGACTTCTTATTTTTTGTGAATTTTTTTGGTTCAACACTTAGAAAACCCAATAGGGCTGATAGTGAAGCAGACCCAATAGGGCTGATATTGAAGCAGATGCTCGGCCTCTGGGTTTTGCTGACCTTGCATCAAAGAAAGGGCTTGTTTCTTTTGGATGGGTTACCCAGATGGAAAATTTGGGCCACCCATCAGTTGGGGGGTCTCTGTTTCACTCTGGATGGGGCTCTGTAATTGAAACTCTGCAATTTGGGCATGTTGTTGTTTTAACATTCATTATTGATCAGCCTTTGAATGCAAGGCTTCTGGTGGAGAAGGATCTGGCTGTTGAAGTAAAACGCACAGAAGATGGGTCGTTTTACAAAGATGATATAGCCAAAACCCTAACATGCGTGCAATGGTGGCAGAGGAAGGAGATCAGCTAAGAGGCAATGCAAGGAAAGCTGCCAAAATTTTGGCGATCAGAAACTGCACCAACACCACTACCTACGTTGGCCAATTTGCCCGTTATCTTAAAAATAATTTTACAAAGACGTCATTTTAGAGATTCTGGAGCTTGGGTTGTTGCCATTCTAGTATTTTTAGTGCATCTTGTGATCTAAAATCTGTCTAGAAAGTTTGATGTTTCTGTTGCTTGTGAGTTCATGCCTATGTCCGAAATAGTAATTGTGGGTTATTTTACGACTCTCTCTCTCTCTCTCTCTCTCTCTCTCTCTCTCTCTCTCCCTTTGGGTTATTTTACATGAAGCACATCCACATAAAATAAAAATAAACATTGCATTCAACTGCATGCCAGCACCAACAATAAACCTTGCGGTCCCAAGGAAAGCATTTGTGGCTTTGGAGAGGACAGAGAAAGCACCGTGAGGGGCATTAAATTTTTATATTTACTTTATTATGTAACGAGTAGATCATAAGATACTTTCAAGTAGTGGATTTTCTCAATTATATGATGTTTCTTGGGATTGCCATAGATCAAGAAATGGATGAATTTGGATTCTCTGTTTGTTTGATTTTGAACTTAAACTATAGTTTAGGGTTCAAAAAACCAAGAAGTGCTATAGAAAAAGAAAATCCGAATCCCAAACATCACCAATCAAGCTACGAGTAAGACTTCCCTATCCTCGTTGCATTGCCTCCGTTCTTCTAATTTCTCGGTCCTATAAAAGACGTCAAGAGAAAGAGAAAAAAAAGGCAATGAAAGGAGAAGTTTTTTCTCACCAAGCCAACCCATCAGACAGCCAACACTTTCAACACCGGTAGCTACTAGGGTTGGTTGGTGGACAAGTATTCATTATTTGAGCATAAAAGGCCCACCCGTGCAACCAAATAAAGTTTTGCACGGTACAATTACCACATCTTTTCCGAACACATCTTATCATGAGGGCTACGTACAAGTTAATATAAAATTTATTGTTATTTATTTCTACTTTGCAGACATGAGCTTAGTTCAGTTGGTTAGAGTGATTGTGCTGTCCTTTATGTACCCAAGTTCAAATCTCCCTCCCTATAATTTAGATTCACATGTGTCATCAAGATCTTCCAGCAAGCATATATTTATGTATAATCTGAATATAGTGATTATGGTGAATAGCAGTGGACGACGGCAAGTTGGCCACTGCTAATCGCACAACCGACAATAAAAATTTCGGACCTAGCATTCTCACCCCAATAGAGACCCACAAACAAATGCCATTCAATGGTCTCAAGAATTTAGTTGTTCATATAGTTTGGTTCAAATAGTATCTTTTTATGGGTGTGGGGGTTGGGGTGTGGTCCGAATACAATGCAAGATGTTGAAGGGAAGATACGTGGTTGACATGGGAGGAGAGGATAGAGTGGGGCGGCTGAAGTAATGGCATTTGAAAGGAGAAGATGATTGAGGATAGGCATGTGGGTAATTGATACAATACATAAGGGGAGTTTTCAATTTAATACAATTTTGGTTAAGATTCCTTTAAATACCTATAAATGCATCAATACTAAATGCAAATGCTCGAAGTCTCCTGTTATAACATAAGTAAAATGCTAATATAATAATACTAACCAGAAATATCACACTCGTGATAAATTTTATTCCAACACATGACATGCAATAATAACATTAACGAAGATCAAGAACAGAAATTCATGTTCTCTGAAATGCCCTGAAAGTTCGGTTTCCATGGGTTATTTTGCCAATCTAACAGGGAAGATCTAGGATGATCTTTTTGCAACATTATTTTTCAGAAAATGGACAAACTGGCCAATGTAATGGTCCTGGTGCAGCTTGTGATCTCCAAAAACAGCTGCAGCTTTTCTTGCATTGCTTCTGAGCTGCTCTCCTTCCTCTTCCACCATTGCATGCCTGATTGTTTTGGCTATCTCATCTCTGCTAAACGACCCATCTTCCTTGCGTTTCACTTCAACAGCCAGACCCTTCTCCTCCAGAAGCCTTGCATTCAAAGGCTGATCAATAATGAGTGGCAGCACAACAAGAACATGCCCAAATTGCAAAATTTCAATTACAGAGCCCCATCCAGCGTGAAACAGAGACCCCCCAATTGATGGGTGCCCCAAAATATCAAACTGGGGCACCCATCCAAAGCAAACAAGCCCTTTCTCTGATGTCCTGTCAGCAAAACCCTGAGGCAAAGCATCTGCATCACTATTTGCCCAGTCGGGTTTTCTGAGTGCCCAGAGAAATGGAAGTTTTGATAGCTCCAGCCCATGAGCAATCTCAAAGACTTGCTCTTTGCTCAGCTTACACTCACTCCCAAACCCTACAAACACAACTGACTTGGGTTTTTGCTTGTCAAGCCAGTCAAAGATCCCATCATCAGTGGCAATTTCTCCTTTTGCCCTCTTTGGAGGTTGCTCTGGAGGAAGCAAACCTGTGGAGAAAACAGGCTTGCCAGTGATTTTCTTGTACACTTCTAAGTAGTCTCCTTCAACCTCATTGCAAGTTCTAATTGCTAAAACTTGACTTCCTGAAACAACTTTGGCAAGCCTCCCAGCACCACTTATTTCTCCATTATGTGATCCAAAAAATCCCCTTGGCACATAAACAGCCTCATAGTCTCTGTATGCCACCTTTGAAGGAAAAGTAACCCAATCTGGGGGTGCTGTTAGGCTTTCCGGTGTTGGCAGAGCATGATTTCTCTTTGTACCCAAGAGATTTTCTGGTGAGCCAAAGAAGACACTGGTAACAGCAGAGAAAGGAGAGAAATACCCAACTGGAACACCATACTCTTTACCAATATCAACCACCCAGTGAGCAAAAGAATCAGATATTATCCAATCAGGCAAATGCTTCCCAATGAAGTGTTTGATGGGTTGCTGCAGCAGATCATATGCAGCCTTCAAGTTGTCAATTTTTTCAAAGGGTACATCCACAGATGCCTCAGCACCTTCTGGCAAGAAGCCAGGCTCCAAGGAAGGAAATGGGATGGGGACTAAATGCACAAAAGGCTCTAAATCAGATGAGATTTTGGGGAGCCTTTGGATGTTTCTTGGTGTGGATATGAAAAAGACATGAACTTTGGCTTTGGCCAAGGCTATGGAGAGCTGGAAGTAAGGCATCATATGGCCAAAGGCAGACCATGGAAGCATCACAACCTGGAGATGATCTTTTGCCATGATATGTTATGTTTTTGCTCAAATGGGATTTGCCAAAAGAGTGAACTTGTTTATATATATATATATATATCAGTAGATGTGTGTGTGTGTGTGGTTTTTTGTTTGGGGGGGGTTAGTAGAAGGAGTGGTCACAACGAAGTTGCAAGGAGTAATGTCAGAATAAGTGTCATTTTATTTCTTTTACAAAATTAGCTGGCTGCATTGAATTGAACCTCTCTGAATTGGAAGACTCCAACTAAACCTTCTGGCCTCCTCTCCATCTTAAACTACCCTTTTTTTTTTTTTCGGCTTGCGTGTGCGCGTGTAGTTGGAACACATTTTAAGTACGAATGGACAAATGATCAGTTATATGATGTATTAGGTCCTTGACCTGATGCTACTCCGCTTAACAAGTCAAATGTATCACTTAATGAGTTATGATGACCCAACAAGTATAATATTTTCAAGTATTTATATTTTTGTAAGAGTTCATACTATCAGTGCCGGCCTTGGACACGAACAGTCAGTGTGACTGCCCTGGATCTACTGTCAAGGAGACACAAATGTTTTTTTTGTTTTTTTTATAAAGAGGTATATTATATTTATTATATATTATTTTCATGAAGAAACTGTATAAAAAAATGCAATAATTCTACACATAAATTAATAAAACCAAACAGTCAATTAATTTTTTAAAATAAACAAATTTTATTAAGACAAATGAACAAACTGAGAGATGACAAAAAGTTCATCACAAAATTAAACCCTAAATTCCTACAAATCAAATAATCATATACAGTAATCTAATCCAATAAATTATCCACACACAAAATCATCAATATTCATCCAATCCAATAAATCATTATCCAATAAAAATATTAAGCATTATCATCAATTAGAGATTTAGAGTTTAAAAATTACTTGAATATGAGCTTTTCCACACCACCAGCTAGAATCACAAATCGCCACTTCCCCATTATATAATGACCCAAAAGATTAAATTCCTCAACAATCAACAAAAGAATGTAGCACAGAGTTTTAAGTACACCAAGAACAATAAGGCAAGCCCACAAGCCAAATAAATGAGGCTCCAAATGCAGCTCTGAACCTTTTTCAGCCATGTTGAGAGTAGAAAATAATAGAATTTGGGAGTTTTAGGAGTTAAGTATCAGCTGGGTTTAGGGGGAGTTGCTGGGCCAAAACGACATCGTTTTGCCCAGGAAGTTTAAAAAAATAATAATAATAGAAGTGCGTTGCCCTTCTTCTTCTCGTGCAGCTCATTTCTTCCTCAAGAAAAACGTCGAGCACCTGGTGTGCAATTCCAAGGGGTCTCTCCCCCAACTCCAAGGAACCTCTAAGCCAATTTCCATGGCTTCCAAGAAGTCGTGGGACCCCATTGTGACTCCGCCACTGACCAGTTTGGAATTTCTAAACAATTGCCATAGCATGTTGGAAGCAAGATAGAAATCCCACAAAAAACAAAACAAAACAAAGCAAAACCTTGTGGCACTGTTGGCCGAAAGGGAGTGGTTGTTATAAATGTTTCACGTCTTAGATAGTTAGATTATAAGAATGGTCCAAATATTGTGAAATGCAGGTAAATGCACAATCTCTAAATGTAGAAGCTTGGATCCGAGGTTAGAGCCATATATGAAATTAATATCTTTATCTTGCAAAAAGAAAACTTTTAACAGTGAAACTATTATTGGTATTCCAAAAGAATTCTCGTGCAGTCTTTACTTGTGTAAATATAAACATATAGAGATTGCTCTTACTACAAGAATACAAAATGCCTTTTTTCGGAGTGCCAATAACTATTCATTTTAGGCCTAGGCTAAAAGTCACTTTTGGTCCCTGTAGTTTGACACTTCAATTACTTTTGAACATGTAGTTTCAATTTCCTCACTTTTGACCATGTAGTTTCATATTTGTAGCAATTCAAGGATATGTTAAGATTTCCGTCAATTTCTTTAATGCAGCAACCACATGCCCCTGACGTGGAGAGGTAATTTATTAGCCCAAAACCCCACATAAAAGCTCATCTCTACCTCTTCCCCAGGGCGTGCAAAATTGGCTATTTTGAAGTAGATTAGGAATTAGGAATTAGGATTATGGCTCCTAATTGTTGTTGTTTCCATAAAGAAGCAACAACGAGCGTGAAGAAGATAAGTGAAGTCAATGGAGGCTTCAATAATCCTAGTGAACTTAGAATCTTTAAAGGTTCAATTTTTTGTGCGAAATTGTTTATTTTATTCGACTTTTCAATGCATATAAGTGGGTTCCAAATTCTTTTGTGTTTTTTTGTTTTTGAATGACCTTGTTTTGTTATGTAACTTTGGGTTTGGAAAGTTATTGCTTTGTTGCTTTTGCAGTTGCTGCTTGAACTGGTTGGTTTTACATTTTGTACTTCATTTGCAAGGCAGCCACTAACTCCTTCAATTGCTATAGTTGTTGTAGTTGTTGAATGGTGGTGGGTGTGAGTTGGTGAATGGTGGAGGGAGTTGAGAGAGGGGGAAAAGAAATTGGTTATTTGGAAGATTGAATATGTAGGAGAGAGAGAGAGGGATGGAGGAGATAGAGATTGGTTAGGTGCTGGGAATTTGGGATAGTGGAGGGAGGATTTTGAGATTTTGATTGCCCATTTTCGCACCTTGGGGAAGAGGTAGATACCAACTTTTAGTGTAGGGTTTTGATCTGACAAAATTGCCCCTCCACGTGAGACCAAATTTTTTATCTTGTCCTTAAATTTTTTATCTTGACCATATAATTTAATATTTGAACTAAAAATGACTTTTGGTCCTCATTTTAATTAAAAAATCAAAGCACAATATCGACTTGACGAATCCAACCCAAAGCACATCTCCAATGGGCCTATATTTGGGTTTCTAAAACATGAGGGCCCGCCGGAGTTTGAAAACAATCATTCCACGCGAATGCTTTTGGGCCACACAACATGTGGGCGCGGGCGGGTCCCACGGAGCACTCACATTTCGTGTCATTCTCCTCCACCACTCAGCAATTCTATGGCCCAGATTTGAATTATATCTAATCCGACAGTACACAAATCCAACGGCTAACCCAAACTCATTATTTTTACTCTCTGATTTCTCACTCCTGTTGAGATAATAACATAAACAAAGTTACTTTTCTCTAATTTTCACTGAGATTTCTTGGGAATTAATATTTGTTTTCATGGTTGAAATGTTAATACAAATAAATTACCATAATATGAATAAAATTAACTCAAAAATATTAGAAAATAATCAAATTAGGACTTATTAAAGATATAGCACTCAAAATTCAGCAACCCTAGCGAAGCACCCTCCGTCCGTCGGGATGCGAAGATAGTCTCCAATGGAATAGGATCTGGGTGTAGCCTATTAGAGATAGTATCAGCCCAACCCAGTCCTTCAAATCCACCATGGTCAAAAAGGCCCAAGATTGAGTAAGCAAGCCCATGTTCTATTATTTCTTGGGGCCTACCCGACCCATTTGATCAGCTGCAAATGAAACCTGCCTTATCAAAAGAGAAAATAGCAAAATGGAAAGAAGAGAATTGGAGTCGCATGTCACGCACCCCAATTGGCAATTGTTAATTTGGGCTGCACCACACTAGAGAAGCCCCAAGAACCCCAGAATGGTTTGGTGGTCCACTACTTGGGCACTACCATAAAAATGTAGTATATAAATATAAATATATAAATAAATATACAACCCCCCACCCCACCCAATGACTGGATTTTCCACAAAGAGCCGCAAAAATAGTGGGTTTATCTCAGAACTCTTAAGCGTGGCGTGGCTAATGGTCCAATTTCCAAATGGGTAAGGAATTATTTTGTCTCCACCAAAGAAGTGAGTCCAATATTTTTCCAATATTCACCACCAAGAGAATAATATTTATTTATCATCCACCGAAAGATAATACCAAGAATTGATTTTTTTTGCTTTTCCCGAAGTTAGGAAGGGGATGCGGTTTTTTCCACACTCACTGCTAATGATGGAGGTTCAAACATGAAACAACTTATCTGCAAATTAATATCATTTTTTTATTGAGTTAAACCCGTTGGCGACCAAGAATTGTTGTTTTATGCATTATTTAAAACAAAGATTGAGGCTCGTCATGTAATGTGATATGCACTTTAAGGGCGTGGAGAAGAAAGTGCTTGTTTTGTTTCGTTCTCAAGTCTCAAGAACCACGTTACAAAGCTTTCCACTAAGAATATACTGGGATTTAGACGTTTTGCCTTTTCTTGGGAATTGAAGGCTCTCCTCTCTCGTGAGTGAACATAACACAATCTTGTGACTTGCTACTGTCTTTAGCCTCTATATTAGCTTTTCGGATGTTCTAGGCCGCATATATGTCTAGTTGATCATGACAGTGTGTTCGTTCTTCCATTTTGGTAAATTATACTAGTTTCGAGTATCATATTCTCAAAAACAAAAAACAATAACAAAACAAAAAATCAAAGAGTAGGTGTTAATTTCTTTTTGGTTTTTTTTTCCATGACAAAGAAGCCAAACTTCCATGCCATAACCTATCATCCATCAACCTTCACGGGTTGTCAGGGTTCGTTTTCAATCCTTTTCGACTTTATATATCATCCAAAACACTTCTCTTCAGAAATTAGGAGTGCTTGATTTACATTTAACAGAAATTAATCATAGCCCAAAATAACTTGCCATGGTTTGCATACATGCATGCACATAATTTTTCAGCTTTTTTTTTTTTTTTCATTTTAAAGCTAAAGGCATCTCAAATGATACATGCCTTTAACTTGAAGAAATTATTGTATGTATTTGATTTATCACGTAACATGTTGATGTGGTGTATCGAATTCATTCGATAAAGAAGGATTTCATATGGATTCTTCTCTTGTGCTAAAGAATATAAGGACCTCCATAATTCAAGTATCCAATTACATAGACAATGCATGTATACATGTTAATTAGGAGAGGCAGAGAGGCTTATATATAATTACAATCCATATAATAATCTGATTAAAAAGATGGAGCCCACCAGTTTGTGACCCGTGAATCCGTGAAGTGGGTCGGCAATGCCTGGGCTGAAGTATGAGCAAAAGTGAAATGATCACGAGATTGGATGAATTGCAAACTTCAAGAAAGTGATAAGAATGGGACCCACTAACTACTTTCCAACAGAGCAGTCCAAATATTAACGATTTATATCACATTGTATATCACATCTCTATTATTCAAGCATCAGAACAATGCGTAATAAGCTCGTGAGGAGTTGCAATAGGCAGCGTTAATGTTTAATTCATATCCTAAGGAAAAGCAAACTAGGGAGAAAATGATAGATTCTTTTTTTTTTCTTTGTGACATTATCAGTACCGTTAAAAATTCAAAAGTTTGACATAAATTTCCAGGCTTCAAAGCACCTTTTGAATCGCCTTCAAGGGCAGTTGGACTAATTCCAACCATATCTAATAAAATAATACTAACACACCACCAAAAAAAAAAAAAGGGCTGTTCGAATTTGAAATAGCATAGTTACTGGTCGGCAAAACAATTCAAAATTTTTTAACCAAAGAGTATTTTACATAATTATATTTATATGAATTCACGTGATTGTTATTAGAGCTTGATGCAATACATTTCACTTAAAATTTGCTTGTGATCATTTAAATTCATTTTTAATTTTTATGTAAATTTGGAGAATAGATTATTTCATGCAAGTAGATATGGGTTTAGTCAAATTAGCTAAAATAGATGTGTTCACTATACACCCGAGTTCGAATCTCCCTCCGCATAGTTTAGATTTCATGCAAGAAGCCAACTTAACTTAATAAATGATGTCCCTTTTCTTTCTTTTTTTCTTTAACTATGTAAAGAGAGACTGTTATAACCGTTGTTCTTTACTGTTGTCATATGCATGATTGAGTATATACAAATATAAAACATACCAAAATAAATATTTATTAAACACATAATATGAAGCCAAAAAATTCTTTTCTTTTCTTTTGATAAGAATGACAGAGCCCAATGAGAGCAAGCATTGCATAGGTGTTCACAGCTGAACTTCACCCCTATATATATACCCCCATTAATTTGTTCTTCTCTGCAACACCTGAAACAAATTCCAAGCTGCCTTTTTCCAAAATGGAGTTGTTGGGAAGAAGAACCCAAGTAAAACCTCAAACCTCTTTCTCTCTTTCTTTTCATTTTCCTGCATTTTCTCACCATCCAAACATGAATGCATTATGTTGTTCTGTTACATACTCTTGGCTTCTTCTTCTTTTTTTTTTTCTTTTTTTTTTTGTTGTTGGTGTTTTTCCTAATTCTTTTCTTGATTTTTCAGGTGATTAAATTATTCCTAGTACTTGTTGTGGTGGGGTTACTAAGAGGAGCAGAGAGCAGAAAAACCATGAAATTAGAATCACTTGAGTACACTGCTATAAGCTGCAGAGCTCACAGTGCCTCGCTGACTGAATTTGGAGGAGTTGGAGATGGAAAGACATCAAACACAAAGGCTTTCCAGGCTGCAGTCAGTCAGCTGAGCCAATATGCAAGTGAAGGAGGTGCTCAGCTCTTTGTTCCAGCTGGGAAATGGTTGACAGGAAGCTTCAACCTCATCAGCCACTTCACTCTCTATCTCCACAAGGATGCTGTTCTCCTAGCTTCTCAGGTCTCTCTCATTTTCCTTTCTCCCCGAAGATGCATATAAATATTTCCCATTTGTTCTGTTTAATTATTTTGTAACTATTTGATATGAAGAGGGTTATATTTATGAAATGGGGCTTGATCTTTTTTAGTACTAATCTTTGTGCTTGTGTCTGAAACGACGTTGTTTTGGAGTTTAAGGTTGATGGTTTAAGGTTTAGTGTATTGATTGATACTGTAACGACGTAGTTTTGGACATGAACACAAAATCAGCGATCCGAAAGGATACATTTTGTATGTTTTGAGGTTAATAAATCAACTAATAAAATGATTTAGGATGTGAACGAATGGCCTGTGCTCAAACCCCTGCCATCTTATGGCCGAGGAAGGGATGCAGCAGCTGGAAGGTTCAGCAGTCTCATATTTGGAACAAATCTCACTGATGTCATTGTTACAGGTTGGTTGTTTTGTTTAATTTAATTTTCAGGTTTATTATAATTTTATTTGGCTCAATTTCAACTGAATATCACCAAATTCATTGGGGCCCCATTTGATCATTTCAGGAGACAATGGCACAATTGATGGCCAAGGTGAATTCTGGTGGCAGCAGTTCCACAAGAAGAAGCTAAAATACACCCGACCTTACCTGATTGAGATCATGTTCTCAACCGATATCCAAATTTCAAACCTAACTCTCCTAGACTCTCCATCATGGAATGTTCATCCTGTTTACAGCAGGTAACCAAATATGCTCCACCAATAAAAACTCATTTGTCGTACACTTTACTAACCACGTTTCTCATACAATCATAGAAAAATGCTTAGGAGAATCGCTCGGCCATGGTGGTGGTTGTCAATTGTTGATACATTGTGAGATTCATTTGCATCAATGGTTGACAGTCACTCACGCACGTGAGCAATTCTAGAGGAGACTGCTTTTTCCAGTTTCAAGATTGTGTTATGATTAAGAAATTGAAATTATGATATTGCAGTAATATTCTTGTGCAAGGGATTACGATCATCGCTCCAATTACATCTCCAAACACAGATGGGATCAACCCAGGTTTGTCAATTGAAACATCATTTAGTGGTCCAAGTATATATAATTTTTAATGAAAATTATATACTAAAAACTGGTATACATTTTTGTTATTTTTCGAATGCAGATTCTTGCACCAATACTAGAATTGAAGACTGCTACATAGTCTCTGGGGATGACTGTGTGGCTGTGAAGAGCGGTTGGGATGAGTATGGCATAGCATTTGGACGGCCTACAAAACAACTAGTAATCAGACGGCTCACATGCATTTCACCCTATAGTGCCACCATTGCATTAGGCAGTGAAATGTCCGGCGGGATCCAAGATGTCAGAGCCGAAGACATCGTGGCCATCCATACCGAATCGGGGATCAGGATCAAGACAGCTGTAGGGAGAGGAGGGTACGTGAAGGACATATATGTGAGGAGAATGACCATGCACACCATGAAATGGGTATTTAAAATGAATGGGGATTATGGGTCACATGCTGATGGCAAGTACGATAAAAATGCAATCCCTGAGATCAAAGGGATCAACTATAGGGACATGGTGGCTGATAATGTAACCATAGCTGCAAGATTGGAAGGCATTGCAGATCACCCCTTCACAGGGATTTGCATTTCGAATGTGACCATTGGATTGGCGGCAAAGGCAAAGAAGCAGCCGTGGACATGCACCAACATTGAGGGGATTACAAGTGGCGTGACGCCTAGCCCTTGTGACCTGCTGCCTGATCAGGGTCATGACAAAGCTACTGCTTGTGAATTTCCTGCAGATGATCTACCAATTGACTTGGTAGAGTTAAAGCAGTGTACATATAGGATGAGCTATCTATAACAATCCTAAAATGATGTACCATTATTAGTGTTTTTCACTGTACTAAGAAAAAAGCTAATTTATCAGACTACCAAAACCTAAATACCAGATTTGAGGACAAGAATCTGGGGAGGTTTTTTTACATTTCAGTAAGTTTAGGAAATTTGAAATATGAACATGAACTACGTCTAATTTCCAAAAACTGAGTACATACAGACTCAGACATCACCCACCAGCTTACAAGCATGCCCTCCCATACTTACAAATTTTAGATGCCACCGTCAAAAGTTTCTAAATAAGCATTTTATTCCATTTTACAATGAAGCCATACAGGAAGTTCTCTTATAAGTCTTGACAGTGGGTTAAAATAAAAAAATAAATAAATAACTTGAAAGCAAAATGTACACATTTACGGGTATTCACGACAAATTATGAGATGACGAAGTACACCTATCATATCGAAACAAAGCAACACTTCATATTCAGACCTACCATTCTAAACAGAGATGATCACAAGACCACAAGGCCCTACAACAGTGCTGGGTAATGGTCAGGATAGTATTAAAAGCCGCTAACCTCAGCTCCCACGTCTACAGCCAAAGCACAAACCTACACCAATGAGGGATTGGAGTTCTAACTGAAGAGGCAGACTTGAGATTCAGCTTTTGATCTCCTTTTACACATTTGACAATTACAGACATCCAAAGACGTGATAAAGTTGAATGAATGTCATCTCAGGACAATTTCTCAGGAAATCCTCCAGCACAGTTTTTATAATGTCTTTCTTCCAGTAGAGTATCATTGTAATCAGTTTTGGGATTACTTTCTAAGTGCATACAACAGATTATAGCATGACCCTCAGTGAATTGGATCTGGATTGAACTTTACAGATTCTCTCCAGATGAGCTCCTTGATGTTCTCTTCTGTAAAGGATGGTTGCTCAAAATCAAAATTGAAAGGCATCGGGCAGATGGGCTCCTCGTTGATATCATGAAGAGGTGCCAAGTAGGGGTGGCAAAGAGCCTCGTCAACTGCAAAGCACCAGCGAGAAAACTAATCATCAATCCAATTAACAAGAAGAAAATTATGAAGAAGTCCAGTTGCTCTAGTAATAAGCTCAGAGACATACCAAGCATTAATGCCTTCATTAAGTACAACGATTTGTATTGAAAACTACAAAGCGATATTTCCTAGTTAACTGCCAAACTCTGGAAATGGAAACAAATGCATCGCTATTTCTAAATTCAAAATTCAAATATTGTTTCTGCCAAAATATATCAGAATAATGAATACTAAATTTTCTCATTACTATGTTTTCTACCATTCATTATTTTCTGATATTTTCTAAATGTTCCAGTTCATTACCAATGCTGCAGGGTTCTGAAACCCTTGATATCATTTATGTCATAAGCAAACTGGTTGAAGTGCAACACAATGACCAAGAATACCTGTAATGCGCCTGTTAGGGTCAAAGACAAGCATCTTCTCTAGCAAATCAACAGCGCTAGGAGACATATTAGGAAATCCAACAGAAAAGCTCTGCTTTGGGTACTGAGGTAGTTGTCGGACATATCTTCGAGCATTATCACTTCGTAAAAATCCAAGGCTGGAGTCATCAGGTGAACCTAGGAGCTGTTCAACACATAACAAAAACAATTATGATCGTTTCTGAAAGAGGTATTCATTGTCTATCTCTCACAAAATCGTACACATTAAACTTCTTAGAAATTCACTGTTTCCCTTTGTTGTCCAGAGAATCAGACAGGTTCAGGCACTTTGTGCCATATGCCAACAAGAAAAATAGCCAAATGTATCAAAGAGACTTCTTTGACTCTTTTTTTTCTTTTTTTTTATAAGAGACCTCTTTGACTCTTGAATCGGAAAATTTGTAAAGTGCAGTGACACAACTGTCTAGATTCCACAAGCAAGATTTAGAAACCATGCCTCTGTTATGAGTCTCAGCTGATGTACATAGTCTTTGCCAGGGAACAGGGGCCGTCTGGTCATAATTTCCCCGAGAATGCAACCTACAGACCATATATCAATTGCTGCAGTGTACTCCGAACAATTGAGGAGTAACTCCGGTGCTCGGTACCAACGAGTAACAACATACTCAGTCATGAAATCAGTTTCAGATGTTGTCCTTGCAAGGCCAAAATCTCCAATCTTAAGGTCGCAATTTGCATTCATGAGCAAATTACTGGGCTTCAAATCACGATGCAAAACATTTGCGGAATGTACATATTTGAGCCCTCTTAACAACTGATACAGAAAGTACTGTGAAGGAGGCATTTAAGTATTAGTGAAAGCTCAGGCTTGCAACACATAAATCATGATCATGACAAACATTGACAAACCAAGATTAAAATGCATAGAACTTTATCTTAGTTTATTCTTGTTTTCTGTATCTATGAGGTCGCACGTAAGAACTTCTAAAGTATGGTCATTTTGAAAATAACAGATCCAGAAAACTCACAAATAAACATATAGAGCAGTCTTCCAACAAAAGAAGAAAATATACTTGCCATCTCATTGATCTATAAGTTAATAAAAAAAGAACAGAACCTTGTTTGCAAGATGCGATGAAGAGAACTTGTTTGCAATATGAGATGAAGAGAAACTTGTTTGCAAGATGAGATGAAGATTTCCTATCACGATTTATTATCCAGCTATTAAAGGATATGTGAAAAGGTTGACCTTATTTAAAACTGAGTGGTGAAAAGATTGACCCTATATAAACCTGAGTGGTGAAAAGGAATATGTCTACCATCTTTAGTAGTTGCTTAATTCAACCTACATAAGTGACAAACATGTATTGCTATAACCAGTAACCTAACAAATAGAAATCTAAAACCCAATTATGAAGTAATGGCCTTTGAAACAAAAACAAAACTACTGTCAACAGTTTAGAACCTTCCTGAGTATGCTCATAATATAAACCAAGAACCTACTGTCAAAAGTTAAACTTTCCAGTGGATGCTCAACTATAATAACTAAAAGGGCATAGCCAGCATAATATAAACCAAGAAAGAAAGATAGTGCCAACCCGACAATGATCATCGTTCAAAGGTTGGTTGGACCGTATAATCTGATGAAGATCAGTGTCCATTAATTCATAAACAATGTAGACATCATTGAAATTCTCCTTCTGTGGAGGCCGTATGATGTCTTTGATGGCAATAACCTGCAACATAGAAAGAGCTGTCAGTAAGCTGTTTACCCCCGAAAAAACATAAAGAAACAATTTAGCATGATCATGACTCTAAAGTTTTTGAACAATATCTGTGCAAATAGGCAGAACTAAGTCCAGGTGAAATTCTAGAATGCTCAAATGGAGGGTTTATGGCAGAAAACCCCTTCCCAAACTCTACCCATTAAAGATAACCTTGTGCCAGACCCACTCTGTGGCTGGTGGACCAGGTCTCATAAAAATACTTTAATAGACATGATCCCTCAAGGCATCTGAAAAGTGCTTGTAAGTATCTCAACAGAGTTACATAAGGAACCGTTTTAAGTGAGTCTTCTACTGACACAGTGTAAATTCAAGACGAAATTATTTTAACATAGGTTTAAAATTACAAATTAAAAATCATTTAAAGGGTCATTAATGAAAGAGCTGCGAGACCTATTACTCAGGATGTGATCAAGAGAAATGGATCATTTTTGGAAAAAATTTAAGTGGAGAATAATCAGATATTATGACAAAATAAACTGATCCTCAATTTAATGTTTGATAAACGAAAAAAGTATCTCCAAAGATATAGTGATGACAATTGGGGAGGGGAGGTATAAGAGATTTATTGTAGGAACATAAAGGACAGAAGGCCACGAAAAATTACATTTTCATGATCCATGTGCCGAAGAAGTTTAATTTCTCGTAAAGTCCTCTTGGCATCAATTCTGTTGTCAAATGCATTACCAATCTTCTTAATGGCAACCTCCTCACGAGTCTCAGCATTCACAGCAGCACTGAATGCAACCAAAAAATTTTATCTTCCTCCAAATTGTTGATAACACATAGGATAAGTCAGATAAGAGAAAAGAGCAATTCTTATTGATAAACTTATAATAGCACATCATTATCCCCCAAAAAAAAAAAACTGCACTCAAACACACTAGTCCTGCACTAAGCCACAATATTTCAATATATCATAAGATTTTAAGCATTAAAAAGAGAGAATTATGACTTTGGGATACACCAGGGCAGAAGATTGGGCTCATTTTAGTTCATGAAACAAGGACAAGAGAAGATAAAAAATAACATGGGTGCAATGCAATTAGCAAGGAAGGATTGCACGATTACAGATGGACGGACTGACCGTTATGGCTATGAGTAGGCTCAGTGGCAAAGAGAATTCATGTTGAGAACCTAAACATGTTAATAGAACTTCATGTGGTCAATACTTATCCAGGATAATGCTTAGTTGAGCTCAGCCGAGCAAATATCTCTTCAAGATATACTCAAAACACGTTGATTAAACTCATTTCTGGACTTAAATTTCAACTAAAGGACACATAGCACATCACTTATCCCAGCTTAAACACAAATCATAGCAACATGAATAAATCTTAATTTATTGTAGGCAAAAGCCCGACTTTAATTACAACTCACAACATTCATAACATTTTTATAAACGTACATAAAACCCCAAGTTCTATCCTGGTTTACGAAAACAAGATTTCCCAACCAACAAATCTTCATACCAAAAAAACACCCATAACCAAGTTCCTCTCCTCAAGAAAACAAAACCAAAGAAACAAAATTAAAATTAAAATTAAACCCAGAAAACAATATTTCTCTAACAAACCCGGCAAAATTGCAAGACGAGAGATCTTTAAAAATACCATAATCCCACATACGCTCAGATTGAATTAAGTAAACGTTATGTCATAATTAGAAAGTACTTTTCCCGCTTCTTGAATCAAAACTCTCCGATTCTACCAATAAAAGGTACTTCCATACAACCAAACTATTCCTAAACGATCAAGCAACAACAATCAACACACCATCAGAAGCAAACCCAAAGCTAAAAAAGTTGAACAAACAATAAAAGCTCAAAACCGAGTACAAGTTCTTACCAAACAATACCATAAGCACCTCTCCCTACGGGCCTTATAGGAGGGACGTACTTCCTAGAAACCTCAAAGAAGTTACCGTACACATTGTACTGAACATAGCGTCCACCGTGGGCAGGTACCCCTTTGATGTTGTGATCACCTGCTGAAGCAGAGCTGGATTCCATAGTTAACCAGGGATCCGAATCCGAAATGGGTCAAGAACCAGTTAGGATTTCGGTGCTAAAAGGCTAAGACTTGTAAAGAAGGAGCTATAGAGAGCGCTAATGATGGAGGAGAATAGCTACTAATGCAATATTTGGGAAGGGTGTGTCGGTAGGTGTAAAGGTTTTGACATTTCCTTCTTTCTTTTAGGGGTTCTTTTGGAAAATCTAAAGAAATGGGGGTGTGAACGAGAAAGAGAGATCTTTCGAGGATGCTTTTGAACTGGAAAAGCTTGGGTCACCCGTGAGGAAATGGACTTTTTTACTCTTCTTTTTGTGAAGATGGGTGTGGTATCTGTGATTTTGTTAAAAGGAAAAGAAAAAGAAAAATAGAAATAGTGTTGGGTTTGAAAATTATGTTGATAGTCAAATGCATGGTTCTTGAAGCATCAAAAGTCTGCATGAAATTTCTTCCAATTTTTGGTGTTCTTTTCTTTTGACTGTTTTCTTCCAATTTTTGGTGTTCCCTTCTTTTGACTGTTTTCTTCCCTACCCAGAATTCTCTCGAACCCATAATAAAAAAATAAAAAAAAGCCATAATATCTTCTTCTAAAGTTTGATTGTCGTTCACACAAACATAAATGATTTACTATTAATTGTTGACTCAGGTATGAATACAAATATAAATTATTTAAACACGTATAAATAAGTGTAGATTTCACATTGAATCTCATATTAACTAACAATTTCCAAATGTACGAACGGAGGAAAAAGAACAAACAATTCTAGAAAATCTAATCTCGAAGTTTTGAACCATTTGCCTTACGTTAAAGGAAATTTCCTTCTAATATGATGTCTGAACATGAACACAAATTTCATAGTAATGCCTACTAGGCTGCATGATGTCATTGGAAGTGCAAAGTTCTATTGGGGGCCATGCCATTTCAATTCTTCAAGTAAATAAAGTAGGGTCATACCGTAGTGAGGGATGGATTGGCTACTTGGGTAGCTTTAAGCTTTGGTTTAGCTAAACATATTGAATATGATCCTCTTTGGTAGGTAAAGTATGAATTTTTGACAATGATTGTGCTTTAAGATAATGGCAAAATTGCCGTATTGGTTATGCAAATGGCAACGTCTTGCATTCACAAGTCAAGCTGAAGTGGTGGTCCTTGTTAGATACAAGTTGGTTTTGGTAGGCTAAGGCTGGAGACTTTTTTTGACCATATAACCATTTTGTTTTGTGTTGGAGAGATGGAAGGAAAGAAACTAGAAAGCTGACCAGTCTGCGTAAAGAAACGCAAATGGGAAAGCCTTATGTCTTGGGTCTTTTTAGAGTCTTGAGTGTTGAGTGGGGGAATTAATAGTAAACCATTTTAATGCTCATGTTGTTTGATGTCTCCATCTTAATTCAAATATTGAACAATCAAGTTGGTGTTGTCTCCTTGCACCAGGATGGCTGATAACGTGACTAGCTTCTCTTCTAAAATCCCATGTTCATGCCAAAAACCTGCAATTCTCAGTGGAAAAATCTGCAATCTTATCCGCGCTAACTGCAGCCCTGCGTTTGGATGGGGAATGTAAGAGTACCGAGGAATTTGAAAACTAAGAATTTAAAATGGCGGGATTTAAAGTTTTAGAAATTGTGAAGTTTCCTGTTTAGCAAATCTAAAATTACACTACAATTTAACGTTTATCTTTATATAGACATAAATCTATAATAAGCGGTGGGGCTGCTAGTAGTAAGGTGGTAATGGGGTGGGAGGAGAGTGGTGGTGGAATTGGCGACGTCAATGGGATTGGGGTGGCAACAACGATGGTTGTGGGGGATGGTGGTGGAGGTAGCAATGACAATAGGGGCAGTGGTGATGGTCATGGAAAATTGGAGTTGTGGTGGCAGCTACAACAACGATGGTTGTGGTGGTGGTGGTAGCAGTAGCGGCTGGTGATAGTAGTGATGATCATTGCAAGTTTAAGTATTTTAACCCTCCGCCCAAATGCAGGGTAGATGAAGTTCAAGCAGTTTCAAAGGAGTACCAGATGATACAGAGTGGGAAATAACCTAAAACTTTCTTGGGGAAGCCTGTGAGGTCACCGGAATCAGGTGCAAAGTAGCTTGACATATTACCTACATCTTCAGTTGGCAAGTTAAGGAATAAATGCTCAATGCGGCCTGAAGCTCACCTAGTTTGATTCATTAGCAAAATGCACACCAAAGTCATTATTGTGTAACAATTTCGACCATCATGCTCTCTGTTTTTGGTCCAACCATCATGCAATGTGATCTGAAAAATACAACTAGAAATTCATGCCTCCAGGGGTTTAAAACGCTCTTAGAAAAAGATTCTTAATCACATCATAACAAAAGAGCCTTGGCATTTTATAAATATACTTCTAGGCATGAGCTCATTCACTAGGTGAGGTTAAATTTACAGATTTTTGCAAGATATCATACAAGACGACCTTTGTGCCAGTCGAGGAGAGAAACTTCTTGCTGGAAAACATCCCTGGAACATCAGAAAATTTAGGTAGTTCTTCCATCCAAGTAGCAAACAAATCTCACGAGTGAACCATAAGTGAAAAAAATGAAGGTGAACAGGCAAACATCTTTAATTTAAAACCGATGGAACAAAATAAAGCGATAGAATAGCTGACTCCGACGGTTTCAAACCAAACCCTTTCATATATCATTAGCAACCCATAGTTCAACATACTTATACAACAAGGCAATAAAGTAATACTATAACTACAACTCACAACATACTGATTACAACAAGCCATACAAGATGGTATACTTACAAAAATCAGAAAACATAAAGCCCCATACCTAAAACCATCTTTATAAATAAGAGAGATTAGCTTCGCTATGATCATCTCACAACCTGCGCTCCTACATTTCCCGCCAGCATCTGGTCCGAGACTGCTCCCCCGGATCTTAGTTTCGAAAGCAAAGCGTCACGTCCGGTTAAAAGGATTTGGAAAAATCCATCCACTTCCTTTGTAAGAAGATCAAGTCCCTGAGAAAGTTTTTGTGCCTTACTTTCTAAATCAGAAATAGAACTGCGGAACTCTTTCCCTTCAGCAAGGCCCACACCATCTTGGATCTTGGGATACAACTCCTTTACAATACCATCAACTGCTTCCAGCTCTTTGAGTACCATGAATCTTCCACTAGAAAATACATTTCTAATTTCCCCATTTACATTACCCTGAAAGTCATTAAATGCTTGAGCCCACAGATATGTCTCAGCAACATTCAAATCTAACAACTTCTTTGCAGAACCAGAAAAGGCTGCAGCAAAGACACTACAAACAGATACTGTCAACACCTTCACTCCATACATAGCACGCATTAGAAGTTTCCCTTTCGCTGAGTTCTTTACCTTTGGCAGATCAAGGGATTCCACAAGCTTGTCTAAAATGGTGCTACAGTTCTCAACTCTGGGGTTCTTTGAACCAATATGGTGCCTCCAGCCATCAAGTGAAGAGCGGGCCCGAATAAATTGGTCAGAAGAGGTTGAATCCAAATTATGCAAGACGCACTGAAGAAATAGATGGCCCTGGTTTAAACGTGAGATCTCAGAGCTAAAAGCAATGCATACATCAAGCAACTTTACACTAATGTCCAAGTACACGTCAATCCATTTCTCATCCCAGTCACTCACAGGGAGGTCAATCTCAGATATGAGGGTTTTTATGTCATTATGAGTTCCACAAAGAGACTCCATCGCCAATTTCATCCATGACAAGCTGAGGACATCATCCTTGTCTTTCGGGTTAAGCTTTCTCAACCTCCCAGCCAATGTCTCCTCAAAAGTGTTTAACAGTGCAACAAGCTTTGGAGACAGATGAGAACCCTTTTGTGAAATCATCCGGAAAGGATTTCCAAAATGGAAGAAAGGTCGGTGTGGTTCCTGTGGACGACTCATTATGGTGAAAACACTGCAAGAAGAAGCGAATTTGATTAGATATCATAATGCAAATCAGCCTTCAAAAGGCATCCAATAGTGAGGAAAACGTTAACACACTGAGATATCATGTTGGAAATCAGCCTCATAAACTCATCCATTTGAACATGTCAGAATCAAAAGCCACGTGAACATCTACCAAACTAGCTCCTTTTGAAATCAGATTGTTGGACAACTCTATCCACAATGACACATTGCAAGACAAAAAGCTCATTACCATGTGCTAGCCAGGAGATGACAGCAAAAAATAAAAGAAAATAAAACTCAAAAAGATCTTTATGCCACCTTCCAGTAATTTTGCAGGCACTAGAATAACAAAATTATATAGACACACAATATGCCAAATTGAGTAGAGAATTTTGGACAAATAACCTTCATTTTAACACATTAAGGACTTTTAGCATATTTTCTCATGATTTAAAACTATAGCCACTTGAGGCGGCTCCAGCAGTGCTTGAGCCCCTATGAGCAACGCTGGGCCCTCTTCAGATCCCTCGAGCGGCGCTGGAACCCCCATCAAGTGGCTAAAATTCAAAAGTGAAAAATTGGGCTAAAAGTCTTCAACATGTCCAAAACTTGGTTGGCTTTCCGAAGTGAGTAAATCACCCAAAGAATAAGCCAATTTGAGTTGACAATATCAGCTGCAGATAGATAAAACAGAAAACACAAGTATTCTCTATTCATTTCTTCCATTTCAATAGCATGCCACTGCAAAACTTCAAACGATTTCATGCATGTCAGAAGAGTTATTTAAACTTTCCCAGTATCATTTATAAAATAAAAACAAGATTAACCAAGTCACATCTTGTACACGATGAATTACTATGCCATAAACCCCCAAAACAAAACAAACAACCCTCTTAATTCTAGATTTCTCTTCAGGAAAATAACAATAGACAAGTTGAAACTTGGCTGAAATTCTGTTTTCCACCTAACGGAATCAAAATAAGACCAGGCAAAGCAAAACTTTCAAGGAAAAAATAAATCCCTTGACTGTCATCCTATTTTCTGCCACTTCCTAAATTACCAAAGGGACGGTCAACAAATAACAAGACTGGAATTCCAAGCCATATGTTCTTAATAAAGAAAACCTCAAATTTCTACCCAAATTTTCAAGCCTCAAACTTTAGCCTCATAGATATAAGCAAAACATCACAAAGTACTAGGATCTACAACAAAATTAAACAAAAAAGAACTAAAGCTTTACCCAATCAAATCATATAAGCGCAGCAGAAATGAAAACATATGCAAACAACATATACATACACAAAATTATACATTTCTGTGGACCGAGCCACTTACCTAACCGTAGATATCTAGAAATCTGAACCGATTGTTGAGAAATTGAAAGCTGAAACCCTAACCCTAAGGTCAATCTAAAGGAAACAAAACTTCAAAAAAAATTAAAAAAAGAAAAGCTAAAAACTTTCACTCTGATTATATTGCAAACAGATAGCAGATCTAAGAAAGAGAGCTACATAGAGAGAGAAAGAGAGGGCCGTACCTGATTCAGAAGATAGATCGAGAAATTTCGATGAAAGTTTCGGCCTTGGCGACTCGGCTTTTGGGTATCGTTGAAAATGTGAGGCTGCTGAGAAGCTGCTGTTTCCAAGTAGGTGAGGGATAGTGATAGGCTCACCCAGGGATTTACGGGATAGATGGACACGTGGGTCAATATAAATTGGGATGTACGGCTAGACCATTGATATTTCCGTTGGGTTTCGAGGACCTTCGATTGTTATGCTGGGGCTGCACTCAGGGTACTGTTGTCTCCCAGCTAGTGGACGGTTTTGATTTTGATTATGCTTTTGGAAAAAACGTGGCGGGTTTTAGTACCTCTGATCTGAAATCAGCGTCAATTAATTCTATGCATTTAGATCATACAGATCGACGGTGTCGATTGGTAGTTGGTTGAGAATGGTTTCATTTTGTTCTGGGCCTTTGGGCTTCGGCCCGCCAGATAACTCATTTTTCTTTTTTTCTTTTTTCTTTTTATATAAAAAAACCTTCACTAACGTTAGTTCAAGTCCATTATCATACGACAGCTAGGCTAAATGGTGAGAACTATGTACGCCCTTTGTACTCAAATTTTGAAGTTTATTTTTATAAATTAGACTATCGCTTATATTTAAAAAAAATTCATTATATTAAATTATACCATCGATCACACCCTCTTGTGTTGTGACTCGTGAGTGTGATGTTGCATAGGGCAGTCCTACCCAAAATTAAACTTGAGGATAGCAATAATGGTAGGGAAATCACTGTGGTGGTGACTGACTATTGATTCATTATTATGCAACAGGGTTGAGAAAAATGTAACTTGTTTTGAAGCACTAATCACATTGTTAGTAGAGGATATGAAAAAACACCTCATTGACCTAGGGATCTAGGTCAATATAAAAGGAAAACACTCATCTATCTAGATATTTATCTAGACATGTAAGCATAAAGAATTAGTTTTGTGTACTTGCGACACACCGAAAACAAATAATAAGTGGATTAAAAGATAAGGAGCAAACTAATCAGTCGGCAACGCCTGCCAAGTAAAATATAATTGCAAGATTCCCCCTTAAGTCACCTTTAGATATGTGAAAAGGAAAACAAAGATAAAATCAACATAGTCCACTAGGTTAAACACTCGCAAAAATAAATAATAATTAATCGTTAATTAATGTAAATCTCACGAAAGAATCTTATTATAAGTCGACAATAGGTATCGAGAAAACAGCTAAGCCTGTGAGAAGGGTAGGGATAAGCTTGGCCCCTTTGCACATGGCTTTTTTGACAAAATTTTCTTGCCAAAGTCAAACATTTCAACTTTTACGCAACGCAAAGAAATGCATTGAAAAAGTCTCAGATGCTACAATTAGGAGGACAAGCATCGGGTCCCTAAAACAGTAAACAAAGAAAAATTCACTAGAACAAGACCTATTCACCAAATAAACCAAGCCTAAAATTGCATGCTGCAGACAAGGACAAAAGGGTTCTCCTCAAAACATTATCGATGGCCGGCCTTAGTTTATCATTTATCTTTGCAAGGGCAAAGGCATGTTCTGGCGTTGATGGTGAAGCCAAAAATCATGACCCCAGTTCCAGCCCAGATCCCAGTTGCCCTGCTTGCTGGTCCGACAAGGACAAGAAAAACCACATGAATAAGAAAGTTGCAGGCTTCCAGCAGCTGTTTCAACTGAATTAGCTGGTTTCTGGGTCCATTTCTCAGAAACCATCCAAGGCATTGATGTTGATGTGCTCTTAAGTGCTTCTATCAGAGTGCATGGTTAAAGGGCCCCACCTGCTCATCACCATCTAACCTTGAGGCTGGCATTGATGGTGACAAGAAGTTGGAAGCCAACATAACATGATAAAGTTGGACAATCAAATTAAAATGGAATAAACATAAGTAAACTGAGAAAGAATATATATATATATATATATATATTTTTTTTTTTGATGTAACTCTAATGATATCTTGTTTTACAAACAAAACAATATTGATGAATTATGTTCCCTATAAGAATGAAGAACAAACTGTTTGAATTGTACAAATGCATCCGAATACGATGCACATCCTAAAAAAATATGTAACTAAGCATGAAACAAATGTAAATTATTGAAGATACAGCCAAAATCAGGGTGGAAGAAAAATGAGCTTCAGAAACTTGGAGAGAACTTAAAGCTGTTAGTCACCTAATCTTCCGAGGGCATTATCTCCACCTTGTAGGTTGATGATGGTTCCTACCAGTATCACCTTCACTAGTATCAGAAGTCCCTTCATTCAAATGTTTATCCGCTATCTTCACAACAACATGATCGTCCCGTTGATAATCAGGATCTGATCGAGACGTATCTCTACCAGTTTGGCGTTCCTGCATGTAATGAAAAAAAACTGGATAAGGAATTCCATATCAAGAACAAAAGGTCATAAAAAATTGTTATATTAGTTCTTCATGATACATACATCACGAACAAGCAAGTCATCAGCCTCAAGCATGTGGATCACATGTCCCATTTTTGGCCTTTTTGTGGCATCAGGATCAACACATCGAAGAGCAACCAGCAGAGCACGCTTAAGTGCTTTTGACCCAGGCATCTCAGGCAGCTTGGGATCAACTATTTCCTCAGCTTTTCGTTTCCCAACCATGGTTTTCAACCATTCAACTAGATTAACCTGAAAAACTTTATTATATTTCAGTGTACAGTTAGCAGGAGCAAAAGAAAACTCGATACATGAAGAGGGGTGAAAGGTTTCAAGCTTAACCTCTCCTTGTTGTCGACTATAATCAACAGGGCTTCTCCCTGATATAATCTCCATAATAAGTATTCCAAAGCTATAAACATCACTCTTTTCGTTCAGCATTCCCGTGCAAGCGTATTCTGGGGCAACATAACTAAAGAAACCACCAAATATAAGATTTATTTTCAAACTTTAAGAACATAACTACATGAGCCTTGATGCATATGTTTAGGTTAATCAAAAAATAATTTTAAAATTAAAAAAATGAAAAACTAACCCAAACGTTCCCATCACCCGAGTTGTCACATAACTGTTCTCCGAGCAAAGGAGCTTAGCAAGCCCGAAATCAGATACTTTGGGGTTCCACTGGCGATCAACTAGTATGTTGCTAGATTTCACATCACGATGAACAACCTTTGGTTCAAGACCCTCATGAAGATAGGCCAACCTGCACAATGAGGAAACACAAAAGAGCATGAATAAGGATTTTCTTTTTCTTTTTTTTAATTAAGAAAGAAAAAGAAGAAACATGTGAAACTAATATGATCTTAGTACCCTTTTGCTGTTCCCAGTATAACATTCATACGGATATCCCAAGTTAGCGGACTGACTTCACCAACATCCCCATGAAGCCATTGATCCAGATTGCCATTGTCAACGTACTCATACACAAGCATCCTGAAACAAAACAAAAACAGAAGTTTTATGACATCTCTAAGACACTCCACAAGAAACACAAACTCAAAACTCAAATTGTAGGATGAATTATTAGTACCTGTATGCACCCTCAACACAGTATCCCAGCAACCTTACAAGATTTTTGTGTCTCACACGTCCAATTGCTTCCACCTCCACTTTAAACTCCTTCTCAGCTTGACCCCTGATAATCAATCGGTGTCATAAGCAAATGCATTACTCACGCGTATAAAAGATAATGAGATACCCAAAATCCAAGGCACAAAGTACCATCCGTTAATTGCTGGCTATAGCAGTGATACACTAAACAGTACGAACAGAGGCAAAAGGACAACAAAAAGAAATTTGGGATAAGTGAATTAGTCAATGTGTGACGAGAGAGTAGAGAGAGAAACTTATTCTGATGCCTACGTACTACATCATGAATTCAAGCTTGACTATAAGCACAAGGAACTTGAAAAAAAGAAGGTTCCTCTTTTCAGAAAGCATGTGACTTTACAGCACCAATTCTAACAGACGCAAGACAAGAATAACAAGCAGAAAGGGAATCAAACCAAAAAAGAGAGGTAAACAGTGAGTGAACCACCCATAAAATTAACCAACAGAGAGGTACTCTGATTGTTGCCGAGAAAATGTAAGAACATAAATCTTTAAAAAACTTGAAACTCATAGAATTACAGGAAAAAATTTCACTCCGCAAACATGAAGTCAACTTCATACGGTTATCTTATAACTAATGCATCTTTCTATCACTATAACTAGAAATGATACAATGATAATCAGACATATCCAAACGCCAATTAGGAATTATTAAAAAAAATAAAAATAAAAACGAATAGAAAAACCTTCTATTTTTAGTTTTGAGCTTTCCTGTTTTAGTAAGGTTCTGCAATTTGAACACCCAAAAATGAAGAAGCCAAAAACTCTCAAAATTTTCATTTTTGCTTATTCAGCAACCGAAACAGAGATTTACAAACTAGGAATTCCAATCCATGGCCAATTAAAAAATCAAAATTTATCATCAAATCTTGCCTAATCATAAAACCACCAGAAACCACAAAGTACACATAAAATGTTCATCTTTTATAAATAAATAAACAAAAAACAGAGTCTTTTTCGAGTACCTGTTATTCAATAAGTTCTTAACAGCGACTTTAGTCCCATCACTGAGAATCCCACTGTAAACAATCCCATACCCACCTTCCCCAATCACATTCTCTTCACAGAGACCATTGGTGGCCGCCTCAAGCTCTCTCAGAGTGTACCATCTCCCCCACCCCAGATGCGACACCTCGGGCCCCACCACGTTCCCACTCCCATACGATGCCGTCTCACACCCACTATTCAAAGTCCCCTTACTCTCCCCACTCGACGCGCGGTCCGAATACACCACGACCCGGTGGTCCGGCTTCCCGATCTCGACATGGAGGTCGTGAACAATTTCCTGGATTTCTTTCGATATCACTGGAGTGGGCGAGTCGGTGGTGGGCTTGGGCTGGGCCTTGTGTGCCTTGGAGCGGTGGCGCGAGGTGAGGCAGAGCGAGAGGAGGAAGAGGGTCAGGACTATCAGAGACCCGACTAGGATTCCGATGACGACCCAGAGCCGGAGCCCGAAGATTGACGTCGGTTTCGAGAGCTCCGTGTTCACAAAAGCAGCGTCGTACACTGACATTGTGTGTATCGAAAAGAAAGCTCAGAAAGATAGATGCTTGGGTTGTGGGTTTGGTCGCATTGGGTCGCCGGAGTTTGATTTTCCGGCGATCGGAGAATCATACAAGTTTTCCAGATAGAGAGAGTTTGGAAGCTCGAGATTTAGTGGGAGGTGTATAAATGTAAGAAATGATCTGTCAATCTGTGGTTATTTCTTAATTTTATTTTTTTTAGTTGGTCTTTTTAAGTCCTTGAAAATCTGTGTAATGACGTATGTGTCCCTTGTCCGAGACAGAGCGAGCCTCACTGGCTCCTTTTTTGGTTGTTGCTGGCTTTGCTTCCAAATGGTGGTTGTAGAGTGAATTTTTATCTTGAGCTATCAAGCAAAGCATTTACTAACATTAATTGTATTTGAAGGGAATTTTTTGAAATAGATGGATTTTGTTTTGTATTAGTCTTTTGAATTTGGAAAAAAAAATCTTTTGAATTTTTCAAAACGCATTAAGGTTAGGTGCTAAGAGTTATATTTGAAAGGGGATGTAATATTAATGAAATATATCTTATGTGGATTCAAATATCAATTCATGACCAATTATGTTTGTTAATTGAAAGGTAAACCGGCTTGTGTGTATTTAAATATCGATTCGTGACCAATTATGCTTGTTAATTGAAAGATAAACTGACTTGTGTGTATTCAAATATAAATCGGTGGATTGAAATGTATACCAACTTTCAATTTAAGCTGAAATTGTGTTTACCTTTTCATTTTGTTAATCATGAATGTAGGTTCAAAATGTGAATATCTTAACATTAGGTGAAACGAAAAGTACCGCCCAACCCGAGTATGTTTAAGTCAATATCTTCTTGATTTATTTTCATGCTCTATTGAGCCATTCACTTGAGCTTAAGACTAAATTGGTACAACCCAAATGTGTTCTTTTTGGAAATTGAGTCTACCGAAATTGCACTCCTAATGTTTCCTTATTGAGGAAGTGTAATTGTTAGTGAAACTGGTAATTATTAGGTATGATTTCAGCCTCAAATCAGAGGGAGAGTTTGCAACATAGTAAATGAATGCACTCTCACCTACTTTAGTTTTCAGTAGGGAAAAAGGACAAGGTAATCTATGGCCAAAAAGTGACCGTTATATATACGTGTACATATTAGGTTGGGCTAGCAAAGGATTTGTTTTTTCGTCTTTTCATGGAACTGTTTAGCATTCTTGTGTTGGAAGTTTCAGATAGAGAATCTATCATCATGTAGATGTTGGAAATAAAAACTCTCAAGACTTGTTAACTTCACTTATAAGACATTAGAATATGTCATGCACACATGCAATGACCTTTAAATTTTGGTGCTTTGTATTGGTAAAATAAAGGTTTGACCATAGTAAGTTGTAAGTTTACAATTCACTCAATATTCGTTTTTTTTTATCGCTAGGTTACAGGTAAAGTTATAACTAAATATAATTTCACAAGAGAAATTATCTCTCTTTATTATTTCCGTAAATTACAGTTTAACACATATGTAAAAAATAATTTATTAAAAATACAAAATGAAAATTTATGCATACAAAGTAAACTGTGATCGGTGTGAAAGTAGAAATTCCTACTTTCAGAGAAATAAGATAAGTATTTTTCTTTCATAAACTATTATGTATTGAATAATGTTTTCTTCTTGAAATCTTTTACAAATTATCACCTTAATTAAATTGGTTGATTAATCAGTAGAAAAGAAATCACGTGCGAAAATTTGGCATTTTTTCAGTCTCCATATTATTTGACCAAAAAAAAAAAGAAGAAGTTTATTCCATATTTATCAGAATCAATCATTATAAAATAAATTAATACAAAAGCACCACAAAGGAGTCCCACACAACGACTTTTATCACCACGGACAGAGTTACTTATGGAGTGAGAAAGTGCTTGATGGCTATTCTGTCACTGCATCAAGACTGTAAGGGCATGCTGCAAATTGCAAGTGGTGTAATGAGAATCTTATATTTATATTCTAATTGATTTGAGTTGAGACTAGGTAACAAAAAAGTTGTGAAACAAAAGCTAATAAGCACCACTAAATAGTGGAAATCCCTATTGGAATTGCGTGGACAGCAGCGTGATGACCCATCATGGAATTTGAAAATTGATTTTTTCAGTGTTATTTTTGTGTCTTGTTGTGACAGTTGGGTTTCCTTCAGGTTTTGGCTTAATCAATGAAGATGGATTATTGGACATGACAAATGATTGCGCCAAAGTGTCCTCTTTCTTTATTGTTAATTTTAGTGATGATCATCTCCTTTATGATTATTAATCAGTCAGGAGCATGATTTGGGATTCTTTGTATGGACACGAATAGCAAATAGAGTTGTTATTAGCAGTTCAAAATAATCATCATGCCCTCGCTATGTGCTTCCATCTTCAAAGTTTAGGTGTTTTTTAGAGCCGGCCCAGTTCGGAATACTTAGCGCTCATAAGTACTTTTGTTAGAAGCGCAACAAAAAATTCATTAAAATTTCAAAAAGCATTAATCTATAAACACTTTAAGGTCACAGCTAATTTACTGTTGATGCACCAAAGAGACAAGAAAATCAATTTGCAGTTTTCACATGTTTGCTATTTCTCTGTCTCGTGTTATCTATGAACCTCTAAAAGAAAATATATTCTTCAATTGACTTCAGCATTTTACGCACAAGTTGGGCAGAAAATACAAAGCACCCGTAAAAGGAGTTCAACAATGCCTGCGGAAAACCTTAGAATTCCAATCCAACACATGCTTAACAAATACTATCGTGCAATTTCTAGGAAAATAAAATATCAAGATACAACAGGGCAGAAAGCAACTGCTATAAGAGCTGTTCTAACTGTTAGGTCATGCGAACATTATACATGTAACAAGATTCGATTGTTTATGGTTCACTTCTATATTCGTTCATTCTTCTCCCCCATCACTGATTCACTGTAAACCCCATCCTGTTCTAGTAAGTAAAAACGGTAGAGTACTTGAGCTACGGATATGTGGATACACAATGAGTTTAAACGAATAAAGTAAACAAAACAGCCGTCAACAATCACGAGGACAGTGCTCTTTGTCAACTGAGATTGATGAATTGGATCCGTGTTCATCATCCATAAGGTTTCCCACATCAGTCTGCTTTCTTGTCCGGTTTATCGATTGCATCCAACCTTTCAACAAGTGGGGGATGAGAATAGTGATATGCCGAGTACCAAGGATCAGTGTTCATGGCTGACAAATTCTCTTCCTGCAAAACCATTAAACCCCACTTAGTAATGCAAACTGTTTTAGCAACAAGGTAAAAGTACAAACGCAGTCACCTAAATCAACTAATTTAGAAACACTGTAGATGACAGAGAAATATATTAATAACTCGATCATAAATGAATCCAGGCAGCCAAATTTATTTGTGGCACATTCATCTGTCTATGATAAAATATAATTCAATCATAAATAAATCCTGGCAGCCATATTTATTTGGGGCACATTCATCTGTCTGTACTATTTGGCCAACGCATCACCATAAGTCAGAACTTAATCATGGAAGATAAAATGGCTCAGAAAAATCAACAATGTGAAAAGGGATCACAATATAAGTTTTAGTTACAGGTTAACTTTGAAATGCCGTTCATGATTTTGAGTTCACAGCCTTCTAAGTGCAGAGCTATCCAATAAATAGAACAGATCAATTAATGTCTAAATGAGAGGGGAAAATTAGATAAATTACCTGTAGTTTAACAAGACCAGCTCGAAGTGCAGAGGCATAACCAAGCTTCTTAGCAAAAGCATCAGCCTACAGAGAAATAAATATGATAAATAAAAGATCCAGTGATGCAAGGAGAAAAATAAAACAAATGAAAGAGGTAATTGATGAAGTACAGATTTACCTGAAATTCAAATGATCGGCTCACAAGGTTAAGAGCAAAGTTTACTAGGTGCTGGAGAGGTATTATGGTGTGCTGCAAACAACAACGTGGGGTAAAAATATATTATGCAGATGTTGGGATAAAACATTATCTTCCTTAACATATAAATCTTGTAAATGTCATTTCAACAGAGAAATAATACTTTATAATAATAAAAAAATCATATATTTTAATATATCAGAGATATAATTGACTACTATATATATTAATATATCAGAGAAATAATTGACTACTTCAAGGTTAGCAAAATTATAGGAGTTTCTCACGAGTCAAGAACTCCATAAGGATGATGTACTGTTGTACATGTTCGCAAAAGAGTAAAAACTGGACACATGTAGTCTATAGTACTCAATTTCTATAATATTAAGTATTCAGAAACCAAAAGATCACGATGATATAAGAATACAAGGAAATTGGCATACCTGAAATATGATAAGTCCAATGATTACTGGCTGGGTATCAAACCCAAAACTTTGAAACAGACTACTTGAGTTTCTCACAAGAGTATATCCCCCAAACTGTAAAAATGTAAGGATCTGCACCAAAAGAGAAAAATCATAAAGCAACCCGACAACATCATTTAAAGAACTAACTCAGATTCAACCTGAAACGTCATTAGTTTGCCTTATGTGGCCTAGGTGGTGAGTAGCTATTCACATAAGGACAGGCCATCACACCCAACTCAATATCACCAAAAAATAAGGATATTGGAGTTGAGCATTCTAAATTATCAATAAAATTGATCAAACAGTGACCCAATTTGCACAAAAATTTACAGCATACCTGCACAGCAATAAATGAATACATTGTGTGATTAAGCTTCCAATGGCCTAGCTCATGAGCTATAACAGCTACAATTTCCTCATCATCTTTGCACTGCAAGCCATCAAATATTCTCATCAACACCTTTTTGCATTCAAAGGGACTATACAGCCACAGTAACCAAATAATAAATTAGACAATTAAAGATAAGAGATTGGGGAGAAGGCAATCAAGATGATTTTTGACTGATATTTATACATCCCATTAGCAACAACCTTAAAATAATTATCCTTTTTCGTTCCATAAAAAGTTCAAGAAACTGCAAGATAAAAGGATAAAATACTTATTGGAAAACAAAGAACAAATATTTCAAAAAGTAATGCCTCCTCACCTGTTGAATTAATGTATCATAGAGGACGATTCTCTTGTTCTTAAAAAATCCATACATGTAGGCCTAAATCATGATTGGTAAAGATGAGTAAGTCCACAGTATTAACACAGTTCAGAACAAAGTAAATATAACAAACATGAATGAAGTCAACGAAATGCAGGTGCATCATTAAAGCCTTTTTTTTAAAACCCAGAAATCCACCCATCCGCAAAGCGGACACAGCTTTGAAACTGGGGCCCCATGCCGAACCCTACAATCTATGGAAGGCAGGAAACAGTAGCAAATAGCTGGGTAGGTACCTTTGGGGGTTTCGAACCTCAGACCACATGGGAGTAAACCATGCGCCTGATCATTCCACACTAAGCCCTCGGTGCATTATTAAAGCATATGAATGGACCCACTGAAACAATTTGCGGAATAAGATTATCATCTAGTTTCTCTATTCCTAATTCTTAATGCGAAGAAGGTTAACAATGGTAATTACTAGGAGTATGCCTTGCCTTACTACTACTAGTTAACAAAAAAGCAAAGAAGCATGTAGAAAACAGCACAAAGTTTTACACTTTTGACTAGAAGTGCAATGATACATCTTTCTTCTTAGAAAGGCTCATTAAATGTACAAGATTTAAATCCTCACATTGCTGTGACTTGACCTTGTAGATCCATCAACGACAAACAACTTCTTCAATGGAAACTTCAGAGAAGAAGCAAGTTTCTCAATTTTCTGCCTGAGCTCACCCTCTGGAAGCTATTTTCGCACATAGCAAAGAGAACAAGATGATGAAACCAAACATAAAAACAGGAGAAATAAATTTCATAATGACAAATATTTTGAACACTCACAGATGTGAACTTGTTAAAGAGTGGAGCTATTAGAACAGGGTAGAGCGTCATCATCACAAGAGAGAGAACAAACATGAATGCCCATAGATAGATGGCCAGGTAAGCACCTCCTTTCTGCAACCACACAATTGAACATGAAATAACACCAATTAGTGAAGATGGTTTGCACTGTGTCTTACTAGATGCAGATAACTTAAAGTTGAAGTATTTAAAAGACAACGCAGAACCAGCCCACCTCCCCTTCCCCACAACCCCGAAATAACTCTAACCATAAATATCTCAGGATTCCAGACGCAACGATCAATTTAAATCAATTCAAATGAACCAAGCACTGCAAATAAAAAGGTGCTCACAAAAATGCTAAGATATGGCTTTACCTGTACAATTACAATGATTGCAGACACAATAGGTGGGCCAAGAATAACAGCAAGGCAGATTCCTTTAACCATGTCTCTGAAGAATAACCATATTGTTTGCTGTAAAACAAACAGATAGCAACAAGATAAGAGAAAATAAATGGACGAAGAACCTAAGAAATAATAATATAATAGTGGTAGTGGTTGTAGTAAAACTGATAGTAGTAGTGGTAGTACAGCAGTAGTAAGATTAATACTATCCAATAAGAGAGCACGAATAACCAGAAACTTATTGGAGATGCAACATGATAAGGAAGTCTGATTACACATACAAACCTTATTAAAACCATGACGAGCCTCAACCACAAATGTGGAGTACAGAGAGAATGGCAAATCAGTGATCTGCAGAAGAAACAAACTATTGATTGTAACCCAATAAAGTAATAGATCTTCAAAATCATGGCAATGCAAATACTAATGGGATTGCTAATAAATGCTCAGAACTTTGTAAGCCATGCCACCACAAGTCATTCAGCTTTTCAGCCATGATGTTAAAGCACAACATGATGATTAGTTTCTTATGGAACAATGTTACCAACCTTGTAAGAACCAAAACTATATCCACTGTGGAATTATTAAAAGAGCCTTCATACTAACTGTTAGCCCATTAGCTCAGATAATGACCAAAAACTTGTACAAACCATCAAGGTAATGAATAAAGTAAACCATTAACAGCAAGCCTCGGCACAACTAGGGCACTAGGCTTCCCCACCACCCCAAAAACCCCCAAAACAACATATATATAGTCTATGAGAGCACTAGATTTATTAATGCACTTGGTACAGGTACACATTTCACAACATCTAAAGATGGGGTTAGCACACTTAAGTAAAATTCCAGTATCCACAATGAAGCTAAAAAAATTATCTTACATACTGAAAGAAGAAAATCATGTGCGCACCTGTGACCAAATCATAACACCACCTAAGAATGCAAGTGTATGCAGTATCTCATTTTCGGCATTAAGGCCAGCCAAAGTCACAAAGTCTCCTGATCTCTGTGATTATTGAAAATAAAAACAAATATAATTAAGCAATGAAAGTAGAGCAGAAAGGGAGGGTTGCACTAACAACATTACCAATTACTAACCTTCCAAAACCAAGGCAACACCCGAAAGAACAAAATTGCCGAGTCCATCAGTATTGTCACAAACTCATGAATAAAATGGAAGTGGCTGAAAGTGAAGAAAGATACATTAGGGAAGCACAACTGTGCACATTTACGTCTATTAAGATTATAAATGAGAATGGCAAGGAAGATATACCTTTTATCAAGACTGTAGGCTCGTGATTTCTCAAATTTTTCCTGGCTGATTACTCCTTCCAAAGTTTTAGGAAGGGTTGGAAGTTTGAGAGCAGTATGTTGGCGCAAATCCAAATAAGTTTCAAAGATGTACATTAATATCATAAAACCTGTAATAAAAATTAGAAAGTAAAAGCAGTTACAAGCAATGAAACAGGATGGGGAGAGGGAAAAGAGAAAACAAAGATAAAGAAGCTCGAAAACGCTGGGAGTCATTTCAAAACAAAGTGAGATAAGAAACAATCGAATCACAAGTTGAAAGGAAACTGAAAAACTACCAAATCGCAGCATAGACAAGAAAATTAACAGAAAGAATGACCACAATGGAGAGAGAAAAGGGACAAAATAAAAAGAAAAAAGGGGGGAGGGGGCTGGGGAGTGTAGTTGACAAGTCTTCCCATTTCTTAATGAGTGGTTTGATGACTCTGTTAGCTATTGAGATGACCACTATTTCTCTAACCGTCTTTAGATACCAATAAAAGCTGAGTATATAAAGCAGAAACTATATCTTAAGCCCAATGGTTCAATCTTCATGGGAAAGAAAACGGTAAAGGTAAACCATTTTAGGTTGTCGCGCCACATTTTGATAAAACCCAACCGTTCAAACTTCCAAACTGAACAAAGTATCCACATTTTCCTAGAAACCACACATAAATTCTTCTATCTGAAAACATGAAAACCAATCCAAACACCCACAAAGAAACCCCACACCAAGCTCATAAAAACAATCGCAGTTAGACAATACAGATAAAAACTTCAACTTGAAAAGCCCTAGGATTTCATTAAAACCAAAATTTGGACAAAAATATTTCTTAAAAAAAAATTTAAACACAATCCACAAAGTTCTCAGACAAAAAGCAAATGAGTACTCACAAAACGAAATTTTGATGCAACACACTTATCTGAATAACAGGCAACAAGACGAAGAAGAAGATGACTCTCAATTAAAAGCAAGCAGTTCAGAAACTTAATAAATAAAAAAATCAAAGAAGGAAAAGAAAATGCAAATATTGATAATAAATGGAAGGAGATATTGAAATGGGTAAAGTACCGATAACAGCTTCCAAAAAGGGGAACGCCATGGCTGAGTAAGACGGTGCAGAGAGAAAGGTTTTGACGAGATGAAGTCGTGTTTCGTACGAATAAATAGAAGCAAACGAACCGGATCTTCTTCTACCCGACTCGATTTTTTTTTTTACCCGAATGCTTATAAACCGTAAGCAAACCCTATTAATCAATTTTCTTATCTTTCAGAAGCATTTATAATAAAAAGTTTAAAAAAAAAAATCACTAGCCCCACAAACTTTCTAATATATTATGTTGTCACATTATTAATTTAAACGGTATGTTCAAACGATAATTTATTTAATTAATAATTCATATTATTTAGTAAAGGAGTTGTAATTCGAGTGCACGTAAATTTTATGTTCGAATCTCGTCCTTGAGTATCAAAAAAATATTCGTATTATTTATGAAACCTTTTGGGCAAAGCCCCCCAAAACTAAACTAAACAAAAACAAATATATCACCCGAGAGGCCATTCAATAAAGTATTCATTTTATGTATGACCTATTCATTGTCCGATCTTTTTTTCTTGGTCAGATTCATTGTCTGATCTTATGATTCTTTTTTTGGTTTTTAATAAAGCATTTTTTTCCAACAAAAAAAAAAGAAACTTTTCCCTCTGCGAAGAAAAACAGACATCACACAGTCACACTTCTTTTTGTAAAGTTGTTGCATTGTATTCTATTTAGCATGCATGCACCGATGGGGTGGTATAGTTATTTCCGAGAAGGTATACACCAAATTCACATGCATTTTTGGGCATTGATATAAAAGGCTTGTACTTGTACTTGTTGGCATTTAAAAGGTTTTAAAATTTTACCGATCCAAATTTTAAATGTTGTTTAATTCTTTTGGTTGTTTATGAGATTTTAGTTTTCAGTGTTTATTTTTATGTTTAATAATTTAAATTTCTGGTTTAATATGTCTCGATGTTACAAGTGTTGGATGCCTATAAAAAGTCATTCCTCTTCACATTTGATATACAACCACAACATGATTCTCTCTTCTCCTACTTTCATACTTTCTTTCTCTACTTTCAATTATTATTTTTGGGCAACGGTTATGTGACTTGGAGACATATATTTGACTGTGAACGTGCTCATAGCGGACCTTAAACTTATGTATTGGAGGTCGTATATTAGAGTCTTGCAGACCGTCATTACATGCATGTTATGAGGCTACAAAGTAACAAATAATGCCTAATTAATGACAACCACCACATCCTTCACTAAATAGAACTTGTTTTCCACATAAACCAGCAAACTGCTGATCATATAACTTCGAGAAAAATTAGGCATAACTTGCCAGTCATGACCTCCCTTTCCATGTTTGGAGTCTGATTCAATTCAACCTACTTTTCCAACAGTACGTCTCTGAAACCAACAATTAGCTAATATTATTCACCAGCAAATTCTTCAGCCACCTGTTTTCTTAAGCCAAAACCCTCTGCTTGGCTTCAGAATTTGCTTCAGTAAAACCATTTTGGGAACATTCCAATGCTCTACATGCCTGAAAATTTCCATAAACAGCCAGTTAAGTGACAAGGTTGGAAACTTGGAAAGATAAGAAAAAGTTGCCTCATTGTAACAAAGTTACCTGCAAACCTTCCCAGAGAGTTCATCAAAATAATACTCTGTGTATCCACTTGCTGCAACATTTGGTTCAGAATTCAGATTAGAACAAGCACTTTTTTTCTTGGTTTGTTAGCTAGCTGAATGGTTTTTGACCCCTACAGGATAAAGCTAAAAGCATACCAGATAGAATGGGCTTCCAAGGGAATGACAAGATGCAACTAAATCTCCAGTGACCAATTCCTTTATCCTGCAACCAAAAGTTTGATGAAAACTTTATATCTGTATATAAGCATATATGTGTATGTATATTATATACGTACATAATGAGGAAAACATGGAAGGAAATGTGAAATTTTTAAAGGGTGATGTTACCTCAAAATCTTCCCACTTCATGAGCTTCATATTGGACTTCATTAAAAGGGACCCAAAATTTGTGCAGTTCCTTTTGAAACGCTGAAGCCCTTTGAAAGAACTTGCTGGATCAGCAAATTCACAATCCTCTTCATATGCATCAAGGGTAAGGTTCCCTAGTAATTAAAGGTAAAGATTGTCCACCAGTTAGCAACTTAGCATAAACCAAATTAACAATAAACGCTCATTTAAAAGAGACGAGAAACAAGAGACCAACAAAATTCAATTGGGTTCTAAAAAACCTGTGACAAAGTATGATCTTTCAAAGTCTTGTTTGATGGATTTTACTACCATGGCTCGATCAACTGCTCCTGACCCATCTCTTGCAAGCTCAAGAGCTGCAGTTTCAGGAGCTTCGGCTTTCGATGGTGGCCGGAAAAATGACGTGGCAATTCCCAGAAGCTCAGAGCTATACCAAGCCACCTTAAGCAGTGCCTTTTCAGGTTGGGATTGTTTATCAGTTGGTGAATCACTTGTTTGATTTAACTTTTCTCCACTGCAACGAAATCTGTAGACACTGTATCGATGGTTTGGCTGGAAATTGACGTACTTCTTGTTGTGCTGGGCAGTGAGGTGGGGTGTAATGGAAGCATGGGAGAAAATATTTGCCATTTAGAGAGAGAGAGAGAGAGAGATGGTGGTTGGACAGAGTTTTGTGAAGTTTGTCTCAGAGTCACTTAAATATCTAAGGACCACAGTGAATGATAGCCATAAATAAATTGACGAATGTAGTTTCAGTCTTTTAGGCCCTTGAAAGCCAAAAAAAATACTTTTAACTACCAAACTGGTGACCACATCGACATGCACCTTAAATTTTTCATCACTGTAAGAAAATTTACTGCGGTTGAAACGCCTCTCCTTTTCTAGAGAAACACAGTGTGCTCTTGCCGTGCTGCGTTTTCTATTCAGGCTACTTTTGCTCCTGCTGCAGTTACCAATAAAAGTTGATGCATTCAAAGAATGTCACAAATCCTTTCCCTCCAGATTGAGGGGGGATGATAAGCTAGGAGAATACCAAAATATTAGCAAAGCCGGAATACAGAACATTATGCCAGTAGGCAGCAAAACAGAGTGTAGTCTAACATACAAGTTACAACACACCACCATACACCAGAACTGATGTCATGTCAGCTGCTTTGGCTTGACTATCGGAGATTGTATGAATAGTTAGAAGTTAGTGACCCGTTATGATGAGCTGCAATTCCATTACAGTTTGTGAGCTTCAGTAATGTTAGTCGCTTGTATGTATAAACTGTCTGATTACTTATTCCACGAAAAGGAATTTCCCGGTTCATTTCATCTCTAGCATTAGAACTGATGCTTAGCTTTCTCCGCAAACTTCTAAATTTCTTCAATAGGACTACAAGTTCCTGGGTTCATGTCAACATATCATCTCGACTGCAGAAGGTAATATACAAAATTTCCTAGGCAGGAATCCTAAATGTTCACCATCAGATTGAACATAAATGCTTCCACTGCCTGAGACGTCTTCCACTTCAATAGAGTGCACGCTGCAACAAGAACACAAATGTATAAAAGGAATCCAACGACAAATCACTACATGTAATAGCTGCAGATGAATTGACTCAAGCAGCCAATTTAAATCATTTGAGTCCTGACATCTTAAGCAATTCAAAACAGAAATCTACATGTATGCATCCTGATGTGATGAGTACCGTTGGTTACAAATAAAGAAACAGGGAAAATGTATGCATGGGAAAAGAGAGAGAGAGAGGGAGAGAGAGCAAGGAACATAAACAGTATGTTATTGTATTCCACCTAACAAGACCTACCTTCTTGAAGATACATTTTTCACTGTTAGATGTGTCCCATTGTACAGCTTATGTAGCTTCAGAATAAAGTCATACCACTTGAAGTCCTGAAGAATCACAACCTGCCAAGAAAGTTTATAACAAAGATCAAACATACTGGGAAAAACATTGCAATATATAAAGTACCTTATATAAAATATGAAAAAAGTAAAAAGTAAAATTTGTGAAAAATTAGGAAGGTTATATGCAGAAAACACTAATCCACCTCAAAATTGCCGCTGTGAGGGTCAGCATTTGGTGTAATTTTCATGCCACCGCCAAAGAATTTTGCATTTCCGATGCAAAGGGCTGTTACTTGAGAGTATAGTTCCCACTCCCCTTCATTGACCTAAACTAAAAACACTCTATTAAGCTAAAAAAATGGTACGAGTGTCTGTATGGAAAATAAACAAGCAAGCAATAGGCTACTGACTACTAGTGCACAATGCATTACAAATATTGACCTTGATTTTAAGGTCCTGATTACGGTGCCCAACAAAGGCTTTCAAAGCACCAATAACATAGCACAAGTTGCCAAATCTCTTGTATCTAGAAGCATAGTATCCTGCTTTTGCACTCCTGCAAAATATCCCCCCAAAAAATGGCAACAAGACTTTCTAAGATCAGCATGTACCTTTTTTGAAACTAAATTGTCAAATTTTCCAAGTTAACCTTACAAATGAATGTCAGCAACATTAACAAAGTAATGGGGTTCTCCATCTTCTCCACTAATAACACCAACATCTATCCGTGATCTCTGCCCTGCAAAAAACAATTATCCTTTTACCATATTATAAATGACAAACACAATACAAATATACAGTAAGTGAAAGCTTTCCTTCAATCTCGATTCAAAGACGCACAATACAAAAGTGAGCAAAATTAGAAAGATAAAATAAATAAAGCCTAAGCAAGCCACAGAGAGAGAGAGAGAGAACCTTTAGCTATGCGGTCAATGGCTTCATGAGGATCATTTTTCCTAATAAAACAACAGACATTCAACCATTTAGAGCAAGTCTAAACTTAGAGAAATTTATGAAATGACACCAGATTGCAAAGCATGAACTAACCAGCCAAAAGTTCGGGCAAAATCAGACCCAGTCCCCAAAGGAATGAGCTGTACAAAGCACAAAATAAGTTATACATTCTCTTCAGAAATCCAAAGCATCGAAACCAGGCTGTTAATGTTAAAGGATCAATTGAACATGTCGCAGATGAAGTTTCATTTACATACAACAATAAACAATTTGAAACTAAGATTAATAGACTCTCATGGTAATCACTTACACCGAGTGCAGTTGAATGGGTGACCTCTCTATCATGATTAGTAACAGGTTTTCCTGCCCAAAAGAATCCATTGACAACCTGCTTATTACAAGCCAACGTAGATGAGTGAGACTAGTTGACACAATCTTTCCACGAATTTTATAATCTCAGAGAAAGTTGCACCTCATGCAGAGTTCCATCTCCTCCCACCACTATTACAGCATCAGCACCCTCCCTTATAGCCTGCATGCATATGAATGATAGAGCCCATTTTAAACCAATCTTCTATAGAAACTGGATTTAGGTCAAGCTCAAATAATAAAAGTAACAAAGCCCACCTCTCTCGTTATGTCAATTGCATGAGAAGGACCTGACGTTAAAGATTCGCATATCTGCCCATAACATAAACAAGTGAAAGTATATAAGTTCAGCAAGTGTGCCTCAATACAGAAACAAAACAGATGAAGCACAGGCTGCAAATGAATAATTGAATAGAGTGATATGGTCAATGTCACCTATTGAGTTAACACAGACACACACACACGATCACCAAATTCACTACAAGAAAGAACCAAAAAGTAAAAAAATAAGCGAAAGGTTCTTCAAACCACAGAGCACTTTGGAGAACCATCGATAATGAACACCTTTTATATGAGGGACAACAATGAAAAATGCTTTACCAAAAAAAAAAGCCTTTAATTTCCTGGGCATAAATGATTTATGAATTCATACAATTCATATCATATAATCTAAAGAATGTTTTCCCTTCAAATTAAATAAGCATAATACCAGTTGATAAATAGACATTTCGTGGAAGAAATAAATCCCTAGTGATCTTACTGGTTGCCAAGGCACAAACACAACACAAGCAATGGATGTACAACCAACAGTAACAAAAAATTAGTGGGTGACAAGTTCCAACCTCCAACGAATTAGTTAATTAGAATTGGATCACTGGGTCAAGCTCAAATACGCAATCACTAGGTCATAACCAAAGAGAGAAAAGAAACTCACATTGCAATCGGCACCAAGGCGAGACCTTAGATATGGCAGCAGCTTCTTCCACTCTTTACCTGTCCTCCCATTAGCACCTGCTCCAATTTCCCATTTCTCTAATCAACAAAACCCACTACACACAAAACCACAAAAACAGAGAGAGAGAGAGAGAGAGAGACCGCTAGGATTGACGACGAAAACGAGGTCACGACGGCGAGATGAGGAAGACCCACTTCGCAGAATGGAGCGGTCAGCACATAGATCAGGAGCCCTGGGTAGCTCTGCTCTGACAGCCCATGGTTTCGCCATTGATACTCTCACCCCTGCTATTCCAGTTCCAAATGCTATCTGATTCATGCTCATCTCTTTTCTTCTTTTTTAAGTTTTGGGTTTAATTATGCAGTTTCTCCAAAAAAACACAGGGTTAAGTAGTTAATGAGATTTCTCACACGGGCGTAAATTTATGGTGGCAAAATATTCTCCTGTGCATCACACTCTGTAGCAGTGTGAAACAGAGCAGTCATTTCATTTTTTTATTTTTCTTTTTTTATAGCAAGTACCACGAGGTGTCCGACCAGCTTGCGCACCTCAACTAATCCTCACTCATAGAACTGAGAATGCCGCTGCCACTAGGTGTTGCAACTGCTGGGACTCAAACTAGGGAGCAAACCCAACCGAACCCAAAGCCTTATCCAAATGGCGGACAAACCACTTAGCCACTCTTGGTGATTATTTTCACTCTTTAGGAGATAATTTCTTTTGGGAGCTGATTTCCCCACTCTCTTTTTCTACACTTATACTTTTTTGTTTTTTAAATACTTTTTAATCAATTTTATTCATTCTCTTTCCTATTCTACCCTTACTCTATATTAATTTCTTTTTTACTTCACTTTTATACTATTTCTTTTTTTTTATTCTTAATTTTCTAACTTACTCCATTTTCAGTATTAAAGGAAGAAAAAAAACTTAATTTCTTACTCGATTAAAGGAAAAAAAAAACTGAAAATAGAGTGCAAGTTTGAAAATTAAGTATAAAGAAAAAGAACTAATGTGAAAGTGAAGTAAAAAGAAATTAATGGAGGGTAATGGTAGAATAGGAAAGAGAATGAATAAAATTGATTAAAAAGTATTAAAAAGCAAAAGGAGTGTAAGTGGAAAAAAGGGAAATGGGAAATCATATCCCTTTCTTTTTTTCTTTATTATTATTATTATTATCTTTGGCTAATATTTCACACGTGACAAAAATATTTTGATGGGAACCTACGTCCTTAGTAAAGATCGATATATTTGATCAGGATTAGGAAAATGTTAAGTTTTAATCAGAATTATTTTATGATTGATAGTGACATAAATTATACTCATTTAGTTTTTGAGATTCTTTTTCTTTATTAACCACAATTTACGACACAATGGTTTTGTTTTAAGCAATGGGCAACTAGCCATTCACAGCTGCATAATTTACACAAGAAGAATAAAGATCATATTCATTGAACATACAGAAGTTACAGAACTGTTGTTGGTGGTTTTAACTTGGCAGGAATACAAAACAACAGCAAAGTGTCATCCTCTCGAAACGGCAAAACCCTCATCTTCGTCCTCTTCCCTTGGAACTGAAATGGTGAGACTTGAGCTTCTTCTTGCGCACGGCACTAACAGGGCCGGTCTCTCTGAATGGCATCCCCATCAGAGCCAAAAGTGTCTGAGCTTCTTTATCTGTTTTAGCAGTTGTTCTAATGCAAACATCCATTCCCCTGCCCTTACCAAGATCAAACCGGATCTCTGGGAACACACTCTGTTCCTTAATGCCAACGGCATAGTTTCCGTTTCCATCAAAACTATTTGGGTTTAGACCTTGGAAATCCCTTGTCCTAGGAAGTCCCAAGTTAATCAGCCGATCAAGGAATGAGTACATCACCTACAAAATAGAATAGTAAGTCTAGTGCATGAGATTGGATGCATTTGGGTTTTTAGAGAAACAGACATTTTTGAAAAGTTTTGCCACAGGAAATACTGGTTCAAATCCTTTGAGCACATATAACACCAACAATTGCACCATAGTTCATTGCTCTTCATTCATAGGCACTCTTTGCCTATGGTAACCTTACAGAAATGAAGAAGCTGCTCCTTTCTGGTTCCGTTATTAACGATATGTTACACTAGCAACAAGATATTAGTATTGTGTTACCATCATAATGTAAAGAACTTCCAGATGGGCCTCCACATGATTTACAGTGTTGTCTTAAATTTTCATTAACAAAATTTCAAATATTGAACGGGAGATGATAAGAAACCTGAATAATAGACATGCTCACAAAAATCAGTCTTGCTAGTACCTACGTAAACGAAATCAAGCAGAAGATAAGATACACTATTTAGAGGGAAAAGCAAACTCACATTTCCTCTAAGTGTGACAGCAATCCCAAGTGGCTGGCCTTCCCTGATCTTGAAGGTAGCAAGGGAAACCTTTGCTCGTGTCTTTACGGGTCTCTGCCCGGTAATGAGCGCCAAGTCATTCATTGCTGCTTCCAATCCCTTAGCATTCTGTTGAGCATCTCCAATACCGCAGTTCACAACAACCTTCTCAATCTTCGGAACCTGCCAAGTTCCACATTGCAGAAATAACAGAAATATAACACAATAGTAAAGCACTGAATCTTGAAAACCGAAAAGAAGTTTGGTTAGCCTCTGAAAGCCGAAAATTTATAATCTAAAAACTCAAGTTCTCACCTAGTTCCTAAAATTAGGAGCAACAAAACAACACACTGAGCCATTTTCCAACCAAAAAAACTAACCCCATTTCGTTATTTTAATAACCATTGCATGTAAAGATGCACAACCAATATAATTTTAAATCAACCCAGATACATTGTCTAAAACCTGAAGAGACCCATATCCAGAAAATTAAAATTAACAAAAATCAAAATCAAAATTAAAATGGTGGGTTTTGTTCACCTGGTGGATGTTCGTGTAGGAGAACTCTTCTTTGAGCTGAGGAACGATTTTTTCAAGGTAAGTGGTCTTGAGCCGACTGACCTTCTCTGCCTCTGACTTCTCCACCAGCACTACCGCCGAGGCCTTCACCGGCATCACCAATCCGCCCCCATTTCTATGGTTTCCGTACGACAGTCGTAAAGGTGGAGGTGACACAACAACTGGGAATTGACCGTGAAACGATGACGTGGCAGAGCGTAAGAGCGAAGGGCAGGCCATTGCTGTCTCCGTTCTTCCAGTGTCCGCGTGTTATTTGAACTCAGACTCAAAGAGGGTAGGGGTTTAGGGCGTGAGGTGAGGAAAGGACCTCGGTTTGGAACTTATTTACGATAGTGACTATAAGAGTGTTGAGTGAGGTAGGTTTTCTGTGAATTTGGGCAAGATTGAGGGTGATTACTGGATATGGCTTTCTGTGAATGAAATAGGATAAGGTAGGTACATTTGGAAGAAAATGATCAAGTATTATATGTTAGCCAATTGACCAAAAGAAAAATATATGTTAGCCAATGGTAAAACATGTGTTGCCCAAATTTAATAGCCTTAGTAAAAATTGGGTCCTTACGTTTTCTATTTTGATCGCCAAGTTTAGGGTTTTCAATTTATTAGGAAGAGATTTTAATTTTTGATATGATGATAGATTCATATGAATGCGCTAAGTTATTTTTTGATAAATTATTGGATTGGATTATAATTCAGCAAAAAAAACCTCTTACAGAGAAATCTAACGTTAACATTAAAATAATGTGCCACCACTAACGATTATACATGACCGAAGAAACTCTAGCATAGACATGTCAACTAAGATTGCAAACTCATATTAATCAAACAGAGATAAAGCTTATAAAAACCATGTCATAATAATACAAATTAAAACTCTCATAAAAAAGAGGTGAAAAAAAAAAGGAAAAAAAAAGAAGAAGAAGCTAACGTAAGGATTAAAAGCATTTATGAAACCCCAAAAAATCCAATTAGGCACCTGGCTCACTTGAGATAGATGAATATTTCATTCCAAAATTTCCATTATCTGGTATCTACAACTTTAATTGATTACATCACTATTTTATTGATTTTTTTTTTCTTTTCAATTTCGGTGTTTCTTATATTGACATTAATATTCAATATAGATTTTCAATAAATCTCACTATTGTTGAACATACATTAAGGTTTTTGCCTCCTCTTTCTCGAAAAACACTCATAAAAATGTTTTCAGTTTGAAGGGGAGGAAGCCACTGTTCTTCTTCTTTTCTCCTCTTTCCCCATGTTTAGTGACATAAGGTTTCTCCTATTTGTCATCATTTTGTTATGATTTTCATTCAATCATCACAGGCCGCTGCATCTCGATGTTAGATCTCCAATAGCATTTTGGCATCGAATCTCCACCACCATTCATTTTGCAGTTTCTTTATGTTTGGAATAAGTCACAAAGACTCTTTAGGTTCTTTGTGTAGTTTTTACCTCTCATTTTGTGAGAGCTTTTCATCTCTCATTTGTGAGAGTTTTATTTGTATTGTTATGGCTTGATTTTTTCAAGCCTTAGTTGTTTTTGATTATTCTAAGTTTGCAATCTTAGTTGGGATGTATATGCTAGAGTTTCTTCAATCCTGCGTGATCGTTAGTGAAGCCGCACCAGATTGTCTTAATTTTGATGTTGAATCGCTACGTTGTTGTAATGGCCTTTTGTGGCTAACGACTTTTTTAGTTGAATTATGAATGTAATCCCAAAATTTCTCAATAACAAAAAAACATATGTTAAAGGTTGAACATACTTTCACTATCTTTAGTCAGCTTTGATAGTTGATGTAGAAATCAAACACAATATAATCTTCTACTTTCAATTTTATGAATCACTTTAGCAATTAGAGTACTTCAGTTCTGCAATTTGATGAATATATTGTCCATATATCAATTGGTCACCCTGTGTTTATGTAGTTCATAATATCAACAAAGTAGAGGATTCATACACTCATAAGTTTGATTTTGAGTAATATTCAAAAATTGTTGTCGATAAGATTTAAACTTAAAACTTATTCCAATGTAGCAGACATTAAATGTCACTATACTAAATGGTTGACAATTAAAGTTAGATATGAACGTAAGAAGAATTCTACTTACCTTTTCATTGTGCGTAGCCCATACGGATTTTTGTTTTATTCTTAAATGTGATGTAGTCTTTATACGGAAAAAAAACTATTTAGTCAAATAGAGTACATAGATCATACAGATTTTTTATTTATTATATTTTAAAATGTGATGTAGTCTTTACACACACACAAAAACATAACTATTTAGTCAAATAGACATAGCCAGCTAAGAACCGTGCCTTGTCGGGCTTTTGGTTTAAAAGGGATTGAAACAAGCCAATTTCGTTCATTGGGCTTTTGGCCACCACGGCCACCTATTGCCTTCCTTTCATTTTTCCTTATATTGCCTTACCTTATTTCAATTCCAAACATTTAAGTAAATGTCTTGTCTGTTTACTTGAATTTATTTTTATGTTACCCCATTTACTTAAGTTTATAATGTAAATAAGGAAGTATCATCCATTTAGATTCAATTAAAAATACCATAAAATCAAATTCCCAACAAATCAAAATATGAAAATCCAGTTTTAGTATAAGATACATTTTATACCAGTATTGATACCTCAATAAGTCCATGTATAATTTATACTAAAATCTCATAAAATTGTGTTTGCTTATTTAAGATGTAAGGAATATCAACCACCAAAAATATCATTAAAAACATTATTATTTCAAAAGTCTATTTTTCATACTTTATCAAAAATTATCATTAAAAACATTAGTATTTCAAAAGTCTATTTTTCATACTTTATAAAAAATCTATATATCATACTTGAAAAACGGTTTTTTTTCTCCAAATTCAACTAAATCCAGTTCAGTTCATTTTAAAATACTGGATTCGTTCATGATCACCTAATTGTTATGACACAAGTTGAATAATTTTCAATTCGATTGATTTAAGATCTATAAAACTATCACAACACATTGCATTGCGGGATGAAAAAGAAAGGAAAAAATGCAAAAGGAAAATGCGAGGGAAGGTAGAGCTAGCTAGACTAGACTCTATCAACATAAAGAGGTGAAAGCAATATATCCATGTATCAGTCTAAAATCTAGTATATTAAAACAAAAACAAAAAACAGAGAGAGAGAGAGAGAGAGAGAGCGGTCACGAGTAAAAGAAGCGCGTCACACGTATTTCATAATATTTAAAAATATTATTATTTTATTTCTCAGCGATGTGAAGGTGAAGGAGGTCTTTTCCGCAACAGGAGACCTTCGCTTTGTCTCTCTCTCTCTCTCTCTCTCTCTCTAAACAACTCTCTCGCGCTCTGAATCTCCCACTTATACTCTCTCTCTCTCTCATCTCGATCGAAAGGAGAACAAGGCAGAAATCAAACCCTAATTTTTCAGTGAATCTGTCTCTCTCGCTCTCTCTGTCTGTCCCTTTCTTTTCATTTGGATCCCGGTAGTTCCTCCATAATAATACCTTAGGTTTGTAAGATCTTAAAAATATATATTTTGAAGGCAAAGAAACCCTAGGCTTGTTGCTCATCTGATGCTTATACCCACCAGAATTTGAGGATTTTTTTGATAAAAATTTCTTGAATCCACGCAAGGTTCGAGTTTGGATTTGCAGAATAGGTTGATCATACTAGTATGTGTATATATTTGTGCTTCGGTGTTTTGAATTGGACAAAGATTGATTAGGGAGAGTTTCGGTGGTTTTTGGAATATTGGATGTATTGGATATTGTTCTAGATAGAGCTGGATCAGAGAATGGATTTGCTCTATTTTAGGGTCTAGTGGCAGTGGCTTAGACTTTTTTTGGGCTGATTTGTATTGCTCGGGAGTTGAGAAATTGGATTTGGGATTTGGTAATGGGTGATGCCTGAGCTGGGCTTACTAATTTGTTTGCACTGAATTGTATAACTTTGTGTATCAAATTGACTTTCTGGGTTAGAATTGGTGTAGCAATTAGGCAATTAGTGGATGTATTAAATTGAAGCTTCCTGTGGAGGTAGGAAACCCTTGTGTTGATTTGGATGTTGATATGGTTTTTGGGCTTTGCCTTTTGAGCTTGGAGTCGTGACTGTTGATTGAAGAGTGGTTGTTTTTACGGTTGGGAGGACACTCTGATTAGCTTGTAGTTGGGATATACTGTTTGCATCGACTATTTGCAGAATGAGCTTAGAGAATGAAGACACGCACTCACCAGATCAGCCTACTGAAACGGATAACGAAATTCAAAAGTAATAAATTTGTCTTTGGCACTTCTGGTTTTACTAATTGATGTAGTTCTTCTTGTATATCTATTCATGAATTTTTCATTCCTTTGTCATTGGTGAACTGTAACAATATTGTTCCTCTTATGATCCAGGAAGTCGAAAATATCATATACGAGAGAATTCCTACTGTCGTTTTGTGAATTAGATATCTGCAAGAAGTTGCCAAGTGGGTTCGACCAGTCAATTATAAGGTGATATGCCTCTTTTGATTGGTTCGGTTGTTAGCTTGTATTTTTTAAGTTATTTTTGTATTATAGATGCCTGGTTTTGCTGTTTGGTTGGTTACTAATACTGCTTTACTCGTATATCATATTAAGCCTTGTTCATTATGTATGACTAGTTTAAGTTATTTTCCTTTTTAAATCAGTGAGTTCGAGGATGCTTTCAAAGATCGGCAAAGGATATCTAGTGGTTTGTCATCACATAGTTTCAGGCGAAATGAGTATGGTTCGTCCCCACCCACGAGAGGGGATGTAGCTGGTTATTCGCGGGCAATCCCTGGAAGGTGGGAAAGTCGTTCCACTGGACGGAGTGATAAAGATAGTGATTCGCAATCTGATAGGGATTCAGGTAAAGTTTTAGATTACTCATATTGGTATTTGATATAGGAATTTTGATGTCCAGTTGTGGATTGATATGGATTTCTCTTCTCTGTAGAACTACAAATGTATTTAAAATATGTTCACTTCCTGTCTTGAAAAAATCAAGAAATTTATTTCTGATTGAAATATGTTTTGTCTTCATTCTGTGTCATGCTCATTTCGGTGGCAATATCATCATTTATTCCACCCCTGTAGTGCTGATATCAGGCTAGACTATTTCTCTAGAAAAATCAATTCTGAACTGTTGTATTTCTGCCCTGTTGATTTACTGTATCGATATACAGATTCTGGAAGGCATTATGGGAAGCGGTCTTGGCAGGTTCCTGAGCATGATGGACTACTCGGAAGTGGTTCCTTTCCAAGACCTGCTGGGTTTACTGCAGGGATATCAGCACCAAAAGTTCGACCTAATGATACGTACCAGCTCAATAGAACCAACGAGCCATATCACCCTCCCCGCCCGTACAAGGTAAGCCTTTTACTTATTTGTGGCTTGAATGTGTTTTTGTAAACAATTTTCAGAATCTGAATGCCTGCAGTAGTGGATTTAAGTATCCACCACTTTTAAAATGCTGCTGCATAGTTTTATCTATCTTTTTCTTTTTGATAAGATAGTTTTTCTCTTGAAGAACAGTATAATGCGAATTAAAACCCTCCTAGTTATTCTTCATTAACTTACTATAATTTGTAGGCAGCACCTCACTCGCGGAGGGAGATGACTGACTCATTGAATGATGAAACATTTGGTTCGTCTGAGGTTACAAGTGAGGATAGAGCAGAAGAGGAAAGAAAGAGAAGAGGTACTTGCTCTTGTCATTGAGGTTGCTTGGTAGAAGAAGTGATTTTTTACTTTTCTTCTGTTCTTGTTAGTCTTTCATATGTCTCTAGTATGGGTCAGTATGTTTTTTCTGTCAGTTAAATGCAAGTTTGAAATTTGATGAATTTCCTCTCAGCTTCGTTTGAATTGATGAGAAAAGAACAGCAGAAAGCATTTCAAGAAAAGCAGAAGCTGAAGCCAGAGAAGAACAAAGGTGATTTTGACTTTGCCACACTGTTGGATGATTCCAAAGATGAGAAGAGACTTTTGCATAGAAGCAGTGAAATAGAAGAGCCTCTTATACCACCAGCTTCAAATAATGATGCTGAAAAGTCTACTTTTCTCTTGCAAACTCCTGCACCCAGACCTCTTGTACCCCCAGGTTTTGCAAGCACAGTCTTGGAAAGAAATCTTGGAGCAAAGTCCTTGAGCCATCCCCATGAAGTGGAGGTAACCATTGTGCATAACATTAATGGAGGTGGTGATTTCAAGGATTACATAGGTCATGTTATCTATTGAATTAAAATTATAACAATCTTGCTAGAAGTGCCAAGAGATACTAGGTTGAGGAATGCCGAAGCATTTTGTTGTCACTTGCATGTGATGTTGGGCTAATAGTTGAAAATTTGTCTCTTTTTTTATATTTAGATTAATTATGCTGATCAGTGCATCATGTAGTAAATTACCATTTAGTAATGCCAACCCAAGATTGAATCTTCCTAATATTTGCATGTTCCTTCAGTTGGGTTCCGTTATGAATAGAATATCTGTTGCTTCTTTGTGATAGGTTGGGAGTTCTGAACTTGATGAAAATATTTTGCATGCCAAAAGTAAACTTGTTTTAAATGGGACTTCTGATAATCAAGTGGAGAAACAATCAGCTGAACAAATGGTGTTGGGCAAGCAGCAACATGGAAGTGCAAGTACTCATGCCTTGGTTGATAGCATGAGTGAGAAGAATCCAAATTTGTCACCACCCCAAGGTGCCTATAATAAGATGATTGGCATTGATAGTCAATTATACGATACATCGAATACATCGCAAGATTTAGAAGCCTCAAAAAATAGTGAAGTGATTGATCTCAATGCTGAAAAGCTGGCTGGGAATAAGATTGTTGGTGAATCCAATGAAGGTCATTCTACATCAATACTGGAAAAGCTCTTTAGCAGTGCTGGAGCATTAAATGGTGTTGGCTCCTCTAAGATAAGTGAGGTAATTGTGGTGTCCAATGGTGTTTCTTTTTGTATTTATAGATTTTTCCATAAATACTTGCAAAGATTACTACTCAGGACGAGTTTCAAGTTCACAAAGGTCTTGATTTTTTCTGATTTTTTATGACCATAAAATCATACCATGATGTGATCCCCTGAACCCAGTATCTATCTTGCATCTGTGCGAGCATTTAACATGCTATTACTGTACTGAAACCTGCTATTGATAGGGTCCATTAGAATTATGTTTAGCAAAGAAGTTTTCCATTTTGGCGTTCTTAGGGTCCAATTTAGGTCCAGGTGAGTTTTTTTGTTTTTTAGTTGCAAGCATCCATCTGCATGTTCTCTTTCACATTGCTTTTCCTTGGTTAAGAGCTTCCACAATGGGCTCCTTAAAACACCTCCTCAGCTAAAATTTAGGGAGGAATTGAAAGAACCCACCTCCAACCATGCTCTCTATCTAGCTCCTAAAATAGGGAGACCTCTAGGAGCTCCTAAATCTGAGGAGAGAGAAAGTACTCCTAGTGACTCCCTATAATTAAATGCTTCTATATTTAATATTATTTTAAGCATTTATGCCAACTATTTTTAATTATTGCTTTTGTGTCTACATTTTATTCAAAAATTGAATTAAAATTTATTAAAAACATTTATGACTCTTTAAACTAGAGAGTATGGTTGGAGTTGAAATTTTATAGAGAGCTCCTAAAATAGCTTCTAGTGTTTTTAGCTAAATTTTAAATAAAAAATAGAGAGCATGATTGTGGATGCTCTAAGTGGAAGGGCCCTCACATCACTTTTAACTGTGCAATTCATGGCTTTACATCCATCTGATCCTTATTGGCATATGTGTCAGTGTTTGTGTTTTTTTTCTCATTTAAATGAAGACGAAGTCATTAGCTTGAATCACGAGTCTCATTTATATCTTTTGTGCTTCTTTAGCATCATGATAGTAAAGCAGATGAGACATGGAGCCCTGACACTGTTCAGTCTTCCAAGTTTGCTCATTGGTTTCATGAAGAAGGTCTGCTTCCATTGATCTTTTGGACTTTAAAGTTCAAAATGCTTTCCAACATCAATTGTTTATACTTGGAATGGGAAATGTACATTTAAGCTCTAATTAGTTCAATCTTACTGCAGAAAAGAAATCTGGTGATGATCTCTCATCTGGAAGGCGAAATGACTTACTTTCATTGATCGTTGGTGGTGAAAAAGGTGGACCCCACATTTCTGATGGGATACATGATCACAGTCTTCCTACTTTTTCTTCCCAAAACTCTGAACCGGCAGACAGGCTTATGACATCAGATTTAGTATCTCCAACAGTTGGTAACACCAAGCAACCATTTAAAAAAAATAAACCAGAGGCAGTTTCGGCGGTCCTTACTTGTGAAGACCTTGAACAATCGATTCTGTCTGAAATTAGTGAAAGTGGTCCAAACTTGCAGCCCCCTGTTCAAAGGTGGGCTTTACCTGGTAAAAAGCCCGAGCAGCTGAAAGCTAATGTCGATAATCATGCATCCCAGCACCTACTTTCACTGTTGCAGAAGGGAACAGGCTTGAAAGATATGGAACCATCCCCTAATCAAGAAACAACATTTTTTGAAAAATTACATGACATGGAAGGAACAACTATTGGCAGTGCAGTTCACAGTTCAAAAGAGGACAATGCTGAAAATGCTTCTGATTCAGGGAAGAGTCTGACTCTTGAAACACTCTTTGGAACTGCTTTTATGAAAGAGTTACAATCAGTTGGCGCTCCGGTTTCTGTTAAAAGGGGCCCAATTGGGTCTGCAAGGGTAGATGTTGTAGAGCCTCAGGGGTTACCTTTTCCCGTGATAGATAACAGTCCTCTTCCATCTGCAAATGAAATTGGACCGAACACAACTAGCCATAGTAGTAATGACTTGACAGCACATAGAAGGAAGCAAACAAAATCAGATAAGATAGAAGAGCGGTTGCTAGGCTTTGACAATCCTCAAATTGAACTAGGTTCATCACAGGTCGGAACGGACTTGGGGTCTAAGATTGGTGTCTTTGATGGGCCTGCCGATTTTCGACTTCCTGAAGAGGATAGCTTAATTACAGTGAGTGAACCATTGAACATCCAAAATTTTATGTCTTCTGGGAATCTAGTGAAAAACAAATTGTTCTCCTCCCCAAACACACAAGTTGACATTGCTGAAAAATTGGCAGCTATGAATTCGGCCTTTAAAGATGAAAGGAGTATCATGGTAAGCCAAGAAGGTCCGCCTTTTCTTCGTGGTCCTTATGATATGAGAGAGCCTGATCTCCCATATCAGAACCTTCATGTTCAGCCATCATCTCAACAGCTCCATCATCCTCAGTTGAATCATGGGGGTTCCTTGTTCCATCAATTAGATTCTCATCCCGCTAATATCAATTCTCAGATGAATTTTATGGCGCCAGAGGGCATTATCCGAAGTGATCCTCCACCAAACCATCAATTTCATGCAAATATGGTTCGTCCACCTTTTCATCATGCAAACGCCGGGCAATCTGGGTTTGATGCTCATGCCCATCACCCTATGTTGCAACAGATGCACCTACCAGGCAACTTTCCTCCACCTCACCTGCTACAAGGATTATCCAATGCTCAACCCCTGCCTCCTCATCCCAACCGGGGTGCACCTCTTCCTGCTCATCCAAGCAGTCAGGTGAATAGTTTTATGCAAGAAATGAACCCAATGCCAGGTTTTCCTTATGGTCCCCGGCAGCCCAACTTTGGTGGTCATGGAATGCCGTCACCTGGTAAAGCACTTCTCTTTGCATCTGTTGTTAGTACTTCTGGTTGATTTTATTGTGTCTGCATGATACTCTGAATTTTTATGCGAATGCATCCATTAAGTGGTTTGTGACAGATATTGTGCACGTTTACTTGTATTTCTCCTCTCAAAGCCCAAAGTTTCTGACAATATATTTGTAGCCCTTTCATATTCTGCCTTCTTAAACCTCCAAAAATTGCATAAGTAAATTTTCTTGTTTTCCTCTATATAGTTCAACATCGATTGAAATCTTCTTTCCTTTGCTGGAATTTCAGTTTTATGCTTTATAAACATTGAACAAGCTATACTTTATTTTGGAAATTGCATGTGGTATATATACTGACGTTCTTTAAAATTCAGCTCCTGAGGTTGCTGGTGGAAGCAACCATCCAGAGGTACTCCAAAGGCTCATGGAGATGGACTTAAGGTCAAATTCGAAACAGATTCGCCCATTTGCTGCTGGTGGACATACTCAAGGGATGTACGGACATGAACTTGACATGGGTTTCGGGTATAGGTAGTTTACTCAGATGTTTGAACTTGTGCATATCTCATTGTATTGAGAGTCTCGTGGCTAGATGTGCAATTCAAGGGACGGGCCATGTGTTTAATATTGCTTATTTCAAATGGGATCTTGAGGCTAGTGTAATTAATGGATTTTTCTTGCAATTAGCATTTCACCTGGCAATTAATTTGATTGCACGTATACTTACTTGAATGAGGAAAGTCATGAATCGTAAAAGTCAGAAATTGCGTGAGGATATGGGATCAACTACTCCCCTAATCAATCTAAACTTGTTTCTGATAATTGATAGCAACTTTCTCTAATCTTTTCTTTTGAACATTCTTTATTTTCCTAATGACATGTGTCACTTTATTTATACTTAAGATAATGTCATTAATACTTGAGACAAACTAGCTTTTGTTTTCCTAATTTACCCTTATTAAATGTATTGACTTTTATATTTCTTTCAATTTATCCAATTTTTTTTTACAACTTTCTTGTCATCTTGTTAAAAATTAAATAAGAAAAAAAAAACGTCAATTATATATATATATATATATATATTCAAAATTACAATCAATCCAATTGCCGTAGAATTAGTCTTTTAACAACAAAAAAAATTATTAAAAAAAAGACATCAGGAAACAACCTAAAAATTAGTTCCATGTGGCAGAAATGGATGAGATGGTAAAAACATTACAAATTTATAAATAAAAACAATTCTTGGAATATCTAAATCATTCCAGCGAATTCCACATCAACATACATCCAAGACCAAGGCATGTTCATACATATTTGTTTTCACGTGAATTTGAATTTTTCACCACACGCGTGGTTCTTCATCAATATATGATATATCACTTTTAAATTAAGGATTAACTTTATTTCCTAGAGGTTAAGGGTCAGTATCGAAATGGGCCATGATACTTCAATTTCATCAATTTCATACCCAACATATCCAAATATGACCAATTCACCTCGTCCGTTAGATTGATCATCTGGTCAAATGTTAAATGTTGATGTATCAACTATTAGACCCACCACAGACCCTGACAACCCATTCCAACTAGTCCACGTGAAGGGCATTTTTGGAATAGCGGTAGGTAGCTGAAAGCAAAGCAATGGGCATTTTGCATGAGGATGTTGTGGTAATTAGCCAAGCAGAGAAGGCTGGGGAACCAACTGTAATCACTATCAATTGCCCTAACAAAACTGGGTTGGGCTGTGATTTGTGCAGGGTTATATTGCTCTTTGGTCTAAGCATTTGCAAAGGAGGTGAAGGTTATTGTTTTTGATTGCTTGTTTGTTTTTTCATTTTGGTTTATGTTTTTATTTTTTTGGGTAATTCTGAGTTTTTTGGAGGTGGGTTTGGGATTTGTAGTCAGTGAAGTGGTGGACAGTGTGATTTATTTGATGTTTTTTTTTCCTTTCTGATTTACTGGGAAAGTTACTGTTTGGATATGAAATTCTTAAGAATACTAGAAATTTTGTTCTTGAGTTTTTCTGAAACTTTTTGGTGGATGAGGACTTTAACCTCACCCTCAACGTCGGCGATCGATGCCTCCTCGTCAGATTCAATGGTGCGTTAGCTTTTTTTTGTTGTGTGGTTGTCGTTTTGGGAAGCTGTTTGAATGAAATAGAAAGGCAGCCAATATATGATTCACAAGTGTAGCTAGGAGTTTCTAGGTTTTAGTTGGGTTTTAGTTGGGATTTTTTGTTTTTGATTTTTGGTTTTGAAAAAAAAAATATATATTTAAAAAATTATTCTTTAATTTTATTTCTGAAATGCCCTTCACGTGGACTAGTTGGAATGGGTTGTCATGGTTTGTGGCAGGTCCCACAGTTGACACATCAGCATTTAACGTTTGACCAGACAGTCAATCTAACGGACGGGTTGAATTGGTCATCTTTGGATATGTTGGGTATGAAATTGAAATCTCGGGGCCCATTTCGATACTAACCCTAAACCTCTATGAACTAAAATGTAGTTAATCCTTAAATTAATTTTTTAACAAGGTAGTAAAAAAATTGTAAAAAAAATTAAAGGATAAATTGGAGGAAACATGAAAGTTAATATATTTAATAAGGGTAAGTTTGGAAAATAAAAGTTAGTTTGTCTCAAGTATTAATAATATTGTTTTAAGTGTAAAGAAAATGACACACGTTATTAAAAAAAAGAGAAAAAGTCCAAAGGGAATGATAGAAAGAAGGTTGCTAGCATAACAGCAAGCGGTGCACTGAGGCAGGCGGCAGCGGTATGGAAGGTCTGACGGGACCATTAAGGTCGAATGATGAGAGGTCCTTATACATACGTTCCATGGTTTTGAAGGTTGAGACTGTTTCTTACGTTATTAATTCCATCAAATTGAGCTATTTGTTTTCCTCATCATGCTCCTGCCGCTTTGATCCCGATCTTCCTACTAATCCTAATCCTACTGCTATTGGTGATCCCGATCTTCCTACTAATCCTACTGCTATTGGTGGTGATGGTTATAGAAGCAAATGCCCGTGGTCCTCCAAAACCCTCAAAGCCCCCGACGACGACAAGGAGGATTGTAGTGAATTAAACCATCCGGATGATACGACAACCAGAACCGAATGCGCGGCTTGCTCCAAGGGCAATAGTGAATTACGCTATCGGGCTTCTCTCACCGGCGAGTATCTTCCCGGCTATATGGGTTGCGGTGTCTTTGGATCTCAAATTGTTTTCGGCGGAGGTGCGTAATCCCGCCTCTCAACCGTGGCCGAGTGCAGCCATAGGCGATTCGGACCAGATGCGAGTAGAGCTATATATGGATTTGAGACTCGGGATCCGAATCCCACGATCAAACTGAGGGGCCGAGAGCGTATGTTTGGGGTGAGACGATCTTATGTAATAAAAAGCCTCCATATTTTCAGGTTTTCGATCCCAACTCTAAGAAATGGTCTCCCCTTCCCGCACCTTCAATTCTCGAGCCTGGTGGAAGCTATGGAGACTTCTCTTGTGCAATTGTGGATAGTTTTATCCTTCTGTCGACTCGGACCAGTATGGTATATGGCTTTGACACTAGTGAAGAGGAACATCCAAAATGGATAGAAGTTGGGACTCCTAGTTTTTTTCTCCGATCGTCCTCTTCCTTTTGAAGGAAAAGCTTTGCTCCTGTTGGATGACAATGAATCTTTCATGTTCAGTTATAAGAGGAAACAGCGTGGATATGCCATTGTTGTCCACTCTGTTGCGCCTGATCATGTGTCTGTTATTAAAAAATTGCCACTGGAGCAAGTTCTAGCTGAAGCGGATAAGTTGCCTGCTGATTTTCGTGATATATATTCAACATATGACCACTGCTTTGTTCATATAGAAGGTCTGAAAGTCTGCCTAATTATGAGCTTATATATTAAAGCACCTAGAATGTCTGAAGCTGAGAAGGTGCGCATTATGTCGTTAACCTTTGAAATCTCACCACCGACCACAACAACGGGAAGGGACGTCAAACATGTTCATACTCGCTTCTTTGACTGCGATACTAGACTGTCTCACTCATCTCACCCATGTGACAACACCCTGCATGCAAATGTGCTTGGTGCTTTTGTTCTGTAAGTAGTTTTACGCCTACTTACTTCTCTGCATTATATATGCTTAATCTATTACCTAATACAGTTATATTGTGTGTTATATAAACATACATTACACATGCATAAAAATCTGAATTTTGTTATTTATGTATTTTTTGGGACAGGTAAATTGTCGAGTGAAGAATCATGCTATGAGGAGAAGACCTTGCAGGCTAGTTAGTGTTGTCTTAGCTTATTTAAGATTAGATATTTGTGGTCTGGTTGACTGTGCTTTTGTAATGGCATGAAAACAGAACTTATTTTGATATGTTTTTTTATTGTAATCAAAACTCAAGAATGGGCTGTATCGTCCTACTATTGTAATCTATTTATTCGAGTGTTGGTCTCTTTTGTTCATACAAGTTTCTTCATTTGTTATGGTTAAACGGCTCACCTCACCTCACATGGTCAAAGTTATAGTCTCAAGTTTCTGCTAAGCACAACTCTAGTCTGCTATACCCTGTTGTCTTTCATGTTTGACCAAAAATAAAATATACCGTTGTGTTTTATGAAGTGTCTACGTCTGCATGTTTTGGACCTCCTCCTAAACCCTCCCAGAACAACAAATATGGAGGCTTGCCGGCCACATTGTCAGTCCAACCTGTTTAAGCTTGTTGGAAATTTGAGCTGGCAAAACTTTACCATCAGGATCAAGAACTTTCGCATTAAGACAACGACAATCCCAGTCATCCTTGAATCCTTTGTTGCCCATTTTTGCCCCGAAAGAGTTCAGTAAGCTGGATGAAAAAAGTAGGCCTAACTACTAATATGCAGGTGCAACTCAAACACTCATCATGGCCACCGATGCACTTTTTTATCTTTCTTCGGCTGATATCAGGTATAACAATGCCAAGTCGAAGGATCAATCAAAAAAGATAAGCAAGAAATAAAAAAAAGCTTAGATAATGAATTATTTTTTGTAGAAACCTTTTCAGTTTCATTCTCTATGGCCTGGCCACCATTGCAATATCAAATCATCCCCAAGGGCCTGCAAGGTATATGCTCTTGAGAATGATGTATATAGCTCTCTGCAGCAGACACATGCCTCTGAAAAAATGTTTTTCTAGGTGTTTAATACAGAGTGTCAATGGGGAGCTTTCACTTCTTGATTTGGTTGATGAACGTTAGAGGGAGCTTACTGATTCTATTGAATTATTTTTGGGTTACATGTGGTCAATCGGAGGAGAAAACAAATCTTATTGAGGAAGTTTCATGTTAGATTATGGCCACCGAGGAATGCAGGTAATAAACTGCTATTACGGCTTTGATATCATACTGTGTTTAGCTTTATCATATGTGAGGTCTATTCACATTGATTTGTACTACGATATTTATTCTGGTTGGAAGTTTCTTTTTTCAGGTGTGGTATCCATCTCTGGGGGTTGACCCTTTTAAGCAGGAGGGTTTCTTGCAAGTACGTATGTATTCAAGAAACAGTGTTCTCTATGTAACTACGTTGTGGATTGTTGGCAGATAGTTATACTAATTATATGGAATTGATGCATAGTAAGTTTTCCCTTATTAGGAGGATTAGTTAGAATTTTCCTTAGTATAATTATGAATCTTGCACACTTTTGTTATGAGTGGGAGTGCAGTTTAAATGTGACAACCGATCAGTTCAACTGTATTTGCCTCCATGCTGTTAAAGAGTAGTAATATTTGGAACTTGCTGCTCTGTTATTGTTGTGTGATTTGAGAATTTTCCGGTAGCTGGAATTTTCTCAAGCCACCCACGCGCTGCCGGTGCGTGTGGCGGCGCGTGTGTCCTGTTTGGGTGACCCATTTGGTCCTAAAATGATCCCCATATTATTGTTTGAATTTGAATTGGATATTTGGATTTGAATTTGATTATCGTTTGACAGTCGATCGAATTACGTATATTAGGTGCTATCCGGATTCGATTTGTTCGGATCATTGAATTGACTTCATTTCAAAATATGTTGATCTAGGCATCTCTAGGATTATGTAGGAATTCGCGGATCGTGAATGAGTCCCAGATGCTTCGATTCAATGATTCAAAGATTAGGTTAAATGATAACGTCCGATCACGAGTGATCAGACCTTTCGATTGGACCAAATTTACAGGACATGTATAATAAACCTTATGGAACCCACAGGAGCTTTCAAATCAGAAATTGGAGGTCTTGGGCCCCCCGGGCCCGGTTGACCAAAATTGGAAAGTTTGACTATTCGGTTGACCGAGCATCTCCCGAGGCTATTCCACCATTTGAAACACGTAGTTGGACCTTAGGAACTTCTCGTTTATCGTGCACACACTCGAATCCCGGGAAAACCTAGGAATTTATTTTAAAGTTCTCATTCGAAGCACTTTATTCTAATCTAGCCCTCATGTCTTTAAATAGATACTCTGACCCAGCGTACGCAACAGGCAGGACCCTTTCAAGGTCAAGCAGCGTGGACTATCTATGAGTGGACTCTATTATCAAATAATAAACATTATTTTTATGACAGAAAGCTATGCATAATTATTTATTTATTTATTTATTAAGTTTATTATATAATTAATTGTGGAAGAATGATATTTCTATAAAGTAATTGAAATACATTTGGTTATTGGCATATTATGATTTATCTTGAGTTGATATATATACTATTTTCGAGGATTTTTATCTATGCTTGATTATGTGTGGGGTACATGGGTTTGTCGGTAATGAGATTATGGAATGAGAGTTGATTGTAGTTTATGTCAATTTGAAGTGCTATAAGCACTACCCTATGTACCTCCCTAGATTTGGAATACTGAAATTGGATACTTGGAATTTCGTGATACTTGGATATGTTGGAACCTGAGCACTCTTGACGGAATGTTTCCTAGACCCTTAGCGAGGTTAGTCTGCGTGCGTAAGACTTGTCACAGGTGTACGAGTATTGAGAATTCTATTGTACATGCTGGTGAGCCTACGACCCATATTAATGATCCCTAATTGCCTTGCCTTCAAAATAAGTTAAATACCTAAGGGTGTATTCAATAAGATCTCAGACGATTTTGAAAGGCTTTTGTTAAGTGACAGATTTCATGGATTTCTATAAACTCCTGTAGATTCCACGTGGACTTTGGGGGAATCCTATAGACTCCTACGGACTTTCATGGATTTGTAGACTTTTTATTACAAAGTACAAACTTTGATGAATTTTTTCAACGTATGAGGTGTTATGATTGTGGTGGCGGTGATGGGAGGGGTTTTGGTGGGTTGGATGGGTGGGTGCACCATGGAAATATTTGAAATCCACCAAAATATCATGGGGTAAGGCTAGATTTTTTAATACAGCTAGATTTTGTAGGAGTCATTAGATTAAATACACTCAGATTTTTATACTCTTTTAAAATCTTGATTGAATACCTTTGGATTTTTTAAAGTCGTTTAAAATCCCTTCCAAATTGAATACACCCGTAGCACAATTTACAACCTGTCATGCACATTTGAAAGTGAACGTTGATCTGGTCAGAAAGCAAGATGATTTAAACAAATTGCATATGCAAGAGATATTTATGCTCCATGTATTGAAGTGTCATAAGCTCTAAACAAAATTTGATTTAAGCGCAGAAAGCTCAACGAGGAACACCCAAAATGCAAGAACTTTTGGTTAAGGAACCATTTTGCATGGTGTAAGAGGCACAGGAACCATACAGGTAGCAGATTTCTCTTATTGTTACCATTTTGAGCTCCTACTTTTATTCCACATTATGTAAAAACAAAAAACAAATATTACAACCATATACCCGAAACCCTATACAAGACAGCCTCCGGGACAAACATTGAAGTTGACTGTATCATCCCACATTCCTTGATGACAAGGTTCAAAGTACGGTATGCACACAAAACTGGGGTTGGTACTTCGACAAGCTACATAGTAACAGATATATTCTCGAAAACTCGTCACCGCGCATTCTACATATATACAAAGCCTCTCTGCACTATAACAACTGTTAGTGAACTTGGTCACTCAGCACTCCTGCCCTGGAATCCACTGTTAAGAGTTCAACAATGGGTAGATATTAGTTGCAAATATAGAGGAGTTGAAAAGTTCCATTTGCCTTCTCTATCTTTTCAGAAATAAAAACAAAAAGAGAGGAAATTCCATTTACCTTCATTTCCTAAGCAGATAGGATAGCATTCTCTGATTTACCAACGCAAGAAAAGTTGCAATTGCTATCAGATTTAGCTTTCTCAGAGTCAGCATCATATGATGAAAGTAGTTTTTCTGTGTAGACAAAGAGAGCCGTTAATATGCAAATCACAATATAAATTTAGTAAAATCTAATATGTTTGCTAGGAAAGACGCTAATTCTAAAGTGAAGAGTGAAAAGCATTGACATGACTTGTTCCATAAGGCTCAAAGACAAGCAAAGCATAGAAAAGTTTGTCCCAAGCTAGAAACTAAAGCACTTTTTCAGATGAATCAATCTTCTTATGCAACAAAATGGATGTAACAGTCTTGTATAATCATTTTACAAATTCAACCAAGTAGATGATTGACTTGTGTGGCAACCAGCTTGCCAATTGTAAGTAGGGAATAATAGGCAATAGCTGAATTGTGAACAAAAGCATCATGTTTAATCTTTATAGTTGGACCAGCAATCAATAAATAAATTTCACACTTCAACTAGGAGACTTCTGTGTGATGCTAGATGCACAAAATATGGGCAGAAATTCTTCAACAACTACTTTGTTCTCATCAGAGACATGCATTCCTCGTACTCTGAAGCTCCATGATGAAATAATACCAATAAACTATTACCATGTAGGGTCAGCATGAACCTAACCTATCTGTGAGCTAAATAGAATTTACCAGGTTATCTTAATGAAGTAGACTGTCAGGTGTAATAGTGCAATATTGAAAGTTCAGTTTAGTAGCAACCAAGCACAAAGGAAAATGTTATCATGAGATGCAAGGATTATGCTCCACTCACTCATGCCAAAGTTTTAAAACCATAGAAGACAAACAATTAGAATGTTGCGTCTGTCAAGAAAGAAATGCTTTAGCCGAGAAAGAGAATACTTACATGATCCTCAAATTCTGGACTTGTCAAATTAAGGGAGAGGTTCCGCATCAGCAAAAGTACCTGGGAAGGATCCAAATAACACTTGAGTAAATCAGCACCTTCCCCAGCAGTTAGAGCAAGACCAAACAACTGTTCTAAAACTAGAGTCTAAATGCGAACTCTTTCAATGACATGAATGGCCAAATAAATAAATAAAATTGGTTACAAAGATTTTAAAATCAACTTACGGTTTCCAAATTTATGGGGTCTAATTCTTTCAATCTCTCCAAATGACTAGTCGCATTGGGGTCAAACACACTGCCGATAAATTTATACACCTGAGCAAAATCTGGCAAAACTGCACATACAGGAACTAAATTTAATACCAATATAATTGAAACAAATGTCATGGACAGCTGATGAACATTGCAATACCAGAGAAGAATCTACATCTGATTCTGAGTTTCATGCAAGCAACATCTTACTGTATGAAACTGGTTAAGGATAGAATGTAGATGTCAAAGGCTACACTCCAATATCACCTCCTTAAGCAGTTGATATAATTTTAACAAGAATAAAACTTCTTAATTCAAACATAACAAAGACATATTTAAAAAAAGAGAAAGAATTTAAACCTCTATGTGGCTGGCCAGGATCTGCTCGATCAACTTTCTCACTCATTTGCCAAGTTGTTGGGTTGCTTTCATTACTACTACTGTAGCAAGAGTTATGTGCAACAGTTGGCCCCGCTAACCTTCCATCGTCTAATAAATAACACGAAAAAAAAAAAATCATATTTTAACAAAATAGAGGAACAACTTGTTATGGTTAAATCAATCAAGAATAAGTCACAAAGACAGGCAGGAAAAGCTGAAACCTTTAGTTATTTGTGACACATTGACTGGAGGCACAGAATTATAACTCCACGAAGATAAAGTCGCACTGGTAACTGGAGTTCCAAGCGCAAATGAAGAATCTGGCTGGTAAACATATCCATGTTCAAGCAAAGCAGATGAAGATTGAAACTGCCCAGCAACTGGAGATACAACTGCAGCTGCAAGAAATTAACTTATGAACGAGAATTCTTTTAAAACCATAAGAAAAATTTCCAATAAAACAATGGTTGACTATGTTTACCACTTTTTGGAGCCTTTTGTGGGTATGGATGAGTCGCTTTCCTCTTAGGCCGAGGTGGAGGTACATGTTCACTTGTCCCTTTCTTCTGAACCTTTAAAAAGTACTTCTGTGCATGACTACGTATCTGACAGGAATGACAGTTACCTTTAATACAGTGAAGACATGTATTTCATATATGAATTGAAATGGAGCCAAAAGAGAGCCAAAAGAAATTTAAAAGGCCTACTAAAGGTAAGTGATATACATAATCACTTATAGATGCTACAACCATGAAATTTTAAGAGGCATTCTTGCAGAACCCTACAAAATGTTTTGATATTCTTCCAGTATTCATATGACTCTTTCCTATACACCCAAGAAAGACAATGAAAAAACCTCATAACCCAAAAAAGAAAAAGAAAAAAAAAAGGTATTATATTTATCCTACGTTTTTGTTTATTTTCTATCTGCAAATAGTAGTCACCTGGATAACCGTTTTTGAGCCAACAAATGCTTCAATCTTCTTCCAGTCACGATCAAATCTAAGTCGAGCCAAGTAAACAAAAATAAGAATGAAACATAAACAAGGACGAATTTTTTTGAAAAGAAAATATAAACAAGGAGGAATGACTTGCATGAAAATAATTAAACATACATTCAAGTTTTCTACTCTATCTTTTTTTTTTTTTTTTTGGGGCGACCTACTGAGCAATGCTATTTAATTCCTTGTAAACAAGGAGGAATGACTTGCTAAATATACATTCAACAAATCTAAATATATAAGGAATTAAAAAAAAAAATTACGACTTGAGAAAACAGTAAACTCCACTTAGACAAGCTTAGTACGATTTTTGGTTTCTTTTCCCCCACCACTTTTGTATCTCAATTTTCTTGGATACCAAACCATGTAAAGCACCTAGTACTACCTAAAAATTGGTATCAAGAATGAAATTCCAAAATCAAAGAAATGTTCAAGATTTGAAACTTGTATAAAATAAATTCATCACTTAAATGAACCTAATCCGATCAATTGGATCCACTAAACCGATATATTAATTTCAAATACGGCCTAAGGTACAAAAGAACGTTCACAATATACAAGGTCTCATTTCTCTTATACTTGAAAGCTGCTAGCCCACTAGTCCAAAACCCAAAAAACTCACCCCTTGGGACAAACTTCTAACTCCAACTTAGCCAAATTAATATATTGAGCGTAAATTGACTAGTAATACCCACCAAATTATCTATAATTATAAGTACCAAATATCCAACCGTAATAAACTCCAATTCTCTACTTGGTTAGTAAGAAATGCAAGGAAAAAGAAATAATCCATTACTCCAAAAAAAAAAAAAAAAAAACCATTCCAAACCCCAATCGTTCAGTCATTTAATTTGAAAACAAAGCTTTTCCATTTAATTCTTATATTGAGAAACAAAATATAAAAAAACCAAGCTTTTACATCTATTTTCCTGTCCCCAATTTTCTTGAGCAACAAAACAGAGCCCAAATTCGCAAACATAAACCCAAAAAAACAACAGTAATAACATAAAATTGAGCTGGCTTACAGCTGAAGAGCTTCGAGAAACTTGTCGTGCTCTTGCTCCGTCCAGCTCTCTCTGGACTTGGTAATCGTATACGGTTTCCGGATCTTCTTGCTTTGATCCTCGGCCAGCAACGACGTGGCGTTCGTGGGCGTGGACGACGCAGTACAAGCCGTCGTACTGGTCGCGGCCGAAGCTGTAGTAGCAGTTGCTGTCGGCGGTGGCATAGAATTGAGACCCGGAAGGCCCATATTCATGGGATCGAACAAGTAAAAACCTTGAGCTGGGTTTGGGTTCACAGACACCATAAGCTACAAGAAGCTGCCTATAATCTCAGAGCTTCAAACTTCAAAGCTGTTAACTTTGTAAACAAACCACACAAAGTGAAAGCGTTTTTCTCTGTTTTCTGAAATGTGGGTTTTTTGTTGCTTGACAATTTAGTTTGTATTGGTGTCTTTGTTTTGGTAGGAAAATGTGGTGTAGAAATGAAACCGCCTCTGGCAGTTCCACCTATTTAAGTATTTATTTATAAATTATAAGAAAAAAAGTCACTTTCAGTCCTTATAGTTTGATGATTTTTTCATTTTGATTTACGTAACTTTAATTTGGACAATTTAAGAATACATTCCAATTTCAATCTAATCCTAAACAAGTAACAGACTCATGCTTACTCCATTGTGAAATTTAATAGGAATTTGAACGTGTCCTTCGATTACGATAGACATCAAATTACAAGAGTTAAATTGCTATAATTAAAATCTTAAAAATCAAAGTGGAAAATTCAATAAACTATAGAAACCAAAAATAAAATTTTGCCTTAGGTGATAAAATTTAATTACCACATCAAAATTATCAGTATATTTGTTAACTTAGATATATTTTTACATCTATTCCATTTTAGCTGTAATATGAATACATTTTTGTTAATTTAGGTAGGGAAACTAAAAATATTACCTACGTCTTAGGTATGACCGCACACGTGGCGACATTTCGATATGGTATCAGACTGTGTGCTGGGCAATGGGCATACGGGAAGGGGCATGTGGCAAGTGCCAACGCCGTCTAATATTAAATTCCACAAGTTTTTAGCTACGTGGGATAATCCAATTGGTCAGAGTTTAAGGGCATGCCCAAAGTCCCTTTATTTTTTTCTCTGGTAAGTGACGTGAGCAGAAGTCCCTCTCCCCCAAAGTGGCCCAACACTGTCCAACTTTGTCATTGTAATTCATGGTTGTCAAGTATGAGGAAAAGTCTTGTGTTGATCTTCTTTCTTTTCTTTTTTTTTCATTATTTTGTTTAAGTTTTGGCATACAATTCCATTTGAAAATGGATACATCTTCTAACTTCACAGAAAGGTCTCCTTTTGCAACCCATACCAAAACTCTAACCCCAATTTAGAAGCATACCCATATTTTGAGACAAGAGTGACAACTCATCGGATGCCAAATTTTAGGTATGTTTTAAGGGACTTTGAGATTGGAAGCTCTACCATGTAGGACATTTAATTTCAACTACGTTTCGATTGCCAAATCTATAAATGTTGATGATCTAATAGTCGTAAAAGTATCATACGTCATATTTGATCTTTTCTGATCTAATTATTAAAAAGTGATTATATGTCATATTTAGCTACATGTTAGACGAAAGCTTGTCAATTCAAAATAATTTTTATACACATTGAGATATTGAAATACCATAGCAGTGAGATTGAATACTGCATAAATTGTGGTTGGATCTATCTTAAACTTAACAATTCAGCGGCTAAAACGTGAATTAAACAGTATAAAGACAATTAAAATTTTAAACGGCTAAGAAATGACATCAACTGTATCTGTAATCTATAATAATATTATAATATTCTACCAACGAAATCTGAAAGGTGCAGGGAAGGATCTAGAGTTTCTAGAGTTTGTCGACAGCATCGCTGTTAACCAAGAAGATCTTGGCCCACTCCTTTTGTTAAACAGAGTCAAAGAACACGTACTAAACAAGCAAAACCTAATTAGTTAATTTAATATGAGTTAATCCGAAGTGAATCATGAAATCACGTCTTAATTGGAATTATGAGTTAATCACGTCCTACAACAATTTGCGAGGGAAATTCAATTTAATTATGAGGCTCATTATTTACTTCTTTGGTGGTCCTCGGACAATGGAGTTGCTAAGAGCATTGTACAGCATTCCAAGGTCCCGCCCCAAAAAGAACTTCAATACAAAGGTATTCCGAACCAATCACAACACTATCACGAGACAAAATTAAAATATATAACAGTACGTGTGATTAAATTGGGATACCCCTAAAATGCATTCCATCAGAACACCTGGTACATACAATGGGATCACAATCGTAAACGAAACCCACTCTTCAGTATGAGCTTTGTTCAAGTCTTGAACATAATCGAAGAAATTTTAACAGGAAGGTAGAAATGACTTGTGCACATCCCGTATCTGCCAATTGGTGCACTTAAGCATATTTAGGTCATAAAATAACACTAAACTTAAACTTCCTTGAGGAATGAGTTATACAACCGCCATCCCTTGGAGGAAACCAAAGGATATTATACCTTGTACATTATAAAATACATGCATCTCATATCCGGAGGCTGAAAACCCAGACACAAATCTCCCTACTAGCTGATAATATTATAACACAAAAACTGGAAATGGAAGTGGAGGGAACCAAAAAAAATAACAAAAAAGAACTTTACAACTTTCAGGATGTTTAAAAATGATACAAACATCAGAAGAGGGAAAAAAAATCAGAATAATAATGTTCAGCTCCTTATACTCTCACGTTCGAGTCTAATCAAGCCAGCGTGTAACCCCATCTTCCCCTATGGTGGCCAGAATCTCGATGCTTACTTCCAAAACAGCCTACATTTTTTTTTTTTTTTTTGCATCAATGAAGAATTCTAAAGGTGAGAGGAATGAAATTGCCAACAATATTAACTATTTTATGAACTTCACATGAAATGAATATATGCACTAAAATTAACCAAGGCAATTGATAACAGTAAAATGTTCAATCGAGGCATACAAAGCAAATCATCAGAAAATCATTCTTCATTGAATAATAAGCTCAATTTAGCAAGCCAAACAAAGCCCTCACAATTTAGCACATCTAGGATGGGATACAATTATAGCATGGAGTCAAAAATGAGAGGCAAATTCTTACAGTATCAAATCTAATCACCTATGGCAGCAAATTTTTTCTTCTTTTGTGGGGGAACGTGTTTGGTCAAGCTTAAGGAGACAACTTTATCATGAAAGCATATATAATATAACTACATAAAGTACAGGAACTTACCAACGGATTTCTACAGTTAACCAGCCTACATTCCTCCAGAGAACCTTCCAACATCCAACTCTCCCAGACATCAAAACTGTGACTGGCAAATACAAATTCCATTCTTCTATTTATCTGCAATGTTAAAATGGCACCTGATTTTAATCCCAAACAGAAGCTGTGACATTTTAGGATCAATTTGTAATCTCTTTCAAAGTTAAGGACTTCCTGGAGTGACAGTTGATAAAAGCAATGTTAGGGAGTTCGAATGCAACCACAGTAAACTAACATTACCTGCAGTAACTTTCCACCAGCAGCAAAAGATCGCAAACCAATTGTGTCCTACAATAAAAAATCAATGCTCTCATATCAGCTAACCAGATCGCAATTAAAAAATTCAGTCACACTAGCCACCATAGTTTGCATAATAGGAGACAATTTAGGTCCAAAAGAAAAGAAAAGAAATAAGTTCTTGCATACTAACCTTGCTTCTTAAAACAATGAGGAACTGAGCTGCTGGATCTCTTTTCGATACATTTGACATAGTATCTAGGAACCAACCACCACCTTTAACTCTTTGCCTTGCGACATGGAGAGCAGGACGATCTCTTGCATACAAAGATACAACATACCCATCCTTCAACAGCTCACCAGGCTTTCCACTGAGCCTCCTGCTAGATTTTAGAAGCTGGTCGGAAGGAGATTCTTGCATTGATTCTATGGGAGTTTTCCTACTTCTTAAGTCTTCTGGGGAGGCAAACCGAGAGCTGGAGCTTAATGCTTGATCAGTGCCACTCATAGCCGTGTCTTCTTCCCGCTGCGAGGTACTTTCTTTTTCTTGTGAAGGGTCATCAGATTTTTGCCTGGATTTTTGATGTGCGTGCCTCTTTTTGGCTTTCTTACCTGCTCTGCCTCGTCTTCCATCAGATCGAGTGGCAGTACTTTGAGACAAACCTGAACCTTGGTGCTGGCTAGGAGACTCCTTGGATTGATTAGCTTCTTTCTTCTGAGAGCTTTCTGGACTTGCATGAATGACTTCAGTTGGTTGCTCAACAACGGATAGCTGCAAGCTACTTTCTCTGTCCAGTTTATCTGACCCTTCATTTTCATCACCTATTTCACTTTCATCCTCTTCATCCGATACAGCATTTTTTGGAACAATCCCATCAAAGAAGAATGACTGCAATATGGAGATAGCTTTCTCCCTTATTTCCAACCATACTTCTTCACTATAATCTGCACTGTGTGGAAGTATCAACACATTGGGCATCTCCTTTACCTGAAGTAAACCCATGACAAGATATCTTAGCATCACCCTAATATATCAAATTTTGATGTTCCAGGAGTGCATCACTCATATATGGGTAGCCATAATATACAACGAGGAAGAAAGAAGAAAAATACTATCAGAATATACGATCATCCAGAAGCAAGTAACATTTCCATCCCTTTCCCCCTTTCACAGAAGGCAAATGCCACTAAGTTATCACATGTCAACCAAACACCATGTGGTTTCCTAGCAAGGGCTACAGAGACATGTGTTAGTTCAAAGGCAGTTTTGGCTAACAATGCAAATGCAATTTTTCCACTATGATAAGCACAATCCACATCCAATAATTCAGAAACCAAGCACCCAAGACTGATAAGATATGAGAAACAATTTTTTTTTTTTTCCTACAATTAGGCAAGGTGGCAATCAATGAGAAGATATAGTACAAGGCTAGAACAAAAACATCCACAGACATACGCACACTTTGCATGCCAGTATGGACAGTTCGCAACAAAATTTGATCTACAGATTAGAGCTCCAAGGCTATTTGATGAGAAAGTCTGGACCCTTTAACAAGACAAGAAAGCAGGAGACCACTCCGGAATGGAACAAAAAAAGGAACTAAACTAAATGGATATAATGAAAAGCATGCTGAAGCAATCAAGTACAAGTATTTGCTCAGAAATTGACACAGCCTATGTTAGCAAGTCCATAACCCATAACTAGTTAGCATACCCATGCTTCCATCCATTGTGGGCCTTCAGCACCATCCAAAGCACACCCAGCTAAGGTTCCGTCAATCAAAAGCTGTTTCACAAAACAATCATCCAATAGCTGACTGCTCCCCGTGTTTACAAGAAATGCACCTGCACAAGAAAACTATATTCATTCCACGCTAATATAAAATATATAAGGGACCAAAAAATTCCTTAAACACAGACCAAAATGAAGATAAATGTACCAGGCTTTACGTGCTGTAAACATTCAGCATTGAGAATCTGAACTGTTTCATTTGTCAGAGAACAGTGAAGTGAAACAAGGTCACTTGCAGCCAGTAAATCATTAAGAGTATCCATTCTTCGGGCAGCAGAAGGAAAGCTTATGGAAGACCTGCTTACTTTTCTGTTCACCTGAATATCATGTTTCAGGCAAAAAGTTTAAAGAAAAAATAATAAATTCAACCTTAAGAATCAAATGTGAGACGCAAAAGGTAGTTTGAAACTAGAAAATACACAATGTCAATCTTATTCAATTACCATCAATGAAAGTGAAAAAACAAGTTTATTTTCATATATAGTGAAAAATATTTAAAGATACTAAAAAAAATTACTTTTCAGAATTCATATGAATTTGAGGCTAGTAGCAAGTACTACACAACAGCCAAAACACCCTATAAGTAAATAAGTAAAAGTTCACAATTTCTTAAGTTTCCACAAGTAATGCATTCTACTTCGATAAGGCCTACCCAAATCCGTCCCAAAATAAATATTAAAGAAGCGCACTTTAAGCTTGAAACATCACAACGAATATATCTAAACTTTTTTTCCCATCTGAATACATTTTAAGCTCAGAACGTAGATTAGGACAGCACAAACATAAATTCAACAACATTTCCATCATACTATGCTTCAGTAAGCATAAGAAGAACATTGTCTCTCGACAAAATTAATATGAACTATGAAAGCACATTCAAATGTTACATATTTCACATTTTAGATACTCCGTGTTAAACCACTCAACCTTGTTCGATTCACAAACTTCAAAATGAAGCACATTTTGTGCTACTAAACATCAACTGCAACTTAGCCAAATATGAAAGACAGAGAGGTAAATACGATCGAAATGGTACCTCTACATCTTGAACATCGAAATAGAGCACACTCATTTTGAAAGCCAAGCTCCTAGTAGCCAGAGACCTCGCCGACGCAGATCTACCGATAATCCCCAAAACCAAACCACGACACCTTCTCATCCCACGGCACAGCGGCTGGATCGAACCAAGCCACCCTGAAGCCGAGAGTGCGTGGCGGGAGAGCATGTGCGTCCGGCGCAGCAAGCCGAGGAAGAGCGCCATGACTGTGTCGGCGATCTCCTCGGCGCGCGATGTATCTACGTGGACGAGCCTGAGCCCGAGGTCGGCGGCCAAGGCCGAATCGACGGCGCGGTCGGCTGAGCCGAGGCAGAGGATGAGCTGGTAGGGACGGAGGCGGCGCTGGGCTGCGCGTGGGAGGTAGGCAAGGGACTGTAGGAGCACGGCGGATGCCGACTCGATCCTTCCGTCGGCGAGACGACTGAGTGGCACGTGCTCGACGGCGGCGACGCCGGACAAGGAGTCTTGCTCCATGGCGAAGTCATCGATGCAGTTGAGAGTGACGACCAGGGGAAGCGATGAGGGTAAGGTCGTAGGGCTGCTACGGTGGAGCATTGTCGCAGGGGATCTGAGACCGGTGCTGGCGCTCATCGTTTGGGTTGGTGGTGGCGGGTTAGGGTTCATGATTGTAATTTTGGGCATTTCTAGGGGTTAAGATTGGGGAGGTCATCCATTGCTTTGCTGGAGAGAGTTGAGAGCTTCAATTCAAGTGTCCAGTGCTGAGATCCAGTGCCCCCTAGTCGTCTTCGGCTTTGCCGCTCTGTTTACTCATCACATACCCTTGTCATTTTACATAATTCTCTCCATATCCCCACCCTTTTTTTTTTCATTTTTTCTTATTTTGGGGTGGTTTTTTCTGCTTCTTTAGTATCTAGCATCTCTACGTACCACGGCCAGCAGCACTTTAAAATGTCATGGTCATGGACTCATGGAGGCTTATGGATATTGAATATATGCGGATATGCCCTTTGATGTTTTTTATTATTTTATACAAGTTGCATATTTAGCTTACGGAGGATTATGATTTGGCTGCTGCTACATATTGGGCAATTGGCAGGTCCAATATGAATGAATATGAATATGATGGTTGTCATTGCAAGTTCTAACAGTTTTCTATATGGGGGGAATAGATCATTTTAGCACTTGACATATAAATGTTCTCCAATTTTTATGCTACATGGACCTGTATACAAAAATGGATTACTTACCCGCACCGGTTTCATATTTGTTCCCATCTCTCTCATATGATACGAGAGTCTCATGATGAGAGAGAGAGAGAGAGAGAGAAACAGAAGATATGAAATGAAATCAAGAAATGCAAGTTTTCTCATGTTGATGATGGGGCTAATAATGTTATACCAAAACCTTGGTTTGTGGGATAGGTGATACAAGAACGCATTCACCTGCTAACTACAAATGCATAATCTTGTTTTCAATAAAATGCAATTGATTTTCTGTATACAACTCCTCCCCATATTTACCTGTTTAAGTGTTGATCATGCGAACGTGCATACAAGAACTTCTCTTTAATGACGTATGAGATCAAAATATGTAAATTATATCATTACTTCATCAACAGCATGCCCACTGCTTGCTCGCACTGAATTTTATTTAATAGAATGGAGGAGTGAGAAAGAGAAAAAAAACATTACAATTCAAAACAAGTGAAGAAACAGTGCACTATCTACAAAAACATCCATGTTATGAACTTCCCAACGAACTCCAAAGACAGCAAAACTTTCTACAACATATGAAAAAATAGACAAATACATACATCTTCATCAAAGTAGAGTCGAACCTCATACAAGCTTATGCCGGCCGCTAGACAAGTCATGTTATTGTACCTACAGCTCCATCAGATCTTCAAAGTTTATTGCATTTTCCTCTCTCTGAAGGCTGAACTGTTTCAAAAGGACCAAGGCAAATCCGCACTGTGACAGTGTCTATGTTTCATTCAAACAACATTTCAGTGGTCCAGTAACCAGCCTTGGGAGTGAAATGAAGAACTTTGGCATCCTTTGAAAAACTTTATGTAAACATAAAACTATTAAACAGAAACAACTGTACAAAACTTCCAATCCAACTACAAAATCTCGTGCTCAACAGATTTATGTTACCGATTTTATGCCGTTCTCACTTCCTCTTCCACAATCTTTAAATATTTCATTATTCCTGTTTCCCCTTGATTTCACCAAAGGCATTCCCAATTATCCAGTTCAGAGAAACCTCCTCCTGAAATTACTGGTAGTCGCTTGATAGGAACGCATGAGCAGTCCAACACCAATCCCTATCCCAAGGCACATCCCGAGGCCAATTCCAACACCAACTCTAACACCAGCATTAAACCATGTGAGTTGGCCATCTTCACCAGTGTACATGTCATCAGAGTAGAAATGATGTCCAATTTTCCCTTCTGACTCATACTCATCGATTTCAGGTTCTGTGATCTGCACAGGCCCACCCAATCAAGGACTCTAAGTCAGTTAAAAGTTAAAACAACAGAAGATAATTATGCTTCTTCCCTCCAGTTCAAAGCCTGGGTTACCAAAGTGAACATGAAGGCAGGAAAATTAAGTAACAAAACAAGCTTCAAAAACCAACATTTTTAGGAAAGCCCCCCCAAAAAGAGCATATCTTTTGATCAATGCATTGCAGAAATGACGCTAACTAGCTAATAAGCAAGCCACCAATGCACTATAAGTTTTATATGTATATGTCCACCAAAAAATAAAAAGTAGAATGAAAAAGCAGAGGGCCCTAGGCTTGTCAATGAACTTAGAAAGCCCTGAATTGATCTAGTTTGCGGAACTTTTCCATTGCAGCAGTGGTTATTGCATTTGTTGACGAAGCAAATCCAAAAACAGAACGGAATCCAAAAAACAACAAACATTTCCTTCCCAACAGAGACCTCAACAACTAAAATAAATAATAAATAAACAAAATTAGGCAATCCCTTCTCATTTCCCTATAAAACCACAGAATGGATGGTTTTCTATGTATTATAAATCATTTCTTAGATATAAACCTACAGGTTTTGAAAGAGTAGTGGATCAAATATTGGAGCAATAAATTAAACTTATGATCCACAGCATCAGTCCCTCGTTGAAAGAGTGGGTTGTGCATTATCATTCCACTTAATAGAAATAGTAATAAGTAATTTTTTGACAAAAACAAGGATTCATGGAGCATCTTATAGAACTGCAAAATATTATAATTTCAACCAAAGGCATAGTTGAACACAGGGTCTTAGGCTACAAAGTGACTCTTACACATAATGCCATACTGGCAAACACATATACCTGTATAAAACAACCAAATGCAGGAAAGCCCCAAATAATTGAGCGTCCATAGCCACAAAAATTTACATGAATTTCGTCAGAGATACAAACTCTTTACTACTACCAGGCCAAATCCTCACAAAATCACAATGTGACTATGAACAATTATCAAAACCATGTTCAATTAAAAAATAGCCAACACAAAGCAAAATCAATGACAACGTTTCAATACCTGAACTTTCCGATGGCGAACCAACCCATTACAGCTCTCGCCGTGCTCCTTCCCAACCTCCTCATCCTCTGGAATCGCATCCAGCATGGCGTGACGGGTGCCCTTCCGCCTCGGGCTAATCTGTATCGTCTTTGTCAAGATGACCGGCACGCCGGAGCAACATCCGGCGATATAAACCTCGATGGACGGCGACGAAAGTCCGAGTTTCGGCCGAAAAAAGGCGGAAGAACCCGAATTGATCGACGCAGCCATATAACAATCCATACTCCAACCCGTTTTCGAATCATTCTTCAATCCCCCGGCATTTCCATTGAGCCAAACACCCTCCATTCGCTCCAGAGACCCACACAGAACCATGTCATTGTTCTCATACACCTCGAATTCGACCGGGCCGGTGACCCGAACGCTGTCGGTGCTCACATACGTGACCTCCGACGATTCCTTGTCAACCCGATCGCGCCGGAGCGTGAGCGAGGCCGAGTCCGAAGCTGGAACTTTGGTCCCGTTGATTTCAAGCGATACGCCAATTTCTCGGCGGAGGTGACGGAGCGTGAGGTGGTCGGGAACACTATCGATCACGCACGGCGCGACCCGGACGTAGAACAATCGGATTTCGAACCAGGCGGAGTGGGCCAAGGACGGCCCGTTTAGAACCTGAATCGAATTCTGGATCGAATTGGGGGTCTTGGATATGGCCACCGCAGACGAGTCCTTGTCATGCTGCTCCATTAAAACCCTAATTCACAATCGAAATCGGAGAATTGGATGTCGGAAATTAGGGTTTTGAAATAAGAAAAACAAAAGCGAAGCAATTTCTCCTCGTTAATTTAATTTTTCAGTATTTTGTCTTGTGGGAGATTAAAGTTTGGAAGACATGAATAAGCTCTGGTGATCCACGTTTTGGGAAAGCTGCGAAAACGAAGAGGTTCGTTGCGGAAAACAGGGTTTTTGGTAGCGAAAGATTTACAAACGGAGGAACGGAGAAACAGACAGAGAGAGAGAGAGAGTTTTTATTTTATTTTTTTTGGATGTGTGGGAAAAAATAACGTAACATGGTGGATTTTGATTTTTTTCATGCGGAGTGTTGTAGAGCGGGGGATGTGTTGGTTGAAGATATTTTTTCTCGTCGGTTTACGATAGTGCAGACGGGGTCAACCATTTGGGACACGCGTCGTCGTTCTGGGCTCTACGAAAAACAAGTAAAACAGCCTTTGTCCTTTTTCTTCTTTCAACAGTATACAACAAAAGCTAGACAACTAAATATTTTCTTTTTTGGTAGCGACAACAATCCATTCACGTAAATATTTCCATGGCATTATTTCTTTAAAATTTATTCTTCTTATTTGGATGTCCAGACTAATCTAATTTTTTGGAGAAAAAAACTAATCTAATTTATAAGGACAAGAATTCAAACTTGGATGTAAGAAAGTAAGCTCATTGTCCTGATCAATCCATATTTGCGAGAAGAATGATTTTTGTAATGACAAAAGATGATGCAATCAAATAAAAAAATTTCATGTTTAGTGTGGAAGCAAAATATCTTGGATTCTATGTCAAATAATTAAGCCGATCAATTTGAGAATTATTTGACCAAATTGAAAATTATTTGATTCTTAGCCTAATTGGGGATTGGATTTGATTTTAATCAAAACCTTGATTAAATCAATCTCTCCAAGTTGGGTAAAAATAATTCATTTTCATCTATAAGAATTATTCTTCAAAAACCCTAGACTCCGAGGCTCCTATAAATACATGGCTACACTAAGGCTTGAGGTAATTATGAACTTTTGTCTAAAACTCAGCAAAAATCATATCTCATAAACCCTAGCCGTCATACTCTTTCTCTCTCTCACATAAGGCTTTGGCCACACATGGTTCCGGTCACCGGTTCTCACCCTAGAGAAATCTCTATACCCTTTATTAGCTATTGTTTTTCCTACAAACACTGACATAATTTAGGCATTGGAGGGCCTTTGGCCAATACTCTCCGGGTATGGTCTTTTCACTCCATATTGTTTTGCAATGAGAAAGATAAGCGAAGAGGAAGAAGGAATCTTGACGAATAATCTTAGGGATGAAAATCGCTCCCACAAATTTGTGCTCTTAATGAAAGCGCCAAATTGTGGGAGTGATTTTCGTCCCTTCGAATATTCTATCAATAGATTCCACTTTCTCCTTCCTTGAACTCTTTCTCCTTGCAAAACCAATCGGAATAAAAGGACCACACCCGAGGGGTGTTGGCCAAAGGCCCTCCGATGCATAAGTTAGTTCGATTGAATCTAAAGGTGAAACAATAGCTAAAAAAGAGTATGTAGATTTCTCTAGAGTGATAACTGGGTGAGCCGTGTGTAGTGAATGGAGCCTTGTGTGTGTGAGAGAGAGAGAGAGAGAGAGAGAGAGAGAGAGAGAGAGAGAGGTGGCGACAAGGAGGGGAATTTCTGCACATTTAGCATGACAAGTCTTCACATTTTCTTTCAATAAAAGTGGCAAGAATTTCTTAAATTCCAATTTCATGGAGAAAAAAAAATTGCAAATATGGGTCATTTATTTAAGGAAAAAAGTCATTTTATGATGTTTTGAATTAAAAATAAAACACAAAAGAAAATGTGGGTTACAGAGCAGTGGACCACCTCTCTTGCACTCATGTTCGAATCGCTTTGATAATAAAAATTAATAATAAATAAACAAATAGGAAGTATGCCTTGGTGAAAGGAAAGTTTGCATGGCAGGCCCCATTGGACCAGGTTTCTATTGGGAAACCCAGAAGTGGAAAGCTCGTTTCTAACAAAGCCCAAGAAAATGAGCCGAAACATGAATCTGAGAGCAGCCCAATTACTTTTTGCTTCTTTTATTTCTCTTCTTCCCAAACCTAAACAATACATGTCCTGTAACCAAAAAAAAACAAAAGGCCAACACATGTCCTTATCAAATATTGTGTTTGAAATCCATTTAGGGCCCATCATATTTACCCTAGCCCTAGCTTGTGCCCAACTTATGGGTTCTTTTGGGATCCCAATCCGTCCAACTCCTCAAAACTTATGGAGAACGGAACTGTAGTGTATACTGAGGGTTAGTTTTTTATTTTATTTTTTATGCAAGCGTTAGTCTAAATTACTTTAAAATAATATAATCTATGATGAGAGGGAGTCGAATTTGAGTGCATGGAAATGAGTTTATTGTCCTCGTCAATCAGCCTAATTCACGTCATGTCTGCCCAATGGTATATTCGATGCAACTAAACTGCAAAGGAACGCGACGATATTAAGATTATTAGATGTAGTAGTGAAAATAATTTGGAGCCTTACATGTCTTCCATCCGGCCGCGGACCTCACCTCGTCGTGTCAAACTTTTGTGGCGGATTTGAAAGCAAAAAGATTCGTACATATCCATGTCACCCAAGCAAAGAAAACACAGAGGAGGCAACCTTAAGAGAGTAATTAACAAAAGAATAAAGTCGAAATGATAGTTAACTAATAGTGGAACAAGAATTAGATTCTAATTAACTCGTCTTAAGACAATCCTTAAAAAAAGTTTGTGCTCTCATAAAAAGGAAAAGGAAAAACACTATTTGTGCTCTCATAAAAAAGAAGCATTACTCGTATTTGAGTGTAAAAGCGTAATATGCGTGTTATTAAATAATAAACGCATGCATAAACATTACGGAATTGACAAATATAATAGTGTTCGGATGGCCAATATCTATCCTCCAGGCCTTCTTCTTTTTACCTACCGAAAGTAGTCGTGCGAGTAATCATGAGATTATTTTGGTCCAACCCCTAACTCTAAGCACCTTGTTTGTTATGTGTGGCCCCTTAATTTTTGTTATTATTTAATTGTCATATATAATTATGTTTGTCTCTTTGACATAGATGGAGGGGAATGTAGTTTGTTGCCAGAGGCAAACACATTATCTTCATTAAGTGGCCTAATTTACATTCATTATAATTAACTAATCCATTGGTACATGCTCACGTATATGCCAATTGGTTTTATTTTTTATTTTTATTTTATTTTTATAATTAAGAAAAGATAACATGGGTAGTTATGTTTCATAAAATTATAACCTATTATCTGATTTTGTTTTTAATTTTAATTTTTTTAATATAAAAAATGTGAATTTACCATATTACCTCATTTATTTAATAATTTCAATTCTTAATATTTGAATTAACTGAGGGTATTTTCTGGTATTTTGAATGTTTCATTATTCTCTGCCTTTTAAGGAGTAATGCTACACTTACCACATTTTTATCCCACATTTCTATATCACATGATGTTGCATATCCATATTATATGCCACATCAATTAAATCAATAAATTGTATTTTAATTAAGGCAATTAGAAAAACAAATATTGAAATAAATCATAAAAAAAATAAAATATCAAATAATTTTAATTGATGTGGTTGTCCACCTCAGCTGCCACATAAGATGGTATAAAGATGTAGTATACAAATGTGGTAAAAGTAACATTATTCTTTGCTTTATATATAGAGAGAGACTTTCAATTGAGTGATTTCTCAAATAAGTTTATTTAAGAGACACTCTTACAGTGCCTAGTTTGTATTGTGTTTTACTAATTTAAACCATTTATTTTGTATATATTCATTCAAAGTTATCTCTATAAAAATGATGAAAATATACAAAAATGCCAAGTAGACCCTATAAGTATGTCTCTTAAATAAAACTTATTTGAAGAATCTCTCAATGAAAATTCTCTCCCTTTCTATTTATATATATATATATATATATATATATATGTTTCTGTGCGGATCCCTAAAAAGATGCAACATCATTGGTTCTATCCTGCAACTGATGATGGGCTCTATTTTATTCAACGATGGCCTCCATGTTTGATTTGAATAAATGGCAAAAAATAGAGCCATTAGCTCTTTCTCTATTATTGTTATTATAAATTTTTTCAGGCGATAGGTTGTTATATTATATTATTCTGTTTGTTCTGGAAAATTCTGGTTGATGTTATCGTCATGCAATAGTGTATGACCACTAGTGCCTGTCTTTGTGGTCCGGTAACCAGTTTGATCTCTTTAATTGTTGCATCCGCATAACCATCATTAAGAGTTTGGAAGTGAAAATAAGATGCAAATCCTCATCTTTTATTTTTTTTTATAAATGATGAAATTCTGAGAATTTTCTTTTAATTTAGAAAAAAAAGAGAGGGTCTAATTGCATTTTCAACGATGTATAAAAAGTGTCACATAAACATTTAACTACTAAAAATCACTCATCTCATAATTCCAATCGAATTGTCAAAACTGATCTAAAATGAAGACTGAAGCCCTATCCGTTTACTTTTGACATTGCAAAAGCAAAGCCTCAAATTATTATTATATTATTTTTTAAGACATAGGGCTGTTACTTCACTTATCTCTTTTCATTTATTATTTTATACTTTATCTTAAATGATTGGACGTTTCCTTCTTACTCTTTTCAGCTTTTTTCATGTACAGTTAAATAATTTTGTTATTAATACAAATTTTTTCCTGTACTCTTTTCCTCCTATTGTATGTTACTCATTTAATTTTTATTTATAAATACATCTGTTCCAGTTCTATTTCTTCAACAACAACAACAAAACTTGTGCTCAAACACAATTCCCCTTTTATACCAAAAAAATTTCATTTTCTTTTACAGTACATTGTGATCAACCCTAAAATGTAATGAAATAATATTTTAATTTGATATATCGGGCAAAATGAAAATTTTTAAACTGTGCAGAATATCAAATTACCACATCAATCATCAAATACCCTTAAATTTAATATTTAGTATTTGACATCTTAAAGGGAATCCAATACAGATGCTCTTATAAGTCTAGAGTGGTGATTTCCCCACTTCTATTTCTTCTATTTTATCCACTTACACTCCTTTTTTATAGTTTTACTAAAACACCCAAAATGGAGGTTGAAATTATAAAAAAATCCAACACCCAAAACACTTCATAAACACACCCAAAACCCATCATTACACACACTCAAAACCCATTTATAAACACACCCAAAAAGTTGACTTTGGGGTTGATTTTGGGTGTGTTTCTATGTTTAAATAGTGCTTGGGTTTTTTTATAAATACATGTCTAGGATTGGGTTGATTTATAAATTTGTATTTTTTATAACTAAAAAAGGAGTGTAAGTAAATAAAATAGGAGTGGGAAAATCATTACCCATAATCTAACTTGTGTTGAAAATGTTGACGAACAAGTATTATATCACTAAAATAAATAAATAAATAAATATATATATATATATATATAAAACCACAGAAATTCACAGTCTGGTCCCATGTTAATTGATAAAGAAAATATTTTAACATAAAAAATAATATTGAAAAATAAATAATTCAAAAAGAAAAAAAAGAAGAATATTCACATATAAAACTCTTTAAATAAAAAACCCGTACAAATTAAAAAGTGTGAATGAACATTTTATTATATGGTTTTTTTTAAATTTTTTTAACAAGTATGACGATTTGATTATGAGTTTGACATGGTGGCATTCGAATTTTGAATCCCGAGATCTGAGACCTATGAAATATTGGCGGCATTTTAGATCAACGGCCACGATGAGTCGCCGCCCATGTTGTGAAAACCCGCAGATGTACTTGGACATTGGACTGGTTGGTAGAGGGGCCCACAAACCCTCGTAGGCCCAAATTGACGACTGAGTTAGTAACAACCTCCAGATTTTACCACGCGCCATCCAACTGCAAGTGAAAATGAAATTTGATTCTCAAACGGGATAGAGGGACCCAAAACGCTGCGATTTGACATCAAGTGGCAGCCTTTTACAGCATGAGTGAATTTTCATTGTTGTCGTTTCAAGTACTTTCACCTCAATTGGTAAATAGGAATTGTTTCCCTTTCTTTTATTTTTCTTATCATTTGTACGACAATACATGAGAAATGGAAGTGGGGGTTGTTCAATCCTTTTCCTCACATGGTGTGTTGGGACCCTTGATGGTAAATTGAGTTTCAAACTTGATTCCTAATGATATGTAAAATGAATTTGAAGATGTGTAAATGATATGGATGCAAATAGAATCGGTCTACAAAAGAAAGTTATTTTCCATATGCGTATTGCGTAACGTCAATCAATGACTACATCATAAGATTAGAAGTATTTGATCGTCTAAATAAGAGATAGGCTGAAATGATTTACAAAAGAAAGAAAAAATTAGGTCAATTAGTTCTCATAACTAATTACATAAATATTTTGGAAAAGAACTATGTGCACAATCGTACAAACATACATAGTTTGGTACTTGTCAAATGTAGTTTTTATTTTATTCATTATTATCCCATACTTATCCTGTCAAAACTCCAACACAAATCACTTTTCTATGATAACCCTTTAAAAACGATATAAAAAAAAGCATTTAAGACGCTATTAATAGGGGCATGGAAAGTCTGACAATATGTTGATATCCATAAAACGCCAGGTAACAGTCATTTTCATGACGTTTCGCAAATTCAAGTAGATAGATGTAGTTCTCTCGACGTCAGTTAAATAGTTAAGATGACGTGTATTAAAAATTTGACGTTACAATATGAATGACATAATATTAAACGCCACAAAAGTATTCAAATTTTAAAGGCACTAAATTCAACGTCATCTTTATATATTAGCTTTAAGGGCACTTTTTATAAAAGCTCAACCAGCATGAATAACACTCAACTCAATGAATATTTGGAAGCCTTAATGAATTTGAAGAAGAGTTAAAAATGAAATTGAGAGTTTTAAATGGATTAGGTGGGCATGGAAAATACAAGAGTCATACAGAAGAAAGTTCCAATATTTCAACAGCAAATCAAAACTCACATGCATAATGACATTGAAGAACAACAAGAAATAGTAATGATATCACCATCGTTTTTTTCATTTTCTTTTTGTGGGTTTTCTCCTAAGATTCACCCAAAAAAAAACACCAAAAGAAAAAATAGAAAAATCTTTAATTAGAGGGCCAAAGGTGAGCTCGACGCACCAATACTTCGCGTGGGCAGAATCTAGAAATATAGGCAATGCATGAATATATACAGTTTCAAACTAGCATGCTCGAAAAAGAGACATGGATATTTGACTGTGGTGGCTTCATAGTCTGCTTAGCTTAATAGCTTCACTGCTTGCTTACACCTACACATTAACCCACCCAATTCTTCAACACGTTCGTGCGCAAAAGCTTTCTCTCTCTAGCTTTTTTCAATTTTTTCCTACCCTCTTAATTTTCTCTTTCCTATTCTGCATTGCTTGTTTTGATTCGGATTTTCTGGTACCTAGTGTGTCCAAACCACCCCACCCCCCCCTCTCTCTCTCTCTCTCTCTCTATCCTTTCCTTTTCAAAGCATTATTCGATTTCGTCTTGGCCTCTCTTTTCCTCTCTTTTCAACATCCCATTTATGCAAATTGCTTTTATCTCTATTTTCCCTTTTATTTTTGGTTTTGAGCTCTGAGTTCTGGTTTTTGCTCTGCATCTCTCTGAAACAGGAAGCATTAGAAATGAAGGTCTGGAATCTGAATTTCCCACCTTTGAATTTCTGAATATTCATTGTTCTGCTGTCAAGTTTTTCCCTTTTGGGTTCTCTTTTCTTTTTGATCTTTTCCCTTTTATTGTTTGCTTTTTAAGGGAACTTAAGGCATGTTTGTTGATGGGTTTTGCTCAAAATCGTATCAGTTTTCTTAGTTTAATTCACTGATAGGAATATTTAATCAGATGGGTCCTCATAAGTCTCTATCTGGAAAGAATTGTTCAGATTTAGAATACTTCTAGTGAATATGTCTTTGTTCCTTCACTGTTTATAGATTCTGAATCAGATCTCTTGGCGTTGGTGATTTGTTCTTGCAGAAGTTTGTACTGAAGTTGGATTTGCATGATGACAGAGCCAAGCAGAAGGCCCTGAAAACAGTCTCTACTCTTTCAGGTACAAAGATCATTATTTTACTAGATTTAAGTTTCTTTTTCTAGAGTAAATTAATGATTTTTTTATAAAATAAACACATAAAAGCCTTCAGATTTAGTTTGGTTTCTTTCTCTAGGGTAACCATTTAAGATTTCTCTACTTTCTTTTCAGTTTGCTAAAAAAACAAGAGTTTCTTTTTGTTCTTATTAATTGGTTTAAAAAAAACATTTTTTTTCACCAAGGCTGCTCTTTTTGTGTGTGAATGGATTGCAAGGAAGACGACAGTTAGCTAGCTAGTATGTTTTGCAGAGGTCAGCAGACTCTGCACCAGAAATCTGTATTAAATTCTCATCAGGGCTTGAAATGTGTACTAAAGGGCAACAAGTAGATAAACGTCATGAATGAGGTCATTTTTGACACACTATGTCCTCTGGTTTCTGCAGGTTTAGACTTTTAATGCAGGTGCTAGTTTGCTCTATGCAAGTTGGTTGTATGTCTAGTATTACTCAAAACTCAAATACCAAAAAGATATGGTCCATATGGAGACTAATTGTTCTTCAGAAGTTTTTATATTAAAAGATAGTAGATATGAACAGAGTTGAGATAATTCTCATTTTATTGTTTTGATCCTGCAATTTGTAATTGTAGGCATTGATTCCATCTCCATGGACATGAAGGAGAAGAAATTAACGGTGATCGGAAGTGTCGACCCGGTGAATGTGGTGAGCAAATTGCGCAAGTATTGGCAAACAGATATACTCTCAGTAGGACCAGCAGTAGAGCCTAAGAAAGAGGAACCAAAGAAGGAAGAACCCAAGAAAGAAGAAGAAGCAAAGAAGGAGGAACCCAAGAAAGAAGAAGCAAAGAAGGAGGAACCCAAGAAAGAAGAAGCAAAGAAGGAAGAGGAACCAAAGAAGGAGGAATCAAAGAAGGAGGAGCCAAAGAAAGAGCCAGATCCTGTCTTAGAGCTTGTTAAGGCTTACAAAGCATACAACCCCCATCTGACCACATATTACTATGTGCAAAGCATGGAAGAGAATCCAAATGCTTGTGTTATTTGCTAAACAACAAGCCAAGCTTTCCCAAATCCCAGATTAGGGACTCGAAATCTTCCGAATGCCGCTAGGAGGCCAAACCCAAGAAAATAGGAGCTGCACTTTGTATATAGATGGTCATGCCTCATTGAAATGTTCAAAACACTAGTAATGTGTGTAGATCAAATAAATGTATTTAAATTTTCTCTATAGTTCTTCTGGTCTGTCTGTACCACAAGTGCTTTTCTTTGGAGCTTGATATGAGCTAACCAATTGGTAAAGTTTTTTACTGTGGTAAAGAAAATGGTCAATATCATTTTCTTTGTTTTGTGGTTTAATCTTTGTAAGCAAGGGTAACTGTCATTTTCTCAGTGGGTCATGTGGCTTTGTATTGGTTTCAGGTGTATCTTTTGTCTTTGTGTGTGAGCTTATGTTATAAATGAACTGAAGCCTCATGGCCCTCCTCCTACCTTTGTGGCTGTCATTGAGTTGTCTTTCTATTTTTTTTTTATATGAGGTAGATGCAGGGCTTTTGGTCCCATTGATTAACTGGTCAGATTTAGCCATCATTATTCTTTGCCCTTTGTATTGGTCTCTATGAGTGTAGTGCCAGTTAATTGGACAGTAGAAGTTAGCTGATGGAGTTTTGTGCTTCAAGAATCATGGTTGGTTTGATTGTTTGAAGATCATTTTCAAGCTCTTCCAGCCACTAGTTTTTACTTTTTTTAATTTTATGAAATAAAATAAGCTCCTCAAGTTCCATTTCTGGTTTAGGTGAAGCAGATTCACTGGTTGGTTTGGTTGCTTCAAGTTTATGCCAAGGTAATTCAACAAGCTTCCAAGGGTAAATAATTAACATTTGGAATTGTTTTTATGGTAAACTACATAAAACCCCATAAACTATAGGTCATTTTCAAGTTCACACCCAATTTTAGAGACATTTACGAGTACATAGTCAAACTCCTGGAAAACCTATAAATTGCCCCCATCGTCAGTCAGACCGTTAGTAAGATTGTTAAATGTTGATGTGGCGAAAGTGGGTTCTATTTTTTAATGAAGTGGACTTACATGTGGACAAATAAATAATAAAAAATTATGTACATGTTCAAAATAATTTTTAAATCATATTAAAATCATTTAAAAATGAAAAAAAAAAAATATCCTCTCTCTTCTCCTACCTAGCCAACCTTTCTCCCTCCTAACTCAACCCCACCTCTGTCAAAACTGAAATTGTTGGGTTTGTGTGAGATTTAGATTTTAGATTTGAAAATAATAGTGGAGTTTCGTTGTAGAGAAGCTTTTGATGTGTAACATCCCACATTGACCAACGGAGAGGGGGTGATGTGCCTTATGCCTTATATGTGCATGCCCACCTCCATCTAGCACGAGGCCTTTTGGGAGCTCATTGACTTCGGAGTCATGAGAACTCCGGTTAAACGAAGTTTGGCTAGAGCAATCCCAGGATGGGTGACCCACTGGGAAGTTGCTCATGAGTTCACAGAAACAAAATCGTGAGAACAGAGAGAAAGTGTGGGATTTACCTGTTGTATGGCGAAGATGCTGAGATCATGTTGGGGAGAAGGGGAACAAAAAGACATCATGATGAATCTGAAGCAACAAGTGGAAGTAAAAATTAAACTATGGATGAAGGAACAAGAAGATGAACAACCCTCAAGAGAATTAGAAGGCAAAATAAAAAGGCCAAAAAAAAAAAAAGTTTGAGTTTGAGTGTTTTGGATTCTCATTATCTCACACCATACTTGAATTATTAACAGCTTGAGGAATTGGGGATTGCTCTCAACAAACAGGTGATCTCATCAAGCTACCCCAAGACCACCTCCAAGCCCTTCTCCTTCACGAGAGTTGGGTTTTGGGGTGGGCGATAGGAGAAAGGTGGCTGAGAGGTGGGGTTGAGTTAGGAGGAGAGATGGTTGACTGGGTAGGAGAAGAGAGGAGATTTTTTTCATTTTAATATGAATTTTTTTTTTTTAACATGTACATAATTTTTTATTATTTATTTGTCCACCTATAAGTCCACATCATTAAAAAAATGGAACTCACATTCGCCACATCAACATTTGACAATCTTACTAACGGTTTGACTAACAGTGAGGGCAATTTGTAGGTTTTCCGAGAGTTTGAGTATGTACTCGTAAATGTATCTAAAATTGGGTATGAACTTGAAAATGACCCTATAGTTTGAGGGTTTTATGTAGTTTACCCTTGTTTTTATTATTATTTGGGGAATATATGAGGATACATTTGGAATTGTTCTTATTAATACTCATCCTCTATGCAAATCACGATTTGACCACGATTTGACACATGTATAAAAATAATTAACAATATATACACATATCATTCTATCATTGGCACAAATGTAGGAGTTTATAAGCATATGCAATAGTTAGGATCAATTCAATTTTACTGCATTAAATTAAACTAAAACAGTAAAATCTCACTTGCAATGGTGTAGTTTAATTCATTGCAATAAATGCAATTGCAACAGAGAGTACTATGTGATGAACCCTATTATTGCATATACCCAAATGCTAATTAAAAATAGAAAAAGTACAGCAATTAATTCATTATGCCATTAAGAGCATCTGCAATGATTGTTCAATAATTCAATGCAATATAAAAAATACAATAATTAATATATTTTTTAAAATAAATATATTCAAAATTGATCTTTTTTTTTTTAAGATCTCTTTGAGAATATTTCAATGATACTATTTTTAGTGTTATTAAATTTATCTATTTTATTTTATTTAAGTATTAAAAAAATATGTAAGAATATATAACTATTGATCTAAAGCTATTGAACTGTATCATTGCAAATAAAACTGTAGTTCAATTCAATAAATATCAAAATAGTTCAATCAATTGAACTATTAAACAATCATCGTGGATGCTCTCACAAGAGAATGAAGGAATTATTTTCCCATCGTCTTTGAAACACACATGATGAGCTTAATTAATAATTTGCAATAACTCATATACTAAACGAGAGGCATGTGACATTAAGCATAATTTTATTCTTTCTACCTGTTCTCATCCTATAAAGTGGCAACTTACATATGCACAGGACTGTATGGCCGTACAAATATTCCTCCAACAAAACATTATTAAATTATGAAAGATATATAAAATAGAAAATGCCCATTTGATATGAGAGATGATATATATATATATATATATATATATATATATATATATATACTGAACTCTGAACATTCCAGGAAGTGTGTTTTGTAGGCAACCAAAGATTGAAGACCATATTTCAAAGCAAAATATTTGTTGCAATGGATCTGGTCTTTTCAACCCTCAAGTGCCAACCATTTTCTGTGGGTGGTTTCATTTTCAAGAGGAATTGAGGATGGCTGAAGGCTTCAACCCCAAGAAAGTAAAGAAAGAAATAAAGAGGGTCTCTAGGTTCAATGGAAATGGCTGCTTTTCTAAGTTTCTTCCTCATTGAGTAATTAACGTACTTGAAAATAAAAGCAATAATTTTTAAACATGTGATCAACATTTCACTTACTCCACCAACGCAAGGGTTGGTTTTTTCTCATCTATTGTCCAATGTCCACCACACTAACAAACAACTCATAGAATTAAATCCATTTGAAAATGACTTACACGACTTAGCTTTCGTTGAGCCATTGAATTACTTTCATCGTTATATACAAATCAAATGACACTTAATTGTGACTATTACACAGGTTGATGTCTTTTTCACGTGAAGAATTATAAGTTGTCATTAAGAGTTCGATTTCCTCCAAAAAAATTGTTGTCCTAATCTTTGTGAAATTGACAACCACCATCCTCATATCAATACTTATCTTACACATAAACAATAACTATATATATATATATATATTTTGGATGTAAAGGACCAAGACTAGCCAGCCTTATCATCAGTGACTCAGAATGTACAATAAAATTGTTGTAGCTGGAAACAATATTGTGTCCATCGTACGTCAATGATTCTTATAAATAGTGTACTTACAATTATTCCCATTATATTTCTACATATAAGTTGGTTTTTGCATAATATATATTTTGTGCAATAACTATTTTCCGAACAAAAGAAAATATACAATATCTGTGCGATAACTCATTTCCCCACCCACCATTCTTTGTTTCCTTTGACGTACATTATATCAGGGCCTTATAATGAAGTTTTCTAATAGTGTTTGTATTATGGATTTTAAATTCGCATATATTAAAACTCATGAAAGATAAGCACACTCACAAAGTCACGTGAGGAATCTGGACATCTTGTGGGGTGGTAATCTTCTATACGATTCAAAATCTACACGAAAAATTAGTGGGTTAATTCATTCAATTAAAATTTTGGATCATTTTTTGGATAAATTCATCATGACTCGTTTAATAAATGAATGAATTTTAAGTTAATCCGTCAATATGCTAAAATATCTATGTAATCTATTTATTAAATGAGTCGTGTCAAAGGAGATATCAATACTAAAATAAGAGAATCCATTTGGGTATAGTTTCACCATCACAAAGAAAACAACAACACTCAGTTGGACGGCTAGAAAAGGTTAACACACAATTAATAAGGTTGGATTTTGTGGAGGTGGAGCAATGAGAGCATGTGGCAAAATTAGACGTGACTGCATGGTCCCTTTTAGTCTAAATAATGGATCTTAAAGCCATCAATGGATAGGTGTACAGAAACATAAAGGAAAAACCCTTTCGGTTCAGAAACAAAATAAAAAACAAATAAATACATGTCCCTACCCTGGCTCACCTATGAAAATGACCTCAGATTTACGTTCCACTTTGGTTCACATCAACCCAAATCAAACCCAACAAATATTTATACCATATGCCAAATGTCGTTCACCTTCCACCACTTTAATTAATTAGGTGAAAATTTCTGACCTTTGCGACAATAAAAATGAAGCATATTTACACGTGTGGCAAATTTTTTAAGCTTAACACGTGGACAACATATTTTGGGTGAAGTGGAGACGTGTGATCGTTGGCTTTCACACGTGGGCAATCGCTGATACTGTGAAGGAAGTTGAGGTTTCACCCAAAACTAATTGACAATTGGAGGGAGTAACCCAACTCCTTATAAGCCCTTTCTAAGTTTTTCAACTTTCCAATGTGGGACTCTTTACCTTCACATTCTCACAGTATGTATAGTGACCATTTTATTTATTTATTTATTTTTTATATTAAAAAAAAAGTTTAAGGGGGGATTGGCTATTCTCACCACCAACGCCAAGACATATGCACAACTCCAAATCAGAAAGACTTACGAGTGGCATCCAACTGGACATTTTATTTATTTGGAATACAAAACAAGTTACAATATTATATATAAAAAAATTGTAATATGGTGCGGGGGCTGTCACATGCCCATTATGTATATGGACTAATTAAAACAAATTAATTTGTTTGTATGTATGTATCATAATATATAATCAAGCTTTTTGATTAATGTGATATAATCTGTTTTAACAATATGCAATGAGTCATTGTGACTTGGAGTTTTCTCAAATTGAGTCATCAATTAAACATGCAGCATTATCATCATATATTATATAAAAATATTTTTATTAATGTATGACGATGATGATGTATGGCCATGATTAATCGGTTTGGATTGTCATGCTTAATGCCTTGTGCCCAACACATCCAACATATGGCTATGATGTCACGTATTGGCCTTTATCCATCACCAATTCATCTAATTTAACTAAATATAATCTAGCTAGCTAATTAAAGAAACCTATTAGAAAATAACACGTGTACTGGTATGTGACTATACTAACGTAATATTCTATAATTTATCATATAGTAGATATATATAATTGAATTGCTTTACATCATGTGTAGTTCAGCTTCCAAAGTCACACAGCATGCATGCGCATGATAGTGGTTGACAAAGTGCCAAATTAATCCTACACGGACAAACTTAATATTTTAATCACTCTCTAATTAAGCAGTTCATCACTTGAATTAATTACATATATATCCAAGTATATTCTAGCTAGGGTTAAGTTGTCCAATTTAATTGGACAACCTACAAATATAATACATTGATCTTAATCCAAAAGAACTTTTCAGGGCTGCATTAATCAGCACCCAAATAGTCATTATAAAGGGCAAAAACTACCATGGTATACGTTGAAAACAAAATTAAAAACACAATCAAACCTTAATTATTTTTCTAAACCATCAATTAGATGCACACACTGGAGCTAGCACATAGGCTGAATGTCACGCCCTAACCCATGGATTTACGTAATCTTGGATTAAGATGTGATTCACACCTTAATTATAGAATTTAATAAAAATTATAACTAAAATGTGAAGAATTTAAATAAATAAAATAAATATTTCATATAGAATATTCAGCAGAAACGACAATATCTGAAATCATAAAATTTTTATATTATTTTACAAGTTAGAACTACTCAAGAGTTCACTAAAAGAGTAGCTCATTATTCATCCACAAGCTATGTATACAATACACTCTATAGATATGCCAAAATTATCACAAGCTCTAGATTTCAGGTTCAATACCTGCAAAATCTGTTAGGGGGTGAGCGAAACCACAACTTAGTAAGGACATAAACATTTTTACATGAAATCGATATAACTGAATTAAGTGACACACAATCACACAACCAAATATTACATTATTAATATTAATGCATGAATGCTCTTCATCTAATCCCATTAATTCATATAATTAGACAAACAGACATGCACGTCTCATACCATACTTATACCATTTGATCTTGAATGTCCATTTATATGAACTAACACGCATATCAATCATCCCATAATTTCCATTTTTTTAGTCATTTTGTCAAACTCCTTGTCATCAGTCTCGTATCACCCAATAAAAATCATGTGCACTGTGGGATCCCTGAGATCTGGTACCTACCAAGAGTTAGACTTAACTACACAAAAGCTCATATCCATTACCCTCTTTTCCATCATTATTTTCTCAACCCAACAATTCCAGCCAATTTCCATGACATGATAAATTATGTCTTTCACATATCTTATATATCTTATAAGAATGTAACAATTTAAAACATCGCCAATGTATATATAATTATGCCAACATTGTTCAAATAGTTAAGAATATGTAAACACCCTATAACAAGGAATGTCAACCAAACTGTAATACCATGCATAATATAATGCCCACGAAATTTAATTAAATCAATCTCTGTAAATGACCCCCAAGAAATCCCCTACTTTGACACCAAAGCTTTTGTTAGAAATGTTAGGTGTTTCCCAATTTTCCACCACATTCACAAATTCAGTCTCCCACTCTTTTTTCTTGACAATTCTACTTCTTTCTACCTCTATTTCTCTCTCACTAGCTATTTTATTTCTTCGTTCTATCGCCTCTAACACTTTTCTAAAGAGGGAAATGGGACTTGAAGAACAAATGTTGTATTTATAGGACTCCAAGAGCGGTAGCTATGAGATAACTTCAATGTTTAAAGATCAGCTCCTTATTTCTTAAAGCCCAAGTAGCTTTTCTTTCACTCTAAGTCAAAGAAGGATAAGAAGAAATATCATGAGGACACGTATTGATGACTCAACATTTATTTCGTTGATATCTCATTAGTTTGCAAGTAAATAAAACTAGTAAACCAATTTGGATACCATGCAAGTAATTTGCATAATTGATTGACACATGCTAACTACGTGGAGCATATAAAATAACTCAATTACATAGCCATGCATGAAATATTCTAAGTAGATAGCCATACACAAAATCCTACTGCCATTTACTAATTTAAATATTAAAAGAAAATTTTAAGAATATCATCAAAACCATAAAAAAAAACAATTAAATAAAACATAGACTTCCATAAAATGATTATAATATTATAATTTATTATTAAAGTACAACAATTATAATTATCATAATTTAATACTTTCCAATGTAATTATTATCATAATTTAATACTTTCCAATGCAATTGCTTTTAAAAAAATAAAATGTTTTGACCTTTCTAAATAAACTTCTAAGAATACGGATTCTCACATTGAATGAGTAATCTGACTGAACCCCCTTATACTTTTTAAGTCTTGGCTCGAACGAGAGGAGAGTGAGGAGACATCATGTGTGGTGACAAAACATTAACACTCTCTTGATCAAATCTTCTGGTTGATGATGATGAAAAGCTAAGCCTCAGATTGCTTTTCCAACGCTTAGGGCTTTTAACTTGTACAACTTGATCTTGAGCTTTCTTCCCTTGGCGTACAAATGTTCTGATCCTTTTGAGTGCAACTTCCAGAGTCTCGTCATCCATGTTTGCAAAGCAAACCCTAAACCAACCAGGCTCCACGCACTTAAAAGAAGACCCTGGCGAGACATTGAGGCCCACTTCATTCACAATCACACGCCAAAGCACCATCTCACCATCAAATGTTTGATCTTCCAACAGCCTCCTTAAGTCCATCCAGCAGAAAAGGCCGGCATTGCTCTTCAAGCAGTTGATTCCCACTTCCTCTAGCCCCTTTGTGAAAACCCCGTGCCGCTTTGCGAGCCTCTTGGAGCTTGTCTCCAGGAACCTTGCCACAAACTCTTCATCCAAGAGCATCGACGCGAGCATGTGTTGAGTTTGGGACGAAACCAGCCCGAAACTTGACATCTTGCGGCCGATGTTCACCACATCATCATTGTATGAGTAAACTATGCCGACCCTCAAGCCCGGGAGCCCCATGTCCTTGGACAAACTATAGACAATGTGGATTAAATTGGGGTTGCAATTCATGTTTTGTATGACCTCGGAGATGCATGTGAAAGTCGGGGAGCTGAACACTGTAGCTGCATAGATTTCGTCACACACCAAGTGGATGTTCTTTTGGTTGATGAATTCCACAAGGCTTTCCAGTGTGTCTCTGTCCAAGGTGGTGCCCAATGGGTTTGATGGGTTTGTTATGATCAAGCCCTTCACGTTGATGTTGTTCTTTTGGGCTTTTTCATAGGCTGCTTCAAGTGCTTCCTTGGTTATTTTGAAGTTGTTGGAGCTATCGCAATCAACCGGGACAATTTGGACGCCAGTTCTCCATCCCAAGTCTCTAAAAAATCTGCAATTAGATGTATAAATCTTAATTATGACGGAAACTGATTGAAAGATTAATGAAGAAAAACTAGCTTAGTGACTTGTAATTAACATTTCATTAACGCTTAGTGGTTAACTAATTAACTTCCTTTGAGTTTGGTCAGCAATTTATTTCTATACGTACGACGAGAATGGAAATTGAAGAGAATTGTAGGGTTTGACATTCTAGTATAAAGACTGACTTTTCAGAAAGATGAGAAAGGAACGAATTTGGAATTTTGCCCAAACATCCAGCTGTAAACTACTCAGACTAATCTTATTGATGCGTATTGCTTGGAGTCTTGAATGTCAACCATGGAGTCAAAAGCGACTAATGACAATATTATTATACTCTTATTAGTTATTAATCAACTTTTAAATGACTGCAAGTTTGATAAATATTATTATTAGCCGACTAATTAAAGTCTATGGGAGGTCGACCTAATTGTCTCCTGATATGGCAATTCTCTTACCAAAATACTTATTAAAAAATAAATTATTACTGTTTCTTAGATATTTAAAGTCTCTGTATCTTGGAGACCGGTTGACTGCCGATATAAAATCCCAAATATATTTGATTTCAACCTGAACAAGTTGTTTTCTACCAAATTCTTCGACCTACAATACAACTACTAGCTACTGCATTGTGTCCACATATTAAGAACACGTGGTCCACCAAATTTGAGGTAACGCAAGGCTTTGCCTGAATTCTCAAATATTTGGCAGAGGGGGTACGTGGTATAATTAGCTAAGTACGTAAACAACTAAAACACAAGTTCATATAGACAAATGTAGAAAATAGAAAGGATTTAATCCTTACGCTGGATAGTAAGGAGAGGGGACGAGGAAGGCGTCGCCGGGGTCGGCCAGACAGAACATGACCAGCTCGTTCGCTCCGGTGGCGCCACCGCTCATCACAACCCGGTTCGGATCAAATGTGACTCTACCACCTCTCGCCTTGGACATGAACATAGCCACAGCCTGAAAAATATATTAATTAAAACCATGTAATTAACTCATGTAAATAAAAGGTATACTAATCATAATCCATGCATATATATATATATATATATATATATATATATATATACCTTTCTGAACTCGGGAAAGCCATGATAGTCTTGAAAGATGGCCACGTTCTTGAACTCCTCAACTCCCTCGGGAGTGCAGATGGAGGCTTTGGGGTTTTTCTTAATCCAGTCTTCGATCGAGTCGAAGGAAAGCTGAAAACCAAAACCAAAACAAAAGTAAAAACCCATGCATTTTGTTATTTATACATATAAATATAGGTTTGCTCCATCTCCAAATTTCTCTAGAGCGAACCTGGTTTTCTGCAAGACCCATCTGAATAACCCCCTCGGGGTTTTTCGTTGGGTGGAATGGGTTTCTATCGTACGCCTTCCAACCATCGAAGTACGGTGAGTTCTCACCATGGCCCTCGCTGGTTGCAATCTTGGAGAGTAAAAACCGATTCGCCGTTGCTGATGAAGAGCCCATTTTCTTGTTCCAAAGAATATTCACAGACAAGAATAATATTAGTGGAATTTTTAGTGAGGTTTGCAAGCAAGCAAGCTATCAATTGTGGGGGCAATGGGTGAGATGGTGTTGGGAACTAGGGAATTTATAGGCGATGGCAGATTCGCAAGTAGGAGGGGAAGTAAAAGTTTTCAAAGGTTTTTTTTTTCTTTTCAAAGTTCAACTTTGGAAAAAACCGACCTCCCAGAATAGAAATAACAGAATTTAATTGTGTTGTTATTGGTCAATGGGCGTAATTGCTTGCGTGTTGTACGTTGATATCCATCCATATCCACGTGTACACCAGTAGTGTGCTTGTTGGTGGTCCTCATTATTTTTTCCATGAACTTCGTTTCAGTTTACATATATCACTTGGTGTTATCGTTCCACATAATAAATATTAATGATATATTTTTTTTCAAATCACAGTCCGACCCACTCTAAATCTTATTTTTTAACGCCTTAGACACACACATATGATGAACATATTTAGTGAATCTTAGTATTAATATATATTTTTTCTTCTTTCAATTGATGTGTGGTTGGTTGTGTTCTTCCTAGCAATGAAGCTTCCCTGAAAGCACCATGAGATAGAAGAAAGCTTTCGGTGTTGACCAGCTTGTACATGAGAACATTTTAAATTTGGCCGGTATTTGGACTTATGCACCAATAGAAGTTAATGCACAAGACTCACACATGTAGGAAAGTCTCAAAATCTAAAGGGCACTACAATTTTCCTCTAGGTTTCCTTTTCCTCCACGGTTTCTTGTCAGACTCCAATTTCTAGTTTCAAAGTGTCCTACAAATTTTTCCTATTTTGGTTTCCGCGTTAATGAGCTCAGTTTGCATCACATTTACTCCATTTCTAAAAGTTATGAGAGAATGCATTTACTTCCCGTATAGTTGGGAAGACTTTTAATTAAGCCACATCTCAAAATCGCTTCTTCACGCGGTCCCAAAAAGCTACTTAAATTAAACGCAGTCTGTTGGGGGTTTTGCCTCTTGTCAGTCCACAGGGATGTACAAATTTCAAAAATTTAGATCCGAAAAATAAACATGTACACCCAAAAGTAGTGTAGCACCAACTAAAAGTGATAATTGTCTATTGACTTTAGGGGAAATTGTCACTCTTATTGGTCCTTGATTTTAACCATCCCTTTCACATTTCGTTAATATGGGTGTGTGGCTAGGTACTGGATATACTCATTTGTGATTGCCATGTGTATGTATGTATTGGCTTGGTCCGTATTAGTATAGTTTGAATTTAGCATGTCACCGATTACTTTCCGACTCAAAAACTTTACATGTTATAATCTTACAATGATAGGGGTGGTCCTTGGGTAGTGCAAGTGGTTCTACCGCACAGGACCCCCAATTTTTTAGGGCCCCCAAAAATATCTTACTTGTAAATTGTATATATTAATATTTTATATATTTTATATATACTCTAGTGCAGCAGCACATTGACACAAACGGGTGTTTGGCTGGTTTGGTTACAAGCGCATTTCTCTTCATTTAAGACATTTTTGAGAAGAAATAAAGTCTTTGGCTATGCATTTTTATTCTTTACTAACTTTTTTTATTCTTTGTAAAACATTTTTATATATATATATATATATAAAGCCATCAGTATATATACCCTCACGCTTTCACCTCCAATCAACACCAAAAGGAAAAAAAAATTAAAAAAATCATCATCATCATTCATCAATCTCTCTTTGGCTATTTTGTTCAATTCTTTGAGAATTTTTGTTTTTATTTCAAATTTAGTAATTTCAACACCAAAACATGAATATCCTAATTCCTAAATTCATAAAGACGACTAACAATTTGTGCCATTGTTGATGATGAATTTTAGTTATATAAAAATAATTGTTTTATGACATAAGTTATGGAAATTTATTATTTTTACTATTTTCGTATTAAATTATGTGAGGGTCTCCGTTTAAGTTTCGTACAGGGTCCTCAAAATCTCATAACCGACCATCACAATGAGTAATGTGACTTTGTGGAACATCATGGCACGTTATTAAAACTTTAAATCCATATATGATTTTATGTACAAAGTTTATTTTTTGTTTTGACAATCCGATATTTAAACTACTCTAATGTATATGGAAGGAGATCGAACCAGAGTGCCAAGGAACAGACACACTACATTGACCAACTAATATGACTCACATTTGGGGCGAATCACGACAAAGTTGATAACCCTAGCTAGGTGCATGCAAAAACAATTTGTGATATATATATATATGGAGATTCTCTAATAAGTATTTTATGTTAATGACTGGTTACATATTTCTAATCTTGTTCGTTGAATTGTATTCATTAAATGTGTCAGTAGTCTCTTAGATGTAATCCAACAGCTGATATTAGAAGTATGTAACAAATCCTTAACTTAATACTTATTGGAGAATGCCCTTATATATATACAAAATTCTCCTATACGGACATTTGGACGCTATTATCGTGCGGAGACACAATGTATTTTGTACTACCTCTTCATACTTTATTGCCTGCTTACAATAGCATCCGCACAATCCATATAAGAAATAATTGTATATATATATATATATATTACTTTTCTTTTGAAAATATCCAACTGCTAAGTCAGACTTGAGAGATAAATTAAACACAAAAGCTTAGTAATGGAGTGTCCAACTTTGCATTTGCTTTGTGAAATAGTGCGAAGTAAAAGTTGAAAAGGAAAGATCAGGAACACTATTATTAGTGTTTGGACACAAAGATCTCATCTGGCATTCTTCGCTTTTTTTTCTCCGGTTGGAGCACAAGTTTTGCAGCTTGATGGGTTGGTGAGAAGCTTTTACGTATTTAATATACTCAATTCAAATGTCTCCCTCAGGAAAATTATATGGACTTTTTTTAATAGGTAGCACGGGTAAAAAGCCTAGCAAGTCTATTGGGTATAAATAAAAGTGACCTGGATCAGATTAATTAGGTATTATAAATTACTGACCATCCAGAATGAGGCAATTCCTAACTAATCTCACCCTCTTGTTAGAAATTAATCATCTCCAGTACTGATATCGGTGGGCTGAACCATAGATTGATTGAAGGGGTTTTGAGAATTATCAAAATGCGTGTTCTGCAATATTGAACTAACTCTACTAACTCTAGGAAGACTAGTTTCTTTATACTTTAATGGAGTTTGATTGCCAAAACAACTGTAAAATGAACCGTAAATTCAAACATTATTATGTTGACTTCTACTTATTTTGCGAGCTTTGATTTAATCGTTGCACGAGTTGTGGAGCCGATTCATAAAAATAGGGTTTAATTTGCCAATATATATATATATATATTTTTTTTTTTCTTTCTTTCTATATTCTTAATTTCATGGGAGATTGGTATATATTAAGATCCACAACATAACTAGTATCACCATGATGTAAAAAAAACAACTGAGGTGGTAAAAAAATCAACATAGGTGAGCATTCTATGTGGCCCTATGTAGAATTGGATGGATAGACACAAAAGTGGGACCCAACTTGTCTGTTAATATATATTTATGTCAAAATTGAATTAGAATTTGGACCCAACTTGAATTTGGATAGCTTAACGAATCAGTTTCCTTAGTTTTACTGGAGAAGACAAATAGTCAACCTGAGCCTGGGTGTTTGACTTCTTGGTCAGCCTGAGCTAAATTCTACTAGGCCGTCCACGTGGGTCTGCTGCTCCTCTCTTTGTTTGGGCAAAGTCTGCCCCTCTCCTTGTACTCTATTATTATTTATTTTCTCTTCTCTGCTGTACGCTAATGTTGTCACGATGTAGTCGCTGTTGAGATGCGACCGCAAGATGACGTAGACACACCGACTTTTTTAAAAGAGTATTGCTACACTTACCTAACTGTTAGGACTGTGTTTCATTTATTTTTTTAAATGTGAAGAAAATTAGCATTATTCTTTTTAAAATCCCCAACTGTTATGACTGTGTTTCATTTATTTTTTGTCTTGAAATTACTTTAAACATTAGTTATTCACGATGAATTAAATATTACCGTGTCAATTTGTAACTAATAATTAGTGAAATAAATTGAGGGCTGATTACAATGTGTGAGGCATTTGCATTGCAATTGATTTGAGCACGTGAATTTTGGAGGTCAGAGTATCCAATCGAGTGAAAAATTGATACTTAATAATGGGTAAAGAAGTCAAAGATATTAGGGTTTAGACCTAGCACATTTTAAGTCTAACCGCAACATGTATGTGTCACACAATTCAGCATTACATAACCTTACGAATATTTTCAATGTATCTATCTTTCACACCCCTATCTTTACGGAGATGAATTTGATCCTTAAAATACACACAACCATTGTGATTTAAGAACTTTAACCTTGGGGGACAAGCTAGAGACAGCCATGCAACAAGTTACATTAATAAGAGGATTCAGATCAACAAAAATGGAAGTTGTCATGTTGTGGCCCCATACATCAAAACGACTTTCAACAGACAACCCTCATTCATGCTCTAATAAAATTCAAGGAACCATCAAAATCAACATGCTAAAACTTAATGAGACATGTTCGAATTAATCCTGAATTGGGGAAACACTTTCCCAGGAACATGTTAAAACCGTCCATTTGAATTGTCTTTATGTTCTTGCAATGTTGGACCGCAATTGGAGCTTCACTTGCTTATTCGCAACTCCTTGTGGTTCACATGATAATTAATTGACACACACATATATACATGCATGGGTCTCATTGTCCAATTAGTTTGAATACACGGGTTTCACAATGTTATATAGACACACACCATGAATCACTGTACATGTCCATGATCCTCATTGGACATGCATAACAAGTATGTTACGTATGTACATGTAGACACAGATGTAAACAAAATGTACTGTGTGACACGAACATGTCGCACTTAGCCCTAACACAGTCATTGCATGCTCTAATAAACTTATAATTCAAAACCAATTGAAAGTAGGTAAACAGATCCAAGATTTTCTACAATCTTTATCTCAACATATATATCGTGATAAGATGTACTTCTCTTACACTCTCTTCCATGAATTTCTACAATCTATATACATTGATATAGCCATGATACTTGACGCGTATAATTACATATTTTGAAAGGTTAATTTTTTTTTTTAAAATGACAACCAAATATCCTTATAATTTAACAATAGGTCATATCATAGCATTATACAAGACATAAAGAGAGAGGACGGATGATCATAGAATACAGAGTCAAATAAAATAAAATAAAATAAAAACAAAATTGGTTCGAATTTCCTGAAGAAAAAAAAAAGCAGCATGTTTCAATTTTTTTTGTATAGATTAACTATGAATTACATTCGAAGTTACTTTGGAAGTTTGATCGATACAATAATTTTTTTCTTGGCACAAGACTTGATCAATGAATCAATTTTTATAAAAGACTAAATTCTCTCAAAACAAAAAAAAGGAGGAAGAAAAAAAAAATTACGAATTTGATAATCTTTTTACAAGGACTTCGATTGGTGTGATGGAGACGAAAAGACTATCTCAAAAAGGAACTTAAAAAAAGAAAAGAAAAAAAAGAGCGAACTCTCCTTATTGAAGGAGTTTCCTCCTTCTTTTCCATCTACAATACGAATCTTTTTTCTTTCTTTTTTTCCATGGTCTAAAATGACGTTGTTTTGACTAGGAATTTTATTTTCAAAAAAAATTGGGGGTAACTTTTTCGACACCTGCAATGCTTGCTCAGGCAAGAGTGTGTTAAATTTCAGAGAGAGGTCAAGACCAACTACTAACAACACCGATATTGTCCCCAACTTAACCACATGTTTAGCAAGTGTGGGGTGTTATACAAAAGGTCTCGATGTTATTAGGAGTGGAACCATTTATTATATGAGATTTTTTATTTTGTTAAGTTTTCGATATGGGACTCGTGTATTCTTCAACACTCCTCCTCACGTGGGACCACTTTTTAGTGGGCCACATGTGCAACCAATTCTACATCGGTCACTTTTTTCCTTTTAAAAAAAAAAAAATTTAATTTGGGGTTTGTTTGATTTTTGATTCAATTTGGGGTTTTTTGTTTGATTTGGGTTTAATCGGGCCCAGTCAACCTATCCGCTCTGATACCATGTTAAATTTCAGAGAGACGGGTGCCCACTACTAACAACACCGATATTGTCCCCAACTTAACCATCTGTTTAGCAGGTGTGAGATTTTATACAAAAGGTCTCGATGTTATTAGGAGTGGAACCATTTATTATATGTAACTTTCTATTTTGTTAAATTTCCGATGCGGAACTCGCGTATTCTTCAACAGAGTGCGCCTTTGTAGATCCGCTACTGAATACATACGTAAACAACATATTTATTTTATATTTTATTGAGTGAAATTCAAGCACGTGTGACAGTTAGACTCGTATGCTTTGAAAATCTCATCTTAAATATGCGTGGTAAGTCACTATAAGGTGGTCCACACCCCATAAAAGCGCACACATAATGTACATCTTTACTGAGACCAGTGCCAAGAGACCTGCAAGAAACCAAGATACTTCGAGCTAGCTAGCTAGCATGCCTGAGCCATCACATGTCCTATGAAATCCCAGTCTCCTCGTGCCTTTTCCAATTTTTTCTCCTTAGACAGAGAAACCATTCTTCCATTTTCCCATGTCCTTCAGCTTTTTTGTGTGACTTATTTGCACATAAAGTTGAAAAAAAATAACGCAGTTTTGAAATTTAGAGGTCACGAGAAAACAACGAAATTCAATTCCCTCATGCTCTCTGATCTCATGCATGCATTTGTATGAACTTCAACAAGAACATATATGCAGATAGTCAAATCAATTTATATTCAACAACACGCGAAACTCTTACTATTATAACCAGTACCAAACAAAATGAGATAGCGTATCAGATCAGCCTCCAAGTCTTCTCTTCTTCTTTTTTTCGTGTATCACGTTGATCAGAAAAGTAATACTAAATTATGACTAATTAATCAACGATGAATTCATATTAAGTCTAATTTGTTAGCAAATACAAATTAAATAATGATCCGACAATGTATATTAAGCTTACATGTTCCGTCATGTACATAGGCCTAGATTTGGAGTCATTGACACTAACTGTGTTTTTTTTTTTTTTCCATTTCAAATAGACTTTCAATTTACTATGAATAAATATCATATAGTACATTGGTAAGTCATGAAAATCACATTCTAAATATGTGCTTCTCAAAAACAATCTCATATAGTAGATTTGGAGTCATTGACCCCAAGTTGTCTAGCAGTAGTGAAGCTAAATTTTCTTTTTTTTTTCTTTTTTCTTTTTCGAGGGGAGGTGGCATTTTCAAAATTCTGTAAACAATTACATTTAGTTTTGTAAGTCTTTTAAAACTCCTAAAACTTGGTAATTATATTTCTGTTTATACATTTAGCTCATCCAGTTATATATTTCTGTTATACATCTTACAAGCTGAAGCCCTTGCTTCATTTTTTTGTAATAAACAATTATCATTAATTATTACAGAATGGGTTTTTCCTTACATGAAAAGCATATTTAGATTCCTTTCTTCATTTTTTTTTGTTCTTGGAGAGGTGGCGGTGTATGATAAATGTGCTGTCAGAAACTCTTATTTTGGTCAGAAGTGCTGTCAGAATCTAAGTCAGACTAATCTTCTATATAGAACAAAGAACGAACTTTGAACCCCAAAAAAAAACGGAAGGGTCGTGGCCAAATATGAAGTTGCACATTTTCAGAAGCAAACCCAGAAACTAAAACCTCGAAAGTACATATTTGCCGGCGGACTAATGAATTTTTTAGCGAAAGTGTAATTTTGAAAGGTTAAAATTTATATATATATAAAGACATATTATGAACCAGTTTGAATTACATTTCAATTTACTTTGGAAGCTTAATCAATACAATATTTTCTTTTTTAGCATAAGACTTAATCGATGAATAAGTTTTTATAAAGAGTGCTAATATTTCCACTATTTGTCCTATTTTCCCACCCACCACACAATTTTATCTTTCCACCCATTATTATTCTAAAATACATTTTAATTATTAATTCAAGTAAAACTTAGAAATCAAGCAAAACATTAAAAAAAATTACCCAAACAAACCCAACAATCTCTTCCTATTCTTCTTCCAATTCTTTTCTTCAATCACAATTCCAGAAAAATTCCCGAAAAACAACATGTGACATTGGACATACCAGCTTGTAACTAGACATACCACCTACATCGACCCAAAAAAAAGAAAGACATACCACCTATAAATATGGTTGTGCACTGTCGTCAAATCTCATTACCCAGACACTAAATAGAGTTGTTACTAAAAACATAGAATATATATATATATATATAGAGACAATAGAATAATTATACAAATTTATAAATAAAAATCTTAGGTTATCACTATTGGCTAAAGAGAAACACACCCAAAATAGAGTCAACATAGTGCTTTGGCATTTTGGGTGTTTTATTGTAACTCCCTAAGAATTATTCCTAACTCAAATTTGTATTTACTTTAAAATTATTTATTTTTAGTCTCACAAAAATATTTAAAAAGATTTGTTTTGTAGTTCATTTGTAATACATGCGTTAACGTTGCAGTTGGATTTGGAAAGAAACAAGCTAGCCCAGTATGCTATTCAGTTTATGGTGCAGAGGAGGGTGATCCGTCTACTTTTGTCATTAAAAAGTTCAATTTGAGTATTTATTTTTTCCTTTCTATCAACCCTAATATCAATTGCGACAACTTCTTTGTGAGTCAATGGCTTATATTGAAGGGACTGCAAACTGAGCTTCAAGTTTGGTCCGGGGGGGTGGTGTTTGACAGGGATGAGGGAAGAATAGGTAGGTTACGGGAAATAAGACAGGGTGTCAGAAGTCATTTTACAAAGAGGTAATTTTGTTTTTAAAATTTTGAAGATAAGGTGGGTGGGGAAATAGGACAGGGGATGGAAATAGCAGTACTCTTTATAAAAACTGGAGTTCTCTAAAAAATATATATATAATAATAAATCAAGAAAATAAACAGACTTGATAGTGGAGACATTTTTATTTATGTATGAATTTGATGATTTTATAGACTTGGATTGGTGGGAATCTCTCAAAAAGGGACATTAAAAAAAGAAGCAAAATCTCGTTAATAGAAGGAGTTTCCTCATGTTCCATTTACAGTATGAACCTTTTTTTATTTTTATTTGTCTTGGGTCAAAACGACGCGCAACAAAGGAAAGCGCTATGAGGCCTTTTGTCAAACAAGTGGTGTGCACAACTAGATTGAGCGGAGGTGCAACTTTCTGATACCTGCAACTCTTTTTCCAGCGAAAGAAGATACAGTTACACCTCCTCACACCTTTGTAGGTCCGCCACTCATGGCTTACGCAATGCATGACATACTCCATGCAAATCACTTGCTTTAATCATATACACACTAAAAATCATCACTAGATTAATTCCATGTGCACAATTCTATAAACTATACTCATCCAATATCCAAAATAATTAAGATGGATGGTATACATTATTGACACCAATGTGAATTTGACTAAACTACTAGAATCTAAAAATCTCATATGACAAAAACTCCCTGCTTTTCACTAAACTCGCTTTTTGGCATGTGCGCTCTCAAATAATTGACTATTTAGCATATTAATATGGGATATTCACTATTATACCTAATATAGGAGCCCAAATTACTTATTATTTTAAAATAAAAAATAAAATAAAAAACCTTATATGAAATGGACTTTAGAAATACACCTAAAGCTCATTTACAACATAATAAAAAAGCTTTTAACTTCTTTTAAATTACAAAACTGTCATTGATTTATTAAAATAAGCTCAACCCTCATAAAAAATCCCAAAACACTCAATAGACATCAAAGTAATTTAATAATCAAAATTAAATTCAATAGGGCTAGCTATCATTTTTTGTTTTTTTTGGTTTGTTTATAGAAATTAAATAGTGTAGAGTTTATTTATAGTTTTAGTGCTAAGAATGGGTATATGACTAAATATCTCTATTAATAATAGTATGGCCTTATTGATTTTGAAGAATGCGATTCCAATTATAACTATATACGATTATAATTTATAACCATGCTAATCTCAAAGACATTTTTTGCTTCCAAATTAAGGCTACAAATACTTGGTTTATATAGGAAACAAATCTTGTTCATTCCCTATCATCATCTCTCATCTCCTTCTCTATCTTTATAGTTCAAAATGAAACCAAAATCTAAATCCGGACTTTTAAATATCCCTTTCATTTACTAGTCGGAATTTTTATAGGATAAGTGGCAGCATATACTAAATAAAAAAGATTTCGTGTCAATTTGTCTAGAGACATAAGCAGATATAAATATAAGACTTTTGTTTGCTGTCTTTGACAGCATGCACAGGCTGAGACATATACGTATCCACAAGCTCACACGAAATCAAGATCATCTTTGTGTATAGATATAGAATACAGTTACTTTTAGGGTTTGTAACCCACAAACAACTACTTAAAGGTCTGAACATGAAGTGGGTCAAAGAGACAACAATCAATTCTCACGGTGGCTTTAGGACTTGCTTAAAAAATACACTTACAATCTGGCCTCTGGGTGGGTGTTTACTTGGACCCGATTCTCTGGCTGTCTTCCATTACTTTGATATTGTTTTCTATCTTTCCTATTCAAAAGTCTGGAGCTTCCTTCTTGACACCTGTATGCATTTGAAAGGGAAACCCCTTTTAATTTCCTGAGCGCCAAGGATCTTTGTGTTTGTGGTGATAACCACTGACTGAGAGAGAGAGAGAGAGAGAGAGAGAGAGAGCTCTCATCAATTGGCAATGACAAAAAGTCAAAGACGCCAGAATATAATTTGTCATTTGATAAATAAATAAAAAGATATTTAAAGGATAACTAATGAACTTGATAACCAATTTTTTTAAAACTCTGATCCTATTTCTAATTGTAACCTTTTATTTATTTTTTGGTTGTTTAAATGGAGTGAATGAACCCTAGACATAACCTGATTATGATCCATTTTTTCAACTATTCTCACCACTTGGGCTAACCCCAAGAACTTCTGATTCTGATTTATTTTTTCCCAACCAAAAACGTGGATTAATACATTTATTTCTATTTTCATTCCATTCACATTCCACCAACCAACGACTAGAACTATAAATTTAAGTGATGAGTGTAGTATTGCTCATTGACCCATTAACTTTTTTTTTAAGTACACGCAACAATCTAAATTAGGACGAGAGTTTTTCTAATACACAACTATGATGCCGGAGACCTCTTATCTGAAAGTCAAAGCTCTTTTTTATTAGAATTGACCCATTGATGGCCCATTAACTAATTTAATAAATAATTTATGGGTAAAAAGTTCTCATCAAACGCGAAAGTAAATCTTACAGAACAAAACAATAATATGATTGGTCAGCAAAGCACTTCAAAGGCTTTTAAAGACGGAAATTATGGAGAGAACTATTTTTTTCACCCTCGGTATATATTTGCAAGCCGCCCACGAATAGCATGGGCTGTAAAAGAACATTCCCGAATCAGCGGGCGGTATTTTGAATCGAGCAATCCAAATTCCAAACCGGGGGCCTGGGCCCAAAAATAAAACTATTGAATTTATCCAGTTTCAGTATTGCTTTCCTTCCCCAGACAATAAATAATTGAAGGTTGTAAGAAATTCATGCAGGACCTGCTTAAACCAAAGAATTATCGTGTGGAGAACGTTCAAAACTGTCGTGCTGTTTGTGCCTAATGGTAGCGTTATAAACTTGCGTGGGAAATACTAGTGGGGCATAACTCAATTGGTTGAGGGCTTCCACCTCTTTTTTATTATTATTTTTTTTTTCAGTATGAGAGCTCTTCCACCTCTATCCATATGGGAAGAGGTTCAAAACCCCAAGCACCTACTGTCCTAATTGCTTGTATTAAAAAAAATTTACATGTGGGAAATTGTCATTAGAAAAAAAAAGGACAAAGGGTTGATGCCATAAGCCTCTCCCATTCCTAATTTGTATATGCAATCACAACACATATTGGAAACTTAATCATCACTCATGCATGAAGCTAGATTTTACAGCATTTCCCTCTATGGACTTTGAGACCTCGGTTCGAAAAAGGGCAAGGGGGTTTTCGAAGAGCAGAGTGCGGGGATGAAGTGTTTTAAGGGGTTATAACAAAGTGGTAGAAGAAAAAACTAGTCTAAGACCACCAAAGAAGAGAGCAAGGAAAAGAAGAAAAAAAAATCACCGTCGAAAATGCCAGAGATGTTTGTCTGCAAAATTGAAGCAGCAACTGGCCCATAATGCACAAGATGGGTGAACCTTTGTGCAAGACACTACATTTTCAATTGATGAAACAAATTCCAAGTGTTCTATTTGCACGCGCCCTTGGGACTGCAAGCTATTTGTCTTAGCTCAGTACTTTCATCTCTTTGTCCCTGGTGAATTCTTCTTTTTCATCCTGCAAAAGTAAAAACCTATGATTTTAGTGCATATGGGCAAAAACTATCAAATAACTCATTCGCTTAGAAAGGGAATCAGATTAACTCTGGCAACAAAAAAAGACAATAAAAAGGAAATCCAAATAAGAAATAGGAATAGCCAATATCAGTCTGAGAAGGCATTTAGACAAAAGTAAATTGAGTGAAAACTAGCAAATAAACCCACCACTGTAAATTGGTTCAGAGACCTCAGAACTTTAGTTAAACCACCTCTTCCGTCAGCTTGTACAGCTTGGATCTTGTGCTATTGCCGATCTGTTCTTATGCTTCTGCTTGCACCATTTACCTAAATACCTGTTTGTTCCATCAGGACCAAGCAAGCCACCAGAAAAGCATGCATCCCCTGCATTTTAATGAGGAACACAAAAATAAAGTTACATTTCATATTGTAATGTTGTTCAGGTAAATGTAACTTATTTCATGCTGTACTGCCCAGCCAAACTCAAAATGAATTCAAGTAAACCTGGTCTGGGAAGTGGTTGTGGGATAGGAGATTCGTTTCTGATGTTCATCATGGGTTGAACTTGTTCATCGTCATCAATAATCACAACATCAGCAATATCAGCAGCAGGAGTCTTGGCAATATCCGCACAAGTACCAGTTATTGAACCCAACTGCTTAACCGGATTGCTCAGTCCAAGAACTGAAGTTTCTTTCTTTCTATCAGAAGCTGCCTCTGACATTAACCAAGTACACTTATGGTTAGCAACATCCAAGCAGGTTTCTTTTTTTGAATTTGGATTTGAAATTCCATGCACAGTTGTAGAAAACTTTGAAGCATGTCATCTACTAAAGAGTAGGCATCTCTTACTTTATCACAAGCACTGATATTTGTGACATCTTTAGCACAATTTTGATTTATATGGTTAGTGAAATTGATGTTTTATGTTGCCCTATGATACAGTAGATCATTCTGCAAGCTTCCATCCTATCCAAATTACATGCGAGATCATACAGATGTTTTCTTTGATTTAAATGAAATGCTGAGAGACACAGTTAGACTTACGATTTACACCGTGCTGAATAAATCCTCCACCTCGAGTTTTCTTTGAAGCTTTTAAAGCCCTCAAAACTTCAGTATTCTTAACTTCAACAGCAGTCTCCAATTCTTGTACCTTCGTCTGATAATGACCAAAAAAATCACTAAATCAGGAACCGCTCCTCAAATAAGATTCACATAGGATCATCTCATCACAAACTTACCTTCAATTTATTTATCTTTCCTCTAGCCTTCTCTAGCTTTTTACTGTGACGAGCTTCTTTCTGTTCAAGAAGATTGTATTTGGCCATCAATTCTTTGTAATTCCTATGAGAAGTAGGTATCGCAAAGAAAACAAATTAAAACATGAGAAAGAAACAAGGTATACATAAGTGAAATGAAGAGGTGGCTACCACTTCAACTTTATTTAGATAAAAACACAAAAGTAAATGCCGAACAGTTTGCTCCATCCGTTGAAATCAACTAAATTTCAAAGTAAGAATATACGGCTGACCTATTAGACATCACCAAGGACGTTCTTAGAACATCTATTGTGTCTTTGTTGTCGGCTCCATTACCAAGAGCTGCAATCTTTAAAACGTCCTCTTCATCCAGATCTAGATCAGATACCCTGGATTGCAACTCACATAACCATGTTAGGAGCAGAAAACAAAACAGGTCATTGAGAGATTAAGTAGCCTATACTAGCCTTCGGGCTTTGGCTCACGCAAATTTCTGAAACAAAATAGTAATAATCCATTAAAAAAAACTACTTGCCGTGGTGCAAAACCACTCACAGTTCAACTGCTGCAAGCTCTTTGTCCAATGCTCTATTTCTTTCTTGCAACCTCAAGCACTCCATAGTCAATTTATCAAATTCCTACAAATTTTTTTACCAAAACTTCATCAGCTTCTTTTTTTCTTCTCATAATAAATTTACATAATTTAAAAATATATTTAAAGAAGTACAGCTAATAGCTTACCTTAGATTTCATATGAAGCAGCTGTTGCATGGATGTTTGTTGTTTCAAGGCTTCATTCTTTAATTCAACTTCTTTTTTTACCTGCTCCTTGGATAGATAAAGCTGAAAAACCACATGAACACAAAGCAAGCTGTTATAATCTTGCACAAAATAAACCACTGAAGATCCAGGGTTTTGATATTTCTATCTTGCACAAAATCTTGAACAAAACGGGCTTTGGTTTTCAAGTTTCCTTTCAATGTAGGAAAATGGAAACAAACTTTGAGCATTTTGTTTCCAATGTTTTAAATTCCTCAATTAAGCCAAACTACCTTATCAATTCGAGTACTCTAAGTTGCAATTATATTGCTTTTTTTAAGTGGAATAGCAAAACGGAAACCCCAATTTACCAGACTTCCTAATCCTACTTTCTTTTCATTGTTTTTCCCAAGATTTCTCAGTAACCAAACAGAAAATAATGAGAATCCAGTACATTGCAAATACCTCCTGGTTGAGCGCTTTGACCTCCTTCTCCTTACGCTCCAAAGCCGAACCATGCCCTAGCGCCATGGCCTCCAACCTTCTCACCTCTTGACGCAACGCCTCGGAATCTTCCTCGCGTTCGATAACCGGCCTCTGAGTGAGACCCGAATCACCCCATTGAAAATAAAGCCGAGCGACGTCGTTTGGCTTGCAACTTTGTTTGCACACCGGGCAACTGTACTTCTTCTTGCTCGCATAGTACCCGAACCACTCTTGCAGACTAGGGTTTTACAGACAAAACGCAGCGTTTGAAGCATTAATTTTCAAGAAATGCATACATAGAAATTATAAATGAAATAGAGAGAGAGAGAGAGAGAGAGAGAGAGAGAGACCAGAGCTCATGGAAGACATGGCCGCAGATGGAGATGACTTGGAGATCCTCAACAATGGGATCGAAATCTTTGTAGCAGAGTGAGCAAATGGTTTTGCTAAAGGCGTTGCAATTCACCATCTCTCTTGTCTCTACCTCCTCCTGGGGTTTCGGCCTTTCGCTTTATTTCTCTCGTGATTTTTGTCGGGAAAATGGAGCGAAATTTTGAAAAGAAAAAAAACCGAACCGAGCGGGAAGATTCCATTTTTTTTCAGAGAACTGAGCGGGAAGAAGATGGAAGAGGTTAAAAACAACGATGGGTTACATGTTGGAAAATTATAGAAATGCCCCTCAATTATTTAGCGGTAACGGCCCGTTTTCTGTTTTCATTTCCTGTTTTCTGAAAAGAACGTTTTTGTTTTCCCTAAAAATATTTTCCGAAAACAAATCCCGAGTTGAAAACGAAATTATGTTGTTTTCGTTTTCAACGTTTTCATTTTCAGTCCATACTATAATTCATTTTTTCCAAGATTCCATTTTTTTTCAGAAGAACAGGAAGAATGAAGAGCGAAGAAGAAGAAGATGGAAGAGGTTAAAAACAACAATTGATGGGTTACAAATGTTGGAAAATTATAGAAATGCCCCTCAATTATTTAATTTCTGTGCATAAAAATACCAATAAGTATCGCAATGGGCTTATAGCTCACGAGTTAAGAGCATTTAACCATACATCCGAAGTCCTAGATTCGATTTCTCCTATTTATGATGAATTCAATGCTTGATTGTGACTAACCCATTCTGGCGGCATAACTTTGTTGCGGCTAAATTATAGTATTATGAAAATAGATTTGTAAAAGAAAGAAAGAAACTAGGGATATATCATACACTAGAAGACTTCACTGAAAAAAATTAAAAAGGATACAAGTCTTTTTGTCCTTTGCTTGGAATAAGAGTACAATTTGGAAATAACGGAAATTTTGAGTAATATACAAGTATATTATTAATTATCTTTAGTTTTTAGTTGCGTTATTAAAATAATGTTGGGCTGCTTTTGTGATACTCTTGCGTCATGGCATTCATGCAAGGCAGAAGGTTCATTGAAGTGATTTTGTATTGAGATTTGTCCAAGGGGCATAAGAGAAAACTGCACCCTGGTTCATTTTGAACTGGCACACAAGTTATGCTATAGACAACAAAATGGGAGAAACTTTTTACAAGAAGACATCATTTTGAACGGAAGAAACAAATCCCATCAGCCATCGTTCAAGACATTTCTTTTCTCTTAACTTAAGTAGTAACCACTGATATTTCTGGACATCTGCATAGGGTTTGTCTTCGGCTGCGTAGGATAACAAAGAGACGGATTAGATTATATGAACAGATTAAAAAAAAAAAATCAAATTAATAATTTAAGATGGAATATCAATAAAAACCAATTCATAAATAGGAACTAACAAATCCATTTGCTTCTACCATTCGTTACTCTTTCATGTAACTCAACATTGCAAAGCCATAAATATGCGCACCTTCAAACACTTGATTAGTTGCCAATCCTTCCAAAGAAGTGTTCTATTTGCAAGCACCCTTGGGACTGCGAACTGTTTGTCTTAGCTCCAGTCTTGCACCTCTTGGTCCCTGATGAATTCTCCTTATTATCCTGCAAACGTAAAAATATCGACATGCTTAACATTTGTAACATTGTCAAATTAGAGAAAACTAATTTAAATGTAAACAAACACATAAACCCACCACTGTCAATTGATTCAAAGATCTCAGAACTTTGATTCTACCGCCTCTTCCGTCAGCTCCTACAGCAATCAAACGACCAGTATCTGCACTTGATTCTGATCCCCTGTTCAGACCCCGCTTGCACCATTTACCTAAATATCTGTTTGTTCCATCAGGCCCAAGCAAGCCACCAGAAAAACATATATCCCCTGCATTTGGAAGAGAAATAACAAAAACAAAGTTAAGTTTTTCTTATCTTCAGAATCATTTCATGATGCATTTCCCAGTCGAACTCAAAAATGCATCAATAATATACCTGGACTGGGAAGTGGTTGTGGGATAGGAGACTCCTTTCTGATGTTAAAAATGGGTTGAACTTGTTCAACATCATCAAGAATCACAACATCAGCCATATCAGCAGCAGGGGTCTTGGCAGTATTCTTAGAGGTACCAGTTATTGAACTGAAAGGCTCAACCAAATTGCTTAGTCCAATGACTGAAGTTTCTTTCTTAGTATCAGAAGCTGCCTCTGACCTCAACCGAGTACACTTCTGGATAGCAACACCGTCATAGGTTTGTTCTTTCAAATTGAGATTTGAAAGTCCATGCTTAGTTGTGGAAACTTTTGAAGCATCTTCATCTATTAAGGAGTAGGCATCTCTTACTTTATCATGAGCAGGGGTCCTTGTACCATAATTGGTATAATTTTCATCCATATGATCAATGAAATTGAAGTTTTCTGTTCTCCTATGGCACAGTAGATCATTTTCCAAGTTTTCAGTCTTATTCAACTTACGCTTGGGAGCATACAGATGTTCTCGTTGATCTTCGGATGAGTTGTTGACAGGCATTGATTTAAAGTTACATTGTACACCATTCTGCATAACTCCTTCACCCCGAGTTTTCTTTGAAGCTTTTAAATCCCTCAAATCTTCATTATCTTTTACTTCAACAGCCATCTCCAGTTCTTGTACCCTATTCTGATAATGGCCACAAAATCACTTAGATCAGGTTCCACTCATCGATTGATATTCACTTCAGATCATCTCATCACAAACTTACCTTCAATTTTTTAATCTTTTCTTTAGCCTCCTTCTCAAGTTTTTTGCTCTCACGGGCTTCTCGTGCAATACCATTGTATTTGTTTATCAATTCTTTGTAGTTCCTATGAGAAATATGCATGGCAAATAATGTAAATTAAAACATGAGAAAGAGACAAAGTATAAAAGGATGAAATGAGAAATGACCACTGCTTAAAATCACTTGAGAGAGAAGCATTTGAGCAAATGTCAAACAGTTTGCTCCATCCATAAAGGCTGAGTAAATTTCAAGATAAGATTTATATGGCTGACCTTTTACTCATCTCCAAGGACTTTCTTAGAATATCTATCGTGTCTTTGGTGTTGGCCCCATTACCAAGAGTGGAAAGCTTTAGAACCTCATCTTCATTCAGATCTAAATCAGATACCCTAGATTGCAACCCACATAACCATGTTAGGAGCAGAAAAAGAAAACAAGTATTTGAGAGATTAGATTGCCTATAACATAATAGCCCTTTGCTTGGGCTAAGGAGGCAAAGCATGTGTGGGGTTGACGTAAGTCTTATGTTTAACTCTTTCTGATTAACAAAATGATAAAGAACCATTAGAAAAACTACCACTCATAGTGAAACCACTCACAATTTGAATGCTGCAAGCTCTTTGGCCAATGCCATGTTTCTGTCTTGCAACCTCAAGCGCTCCATAGTCGATTTATCAAGGGCCTATCAAAAAAATTACCACTTTATCAGATTTATAAAATCAATCAAAGACTATTTAAAAATGCATTTAATGAAGAACCAAAGTTCATGGTTTACCTCAGATTTCATATGAAGCTGCTGCTGCACAGATGCTTGTTGTTTCAAGGCTTCATTCTTCAACACTGCTTCTTTCTTTGCCTCATCCTTGCATAGACAAAGCTGAAATAAAACTTTCCTCATATAAAGCTGCTTCTCAAAATAAATCACTGAATATCCAGAGTTCTATTATTTGTACATACCTTTAAGCATGAATAGCTACAATCTTCCTCAAACTTTTGCAACATTTGTTTCTAATTTTCCTTCTGATTAAGTAAAAGCAAACAAACTTTTCAGTATTATGTTTACATTGTTTTAAATTCCCAGTTAAGCCAAACTATACTATCAAATGACAGAATAGTACCAAATTACAAATCATCTAACATTCAAAGTCAATTCTCTGGCTGAAATTACAACTATTGTGCTTGATTTTTTTTCTCCAATTTCCAAAGGTACCGTAAAACGAAAAACAAACTAATCCAAATGTGTAATTCGAACTCAAATAGTAGAACACGAATTTACCAAAGTTCAAATTCTAAGTCATTTTCTTTGTTCTTCCCCTTATTTCTCAGAAGCCAAACAATGCATAATGAGAATCCAATACCTCCTCTTTGAGCTCTTTAAGCTCCTTCCCCTGAAGATCAAAAGCCGAACGAAGCCCTAGCGCCGTGACCTCCAACCTTTTCACCTCTCGACGCAACACCACGGGATCTTCCTCGCATTGGTTAATCGGCCTCTGAGTGAGACTGGGATCTGCTGAGTCCCCCACCGACTGAAAATAAAGTCGACCGGCATCCTTTTCTTTGCAATTTTGCTTGCACACCGGGCAAGTGTATCTCTTCGTCTTCGCAGAGTACTCGAACCACTGTTGCAGACTAGGGTTTCACACAGCAACGTCACCGTTTTGACATTAATTTCCAATCAATGCATACATTGAGATTAGAGAAAACAATAACACATTATATCCATATATATGTGGAGATGAGAGAGAGATAGATACCAGAGCTCGTGGAAGACATGACCGCAGATGGTGATGACTTGGAGATCCTCGACAATGGGCTTGAGATCTTCGTAACAGATTGAACAAATGGTTTTGGCGCAGCTATTGCAATCTGCATCGCCCATCTCTCTAGTCTCTGCTATGAGGTTTCAAGCTTTCGCTTTATTTCTGTCATGATTTTCTCGGGAAAATGGAGCGAAATTTGAAAAACATAGAGAACTGAGCGGGAGAAGATGGAAGAGGAGGGAGGGGAAAACCAAGCACCCAAAATGCATATGTTCACAATTGGTGCACGCACTGCTCACGTGCAGGCCATGTCAATTTTTTGGGTTTTAACAGAAATGGTTCCCAACTATTGTTGGAGTTTCATTTTGTTCAACCAACTAAATTTTTCATTTTAATAGTACTCCAACTTTAGTATTAAAACAATTCTATCATGAAAGTTTGTCAATTGTTCAGTGAAATCGAGGGGCAAAATCCTCTTTTTTAGACAGTACCCTCATCTGAAACATGCAAAGCCATCTCTCCTCCCCTTTCCTTTCATCTCCAAATTTAAAAAACAAAAAAGAGTGTAAGCGGACAAAAGAGAAATGAGAAAGTTAGCACCCAAAAAAAAAATCATCCTAACTAAAAAGCATTCATTGAAAAATGTCACAAACTCTTTGTAATATGCACTTTCATTCTATGATCTCAAATTCACAATTTAACCCCAAAAATCTCATTTCCAAGTTCCACATAAAATTGAAAAACTAAAATCAAATATCAAAAAGCTTTTAAACAATTTTTTGTTTATTTGAAAACTGAAATTGGTTACCAAACAAGTTTTATGCTTTCAATTTCTTGAACCTATGTATGACTTCATTCCACCGTTAATTGCCTATGTGGCAAGTGCAAGGCTCATTTTTAAGAGACAGTGAGACCATACCCTGGCGTCCCATGCTAGGATTCAAGATGTTGATTACAGCCATAATTTGGAATGCAAACAAATTTTTGGGAGGTATGCTTTATGTTTGACTAAAAATTGGGCGATATAAATGCAAAAATGTTCTTAACGATATGATGGGGTGTGGTCTTGTTGTTTTTGGAGTTGAGTATCATTACTTGCCACGTTGGTAGTTAATAAAGGGTTAACAAGGTCTAACCTAGTGAAAAAGTCATTGACTCACAGATTAGTAGTTTTAGGTTTGAATATCTATGACACCTTGTTAGTGTGTATGAGAACCCCATTCCCTTTAGTTTAGATTATCACTTATTTTTTATATATATAAAAAAAGAAGAAAAAAAGAAGAAGGAATAGATGATCATACACGCATAAGACTTAAAATGATAACATTTTACAAGTTTGGGTAGTAATGTGAACAAATTGAAATGTAGTGTCCATTTTAAAAGTCACAATGAACCTCATGCTTTGGCTCGAGTTTGAGCCCGAGTTTTAATTAGGTTGAGAATTATTTAATTCAACTCTAACATATAACCGTTTGAGTTGGATTCAAGTTAAGTTCAGATTAGATCTCACACATAACTAGTTCAATACAACAAATAAAAGGAAATGAAATCAAAAGAGACTCCAACCCTCCATGGTTTATCAACTAAAAATACGAAAACAATGATAATGATGATATAACTTGTTAGTAAGTATAATTTCCTTAAATGTTCATTGCATAAGAATTATTATTATGAGATAACATTACATATAAACACAACCATAATCCATCAACAACTACATATTAAGAAACTTAAAAATAAGATATGTAATTAACCTTGACAATAGGAAAGACATGTAACTAATAAATTTAGAATATCACATGAAGGAAGAATAAAATATTTTTATTATAAAATTTCAACCCAAACTCAAATTAGGGTTGAAATTTAGTTCGGTCATTTTCTTGCACAATTCGGACTCAAAAGTCGGGTTAGGGTTCGGACGGGTTTAGGTTGGCCCAACTAAAAAACGAAGTGAAAAAGGAAGAAAAAGGGAATGTTTTTCTTAATCAGAAAAAGAAAAGGAATGTCGTGAGGGCAGAAGCAAGCGAATCAAATTGAAACAGCAGACCAAATAGAAAGCGTATGAAAACAATAAAAATAAAAATCAAAGCTACAATGCTTCTGCTTCCAGCTTGTTTTTAGATGCATTCTAACTCTCAAAATTACCCTCAATCATTACACCGTTTGTATCACAATGGAAGGGTAAAATGGTCACTAAAGTTATTGAATATTCATTGTAGTCTTCGTCCACGAACTTCCTCTCTCTCGCTCGCTCTCGCCCTCGCCCTCAATCTAACCCAAACCAGACCAAGCAAAGAAGAAAGAGGCAAACTCTCTGCCACTCTTTCTCTCTCTCTCTCTCGCCCAGTGGATTCGCATAGAGGTGGACTTTCCATTTTCCGATTTGCTTTTAATTATTTTGGATTTTCTTTTTCTAAATTTTACAGCGTCCAAATTAGGAACAGTATTTGTTGATTTTTGCTTATAGTGTGAGAAATGGTATAAATTGTTCAGTAATTTCTGTAATGTTTGGGGGTTCAAATTCTAGAGAGTCTGTTGCGACAATTGGAGCTCTGAATATAGGGATGGTGGAGCTTTGAATCGAATGGTATATTTTGTAATTTCTTGATCAATTTGTTTGGCTGGTGAGATTACAGAGCTAAATGATGAAAAACTGGAAATGGAGTCACCAACTCCAGTAATCTAGCAGCTGAAAACGCCATCAAAACTAGAGCATCTGTTTTTCATTTTAACATGCATTTCTTCTGTATCGTAATTTTAGACAACATTCATTATCTTCACCTTGTTTTAATTTTTGAGTCCTATAATATGTTTCTAGTAATGAATCGCTGTTTTTTTTTTCTTGGACTGCTCCTACTTTAATTTGTTCTGTAATGTGTCAAGTTTTATCTGAATCTGAATCATGGTTTCAGAGTTGAACCTGAATCTGAATCATGGTTTCAGAGTTGAACTTTTAAGCTATTAAATTGAAAAATGATCATTGCTGAATGGGAAATAATGTGCTCCAGGGTTTCCATTTCTGGGATTTTGAAAATTCATTTTGTAACAATGATGGCTCCAAAATTTTCAATAGTGTGCTCCGTTGACATTAAAGATATCCCTTTATGAGATATTATGTATAAAAGGCCCGTTTCTTGTTTCGTGGGACTAGCAAACATGCACATTCATGTTTTGCTCAAGAGTTGGGTTTATTAGAAGTCTTAAATTTATTTTTGTGATTTGAGCAACAAAATTTTGGTTCTCGATTGAAGAGTGCAGTTAATATGTCTGTAATGGATGGAACTGTTGGCTGGATGTTGGCTGTATCATTTGTGAGCTCCAATGGTGACTTTATTGATTGTGCTTCACTGCTGATTTTTCTTGAACTAGATGAAAGAGAGTAGAGACGGAATCAGAAGCAGTAGACATTCAAAATCTTCATCTGTTAGCTCACTTCCACTCATCTTGGACATAGACGACTTTAAGGTGAAAAACTGCAAAATATATCATTACCTTATGTAACTATTGTAGTATACCAATGATGCACATGGGCATTAATGTAAAGTAAAGATTGTAATTCCTTGGGATTTAATTTGCAGGGGGAGTTTTCATTTGATGCATTGTTTGGGAACCTGGTAAATGATCTTCTCCCATCTTTTAAAGAAGAAGAAACAGATATATCTGAAGGTCATAGCAACATCAGTGGGAACGATGGTTTGTCAAATGGACATATGCGAGCACCATCGGATGCAGCAAAGTTTGCGCAAGGACTGTCAGACCCTCTATTTCCAGAAGTAGATAAGATCTTATCTCTGTTCAAGGATTCTTGCAAAGAGTTGGTTGATCTCCAGAAACAGGTATGCCTTGTGACAGCGTAGGTATTGGACTTACAAAGTCATTTCAATTTTTTCTGAAGTTGTTGATTTCCCCCTCTTACCCTTGAAGATTGATGGAAGACTCAACAATCTTAAGAAGGATGTTTCTGTACAAGACTCTAAGCACCGCAAGACACTTGCTGAGGTTAGTTAGTAGAGGGCATACATTTTACTGTTTATTCTATTCAGAAAATGTTTTGCACACTGTACTCGAAGAAGGAGCAGCAGTCCTTTTCAACTGGGAAATGTTATTGTCAGAGCTCAGACTATCATCGTTAGAGCTCAACATGGATATTGGGGTTGGACTTGATGCATTTCTCTAAGCTGGAAATGACATTTCCCTGTTGAAAATATATGGAAATTACTGCATCTGGCCTTTTGTGATTTTCACCTATCGTTTGGTAACCAGTATCATATGTGAAGGATTCCATGGAAGTAACATATATGCTTCTCGTTACTGTTAGATAAAACCGATTGTTTACTATTTTAACTTGCTTTTTTAACATGGTTTTCCACCAATGTTAAAGTGAAAACATGTAAATCTTTCACAAAGTGAGGAATCTAAAGTCCAAAAGTGCTTTGAATCTCAAAGCATTAGATGAATCTGAATTGAATAGGAATCACAAATTTGACTGTATTAGTTATGCATGTTATTTCTCAGCTTGAAAAAGGAGTAGACGGCTTGTTTGGTAGCTTTGCCAGGTTGGATTCTCGTATATCAAGTGTTGGACAGACTGCTGCAAAAATAGGAGATCATCTGCAGGTGAAGTTTGTCCTATGCTTGGTTGCTAGTGCATATGCTTTAACGTCCAAAGTTGTACTTGTTAATGATTTCTACTGTGCAATTATTTCTTTAACTCTTTGTTAATTTGTGTTTGTAATTTGTGGGTTTTCCTTGTCAGAGTGCAGATGCTCAGCGGGATACTGCTAGTCAAACGATAGAGCTCATAAAGGTAGTCAGGGTCCATTTATTATATGCTACCCTTTATTTTTAATAAGTTAACACCTTGTTATCATAATCCTTGCAGTACTTGATGGAATTTAATAGCAGCCCAGGCGATCTAATGGAACTTTCACCCCTATTTTCCGATGATAGTCGTGTTGCAGAGGCTGCTAAAATTGCACAGAAACTGCGTAAGATGGCATTATCATCTTAAAAAATCTGTAGTTATTTTCTAAGGCACACTATTTATGAGCATCTCTCTCTCTCTCTCTCCTCCCTCTTACTCTCTTTCTAGAAATGGGTATCAAAGACACTTGGGGGTAGCCAGTAGCTGTGATTCGTTTGCAAGATATGGTCATGAAATATTCTTAGGTGAATGAAACTAGATTAAATTTGCGTCCGACTTGTGTAGATATGACTTCATGAGTGTATGCAAATAATTACCATCCTCCGTCATGAGTGTTTGGCACCCTATAGAGTTGTAGAAGAAACTGATCATGTCAGTGTGATATCCTTTAAGAACAGACTTGTAATTTTCGATAATACCATCCAATATCCGACTGTGTAGATATGACTTCATGAGTGTATGCAAATAATTACCATCCTCCGTCAAGAGTGTTTAGCACCCTATAGAGTTGTAGAAGAAACTGATAATGTCTGTGTGCTGATAATGTCAATGTGATATCCTTTAAGAACAGACTTGTAATTTATGATAATACCGTCCAATATCCTGGCAATGGGGAGAAAAATGTGATTATTGCTTTTGGTAAATAAGTTTCGTTTACGAATGGATTTTAGGAGTGGTAAAAGTTCTCTTCATTGCAATAATAACCTTCCATGCTTCTATCAATATTAGGGGCATTTGCTGAGGAAGATATTGGAAGACAAGGTATAGCTGTACCATCAGTTATGGGCAATGCAACAGCTAGCAGAGGATTAGAAGTTGCAGTTGCTAATCTTCAGGACTACTGCAATGGTATGTATGTAGTCACAAAAATATTATGTCTAGTTGGGATCCATGCTATCTTTTGAAGTCACTGTGCCAAAAACTTTATTCAAAACTAATGAAGTACCTTCTTAATGATTCTATATGAAAATGTGGAATCCTAGAAATTAAAAGCTTGGGTGGGAAAGAGTTTGGAGTCCCTTACAAATTATGTTGATTGATTTTAATCAAGGTTCTTTTTCTTCTTACCTTCTTAATAGAATTGGAGAACAGATTGCTAGCTCGTTTTGATGCTGCATCACAGAGAAGAGAATTGTCAACCATGGCAGAATGTGCTAAAATTTTATCTCAGGTAATAATTGTTTAGACCTAATAGATCATGATATTCTTAGATTTTAACACCAAAACTCCAGGCCTCTCTCTCTCAAGCTCTAATTTCATACCGTATCAGATATTTTTACAGCTTTTATTCATTAGAAAAATCCCTTTGCCTTATTTTGTTTAATTTAAATTGCAATGCAGTTTAACAGGGGCACTAGTGCCATGCAACATTATGTGGCAACACGTCCAATGTTTATTGACGTGGAAGTCATGAATGCAGATACCAGATTGGTTCTTGGTGATGAGGGTTCACAGGCTAGTCCTAGCAATGTTGCTCGTGGACTTTCTTCTTTATATAAAGAAATCACAGGTTTAAAAAATGCCATTGATCGAGATTAGAGGTTATATTCCTCAATATATTTGTTATATCTTTGTTTCTATTGCAGATACTGTTGCGCAAGGAAGCTGCAACAATTATGGCTGTATTCCCTTCTCCTAATGAAGTTATGTCAATCTTAGTTCAGGTACCAACCAGGATTTTACTTTATTTTATTCTTTTTATCTTTTTTGCATGAGTGTATCTTTGCTCCCCACACTTCACCCAGTTGTAGCCTAACCATCCCCTTCTAAGCCTGCCATGCATCATATAAACCATTGGGCAAACCCTTTGCAATCAAGACATCCCATCTGGATGCATTGACTGCAGTGTTAACCCAGGGTTAGTTTATATAACACATAGGCTTGGAAGGGATTGGTAAGCCTACATGTTGGCTAAGGGTGACGACGAAAAATGACTCCTTTTGGGTTCATTTTGGTTCCATGTTAATGAAGTACTTGATTTTTTTTTTCACCTTTATAACTAGTTTTCTTACGTTGGGTGCAGCGAGTTTTAGAGCAGAGAGTTACTGCTCTACTTGACAAATTATTAGTTAAGCCATCTCTGGTGAATATACCTCCTATAGAAGAAGGCGGACTTCTACTAGTGAGTAAATTTACTATGGCTGTTTCCTCCCTCCCTCCTCTCTTTCTTGCACACTAAATGCTTTTGAACTAACAATCGGTTCTTTCTTTAACTTGTATTTGACCTGAGGCTGCAGTATCTTAGAATGCTAGCAGTGGCGTATGAGAAGACACAAGAACTTGCTAGAGACCTACGAGCTGTGGGATGTGGTGACTTGGACGTCGAGGGTAATGAATTAACTTGAAATCTAGCTCCTTATTTATTTGTTTTCTCAATGCAGAGTACTTGTGTGACTATTATGGTACTAATGGTTAATATAAGGTAACCATGTGGCTTTTAGCCAAAAATAAAAGGCTTGTGGATTGTGTTTTGGAGCAATTGACACTGAAAAGATTAATTGGGAAACAAAGATAGGCAGCACTCGAGATGCCTGATATGGTTTAAGAAACTTCAATTTCTTATATTGTTGAGTTAATCTACTGTGGGGTTCTAACTAGATGGTTCCAGACTGGGTTCCTTTTGCCTCCAATGTACTTGGACTTTGCCCCTTTTTTTATTTATTTATTTATTTATAAAGATGTTTTTATTTATTAAAATAGCAGAAATTGCCATTCTTTAACAAATCCTAGGCTCACAGCCAACAAATATTTACCTGTACCATCTTACTTGGTGAGAATGTTTGCATTCAGTCAGTCCTCATTTTGCTTTGGTTGGAATTGCTTCATTCTACTTATCTACTCGGGGATTTTCATAGAAAGTTCCTCTGATGGTGCAGGCCTCACAGAGTCTCTATTTTCTTCTCACAAGGATGGATATCCTGAACATGAGCAGGGCTCTCTTAGACAACTATATCAAGCTAAGGTTTGCATCAAATGCATCATCTCTTGACCAAGCTTCAACTCTCATTCGGTGTTGGTGGTAACAATCCATAACATGCATTACTCTTTGCAGATGGCAGAACTACGTGCTGAAAGCCAGCAAATATCTGAATCAAGTGGAACAATTGGGCGTTCAAAAGGGGCTGCAGTAGCATCTTCCCACCAGCAAATATCTGTCACTGTTGTGACAGAGTTTGTCCGTTGGAATGAAGAAGCAATTACCAGATGCACATTGTTTTCATCTCAAGTAATGTTTGTTGTTTCAAGGGATTCTACATATGATTACTCAGGAGTTTTCAACTTTTATCTAATGACTTAGGATTCGGGAAAAATGTTTGCCTAGTATGTTTTAAAGTCCGGAAGAAACATATTTATAATTATGCCCCTAAGTTTTGCTTTGACAGTGTTCGTGTAGTGTTACTTCTGTTCTCCCCAACATTGGGGTCTACCTTTTCTTTTTCTCTTTTGGCATTATCAGGTTAACATGCATTAACAGAGTTCCTTTGTTTAATGTTGAAATTGGAGATTTGTTATGAGGTGTTTTAAAATCTATCTGCACACGGAGATTATGAATTTGAAGACATAGTTGTATGAAAATCATGCTAAAAGGAGCTTTTTCCCCTGTGGATAAGTAGGAAATTCACCTTCATTGGTGCATTAGTCAGGTACATGTTATGCTGATGATATAAAACAGATAATTGGGAGATGGGCAAACTCATTAAGGGCAGGAAAATAGGGGGGAAAACAATGTCCTTGTAGATGGTAAAATTGGGGTTTGAATTGTACTGGATTTATATAAAGTATCAGATATTATACCAGTTTTTCAAATTGATTTTTTACATGTTGTACAGCCTGCAACCCTTGCAGCAAATGTGAAAGCAGTCTTCACTTCCCTGCTAGACCAAGTAAGTTGGTGCTTAGATAGAGGGTTTGATCAAATTTTGGTTCATACAGGTTCAGTTTTTATTTTTATTTTTAAATTGTCAAAGAAAGAAATTCAGGAATGTTTTTAACATTTCAGGTCAGTCAATATATAACAGAAGGTCTTGAACGAGCAAGAGACAGCCTGACTGAAGCTGCAGCTTTGAGAGAAAGATTTGTGCTGGGCACTAGTGTTAGTAGAAGGGTAGCTGCTGCTGCTGCTTCTGCTGTACTTACCTTATCGTATACTTTTTGTTGCATTCTAAATTGTGAACTATAGAATGTAGTTATATTTTAAATAAATGTATAGTCTACCCAACACGGTGGACTTAAGGGATATGAATGGCTGATGTGTAGGCAGAAGCTGCTGCCGCCGCTGGTGAAAGCAGTTTCAGATCTTTCATGGTTGCTGTACAACGCTGCGGTAGTAGTGTGGCTATAGTTCAGCAAGTATGTTTCTGGATTGCCATTATCTAAATGCTTTGAATGTTGCTTTGAATGGAATGACCTGGTATGTTTTGAGAGCTTAAATTGATTGTCATTTTTCTCTCCAGTATTTTTCAAATTCTATATCTCGGCTTCTACTCCCTGTCGATGGTGCACATGCTGCTTCATGTGAAGAAATGGCAACGGCTATGTCCAGTGCAGAGAGTGCTGCATATAAGGGGCTTCAACAGTGTATTGAAACTGTGATGGCGGAGGTTAGTTATTGAATTGTAGATCTGCTATTTAGATTCTAGGGTTAGGCATGTATACTTCATAATTCCACCCCTTTAGTATCAATTAAGTATAGTATTGGTTTGTCTTTTGTGCTAGGTGCTGCTCTACATGTGTGTACACTTGTTCTTGTTGATTCTTGTGTTTCTTGAATATGTATTTTGCTCTCTATGTCAATTCCTCCATCTCTCATCTTTTTCCTATTGTGAAATTCCTACTATCCAGGTGGAGCGGTTACTTTCTGCTGAACAGAAGGCAACAGATTATAGATCACCTGAAGATGGATTTGCTCCTGATCACCGGCCAACAACTGCCTGTACAAGGTACAACCGATGAATAATTAAAGCCTATCTTAATGGCTCCTGAAAACTTGTCATTTTAATTTGTCCTCTTGCAGACGTGTTGTTTCTTGATGTTGAATAACATATCTCTCTTCTCTTGTCTAGAGTTGTAGCGTATCTTTCTCGTGTATTAGAATCAGCATTCACAGCACTTGAAGGTCTTAACAAACAAGCCTTTCTGACTGAATTAGTAAGTAGTTCATTTGTGGTTTGATTTATGTGATTCCATTCCTATGCTAGCTCTTTTGCAGTCATAGATTTAGAATTAGATTGAATACTGTAGAATAATTGTCAAGTGCCCTGAATTCATTGAGTAATTGAAAGGTGAACTGCATATTGCATGGCCATGAACACGGCAAGAATGCTTTCAACTAATATATGATACAGTGAGAAATGGTTGTATCAAAATTCATTGAACACAAAAAAGGAAAAGAAAAAATCAGAACAATTGCATTATACAAGGCCTTTCACATTATCTCTTTGTGGCAAGTGTTAGATCAATTATGATATTATGCACAAAGATTGCCAAACATAATTATGCAGTTTATGATATTTCTCATTGTCATTCTCTTATTGTAATATGCATGTGGTATTAACTCAATATTTTTGGGTTTGGCTGCCATGGTTAGGGAATTTGTAGTGATAATATAGTGATGATGAATCTTGGCACCTTCACATTTGAATTTATATTATGGTGAAAACTTTTACTAGGGAAACCGCTTGCACAAAGGGCTGCTAAATCATTGGCAGAAGTTCACTTTTAATCCCAGGTAGGTGGACTTTCTCATAATATGTTTTGTGGCCTGCTAATTAGTTGAAAGTTTCACATCACGTAACTTGTACTAATTGTTTCTTTGTTTCTCAGTGGAGGACTGCGGCTGAAGCGTGACATAACTGAATATGGAGAATTTGTGCGTAGTTTCAATGCTCCTTCCGTTGATGAAAAATTTGAATTGCTGGGCATGTAAGTTTCCAAGAAATTGCTAGATTTTCAGCTTCTATTCTTGTTGATATTTTGAATCTGAATGTAATGATGAGCTTTTTCTGCAGAATGGCCAATGTGTTTATTGTTGCTCCTGAAAGCCTCTCAACTCTGTTTGAGGGTACCCCCAGCATACGGAAAGATGCACAGAGGTATCAGTTCGAACATATTGAACTGTGGACTGTAAAAACACTCTTAGAACACACATGCAGACACACATGAAACTCATTTTTTCCTTCCAATTAAAGAAGAGAGATGCTTTCCAATTGATGGAAAGTTTCCAAATTTCTCGACTTATTTTTTAAAACATCCAGAAAGAAATACACTAGTATCAATTCAGCATGAAGTTGTTTTGTCAGAGTCAAGGTTTTCTGTTGGTTGAGATAAAATTTTGATTTGGATCGGAAATCAGGTTTATTGAGCTTAGAGAGGACTACAAGAGCGCAAAGATTGCTGCCAGACTTAGTTCCTTGTGGACAAGTTCCAGTTGATACCGAATCAGTGTGCTGATTAGATATGACCTCCCAAATTTTAATTCTCATCCGGCTGTTGCTGAGCTTAGAAAAATGGCACATCAAGTTGAATTCATCTGGAGGCACGGACGCCAAGCAAAGGAACCAATTCAAATTAAATTAACTGTCTGGTTAAGGAGCTCATCTTTGGACAGATAATTGAATACATAAATTGCTCTTCTTTCCAATTCTGTTGAGTGTATATTTTTGAAGGTATAAATAGGAGGACCTGAAAGATTTGTATTATTTTAGAGCTTGAATTTATTTGCTAGGGTTGCAACTTCCATTTGACAATATGAGGATATGAATCATATGATGTACCCGTGTTTTGCCTTTTGTAAATGATACTTTCAGGAAATAATTTAAGACAACCAAAGATTGAATTTGTGAATGCTTTGCTTGTTTCTTTATTTCAGCTCAGACTATATTTCATTTAAACGTAATTGGGGCTTGTAGCTCAAGTGGTTAAGAGCATTTATCTTTGCACCCATGGTCTTAGATTTTAGGTTTGATTCTCCTCTTCTCCAATATCGCTTGGATCCAAAAAACCAGAAAAAAACACATGTGATAGGGCTCTACTGTTGTCTGTAATTAGTCAAAGCGCACAAAAAGGAAGGTACAAAGTTCAAGTTGATGATTTCACTCCCAAGTCCATGAATCACATGTAGGAATGAAGGAAAAAGAAAAAGTTATGGCTAGTGATGGAGATATTCATCCATGGCCCCGCTCTTTGTGGTAGGCTTCCTCCTATATTTTTGCTGGCTAGGCACCCTCCTTCTCCCCCTTTCCTTATTAAGTGCTCTCTCTCTCTCAAGAGAAACGGTGATTGATGTAGAAAGTTTAGTGGGGGTGGCTAGTAATGGATTACCCATCTCCTCTGATAGCAAATGTGTCTATCTATAATCTATCACTTAAATGTCCTTGTGCCAAACCCATTATAAAACCATCTGCCTATCTTAGGATAGGCCAAGACATAAATAAAAATAAAAAAAAAAAATAAAAAATAAAAAACACCAAAGAATGATGAAATGAAACACCAGGTGCCAAAAGATACTGAATATCCCAACAATCATCAAAGTTTTTGTGGTTGTGCGTTGCTTGCTATGGCTTCTCATACTTGTCAAGCCCTACCTTTTTCAAGTCTCTATTATTTTGACCCATAAGCCAAAGTCATAGCAAGCAAGCAAGCAACTCAAAAATCTCAATATCCCTCTCAACATATCCACAGCCCCAAATGGATAGAAACAAACAAGCAGAAGAGTTAATAGCGTGTTACGTGTATCCTTGACCATTGACCACCCAAAATGGAGATTGAACCAAAAAAAATATATATTAACCCAAAACCACCAGAAAGATTTTTCATTCAAAGTGCTTCACAGCTTTGCATGAATGTTAATACGTTACCAAGTGTTGTGTTGTGGATGGAGAGAGAGAGAGAGAGAGAGAGAGAAAGAAAAGTGTTGACGGCAGGTTTGTGTCATAATTAAGTTGTGGATGGATGGTGGTGGGTGGTCCAAAGTCTAGAAATGCCTCCCCTGCCCTGCCTTCAACATGAACCATCATTATCAATAGCTCCGGTTTCACTTTATTTTATCGGCCTAATAAACTGGATTTGATCTTATGAGCTCCTACAAGTACCCATCTCTCAAAATAAAGAGATGATGGAGGGAAACTTGTTTGGTATGAAAACTATAAGAATTGGAAAGGATTTCATGCACCTACACCAATCAGTCAAGTTTCAACAGAAACAATTGGGAATACTAGCTACCTTCAATTTTTTTATATTTTTGATTCACATTCTCATTCTGCAATGTTGTATTATGTTAAAAAAAAACGTTTACTTTGTAGGTTATTTCTGCAAAAAAATAAAACTTACTGAAAATCATTTAGTCATTTGATTAATAATATGGTAATTTTTTTTTTTTAATACAAGCGATTGGGGGAGAGAAGTGTTTAGTTAAAATCAAACCTAAAAGATTAGACAGTTTCGATTATTAAACCAAATTTCATGATGAAAATGAGATGGTAGAATGTAGGGGGCAATTTACAAAGATAAAGGTATCTAGTATTCCTCATCAATTACCTAATCAAGTAAATATGTAGGAAAATAACCCTCTATGTAATGTAAGGGAAATAAACTTTACATCTGTCTTGTAGATGTTGTTAATCGTGCACGTGGGTATATGCGTATCTAACTATACGTCTAGAACAAAGATTCAAAATAAGATAAACCTATTTTATGCCAATTTGGGTCTTCCCCAGTTGTCAAAGTCAACACAATCAAATTGTTTTAAATTAATTAAAAACAAATGCAAATGGAATGGGATGATGGGCAACCCAAAATCTAGTTCAACTTGAGTCATTTGAAGAGGTCAGCTGACCAAATGCTTGCCATAACCCTCAAAGTTGGGGGGCTTGTACCTTTGTATACACTTCCCTCATTTTTCCTATTTCTCGGATTTATTTTTTCTTTCTTTTTTTCCCACCACAATTTCTTTAAATTTTAACATTGGAGACACTGACCCCACACGCTTACAATTCAATGCCTCGTGCCACCCACGTCTTGCACCAACCTCACATGCACTTCGTTCAACTCACCATCTCCATCTTAGTGAGTCGCACTCTATCACCGCATTTTTTTTCAGTATATTCTCTACACTATTCTTCAACCTCCACCGTTGGATTGATTCGACAAAGAGAGATATTAGACCCACATTGAATTACAACATTATGACTTGTCAAGAGTGTAAAATTACTTTTTAGGATAATAATAACATGTTGGTGTTTCAATTCAGTCAAACTATAAGATGTGGTGAATTTAATTACGGATAATGATTTCTTCTTAGTACGTCTCTCGAGATAGAAGTCCTGCCCTATATAGCTAATCATATGTTGCATGTCGAAGCTTCTTGGAAAGTTTAGTATTAACGATTGCACACATATGTTATAATTTGAGTGATTTGTAACGTTATATTGATATCTCATGTGATGATACTGTGCTCTCACGTGATTTATTTAGAGAAAATTATTGCTAGCTGGCATGCCTCGTCAGCTTTCCTGCGCCGTATATCTACAGTTGCAATGTTGTCTCAGTGTGAATCCCCTCCCGTAGCCGTCGGATCATCTTACTATGCCTTTGGTCGTCGAGCCGTTAGATCAGCGCTTGGACTTTGACTCCTTGATGGCGGCATTATTGGGCACACCGTACTCGCTCGAAGGAGATAGAAATACAAACTCGCTGTGGACGGGCGATACGTGGAGGTATAACTTGAGAGCACCGCTACCTGGAACCCATGTGCCGGTCACGAGCGTTATGGCGTGGGAAGGTGCTCCTTTGATGAAGAAAGTGGGGACAGGGAGAGTACAGAAGAAACAAAGGCATCAAAACCCAAAAAGAGGGGAACAGATGCTGCTTCTGCTGCTGCTCCTTTTTGATATAGAAATGGAATTCTACAGCCCCAATGCACAAGTACAACAAACACATTTCCTTATCGAATTAAAATCAAATAATTGGGTAAAACACCTTTAAAAGTGGGGGAATGAATTGATTATGAAAAGTTTAAACCTACTATTTTACTTAATTAAATCATGCAATCCTTTTATGTTTAGTTAGATGTGTTTCCCATTTTATTCAGAATACTGTGTTAATTGATTCTATGAATATGAGTCAGGTTTCATGCTTCTTAGTTGTATTTTTTGATTTTCAATAAATAAGTTCTCGTACTTTCAAAACTTTGCTATAATACGTTCTCTAAAAACGAATCATTGGGTAAGTAATTCTCAAATTTTTTTTTTGGTCAGCATTGACCTTGAAAAATCAATTGTGGTTTGGAAGGATTTGAAACAAATTTGAATGCCAATCATTCAAATGATTCAAGGGTGTCACACCATAGATTTTTACGTTCAATAGTAATCTAGTGATAAAAACTTTTCAAATTAGATTGATGAACAATTTTAAGTCTTTTGGGATCCTTTGTGAGTCAATTTTGATATTTAGGATTGACCATGATCATATTATATTTAAGGGGGGGTGTTCATTGATTTATATTCGAAATACTATTAGGATCCAATCTAATTTCAATTGAATTAAATGGTATTTGATGATTGATTTGTTGTCAAAACAGAAAATTATTCAAACAAAACAAAGTTGTCATGAAATCAAACCACAAATTTTGGTAAAATTAGATGCGATGCAGCAATGAATTGGAGACCTAATTGAATGCCAAAGCAGCATCAAAGCATTGGTTTCTTAAATTAGAAGGGTCTTAATAAAATGCCACAATCATGGAAATTGATCATACTAAATCAAAGCTTGATTGAACTGATTGATTCAGAATTCATTTAATTACATGTTAAAACATCCCTAATAAAAACACTAATCTGTCATTTTTCCCAAGATTACGGATAGGGCACGTAAGCAGGAGGAGGGCGCAATTTAGGCTTTTGTAATTCTTTACCTACCCACTAAAAAATCTTTGCAATACCACCAAGCAAGCATTTTTGACAGGAGCGCCCAAATTAACTGGCTTCCACTTTTCCATTATTTATTTATTTATTTTTATTATAAAAAAAGTTGAATTTATTTTTTTTATAATTTATTATCTCTTTCTCCTTTTGTCGGTATAACTCACGAGCTCCACTCGCTATATACCGTGTGGAACTTTTCCTTAATCAAAACCCGCTTTGACATTTGAGCAAGTCAACCCCAAAACCGAAAACCAGTTTTCCCCATTTGAATTTCATTTTTCATTTCCTTTTTCTTTTTTTCCTCTCTCTCTCTCTCTCTCTCTCCAAAAGCAAAACAATGCATAGAGATGCCTTCTTCCTCTCGCCCTTTCTCTCACTAGGAAAACCACTTGTTTTCAGGCACCCTTTAGACTTTTGTGCATAAAATCCCACTGTCCCTCTCTCTCTCTCTCTATATATACATTGTTTATATAATTCCTCTCCTACTCATCACACCCTTATCATCTCTCTCCCCTCTCTCTTACCAATAAAAAGTCAGCGCCTTCTTTTGTTTGCCTCCTCCTTTCTTTGTCCTCAAACAGTGATAGCTAGCAGACACAAGGTACAGATTCAGAAACCTTGTCTCTCTCTCTCTCTCTCTCTCTCTCTCTCTAAATGGAAGACGATTGGGATCTTCAGGCGGTGGTCAGAGGCTGCTCCACCGGCACAACCACCAGCAACAGAAGCACAGCCACCACCAACAGCAACAACAGCACATGCTTCAAAATCTCGAACTTCCATTCAAGCCCTGCTTTTTCTTCTTCATTTGGAACCGCTACTCTGCAGCCTGGCCTACAGCAACAACAATTCCAAGTGCTTTTCTCTCTTCCAGATCCCATTAAACCCAGAAATGCCATGGAGGACTTGCATGAGCTTTACAAGCCCTTCTTCCCCAAATCTCAGCCTCCCCTCTCCTCACAAATCACACCACCACCCAATCTCTCTCCTTTGACTTCTCTCACTCCTCTGACTGCACCCAAAGATCAAGCACATCCCATTCAACAACATCAACACCAAAACCACTACCAGCAACAACAACAACAACAACAACAGCAACAGTCCAAGCCATCATCTCATTCTGTTTCCTCCACCACCACCCCACGATCCAAAAAAAGGTACAATTTTTCTCTTTGATTTTCTTTGTAACTTAAAAACTCAATTTTGGGAGATGCCCATCTCGTAAATTGCGCTGTTTAATCCATAATTTAAGTTATTTATGCGTTTCTTTCCCATTTCAGAAAGAACCAGCTTAAGAAAGTGTGCCAAGTACCAGCTGAGAGCCTCTCTGCAGACATATGGGCATGGCGTAAATATGGCCAAAAACCAATCAAGGGCTCCCCATATCCAAGGTGGGTGGGTTTCATTTCTCCCGAAACTTAAATAAAAATGGCAAATTTTTTATTTATATAAAGTTGCTTTTACCCATTTTAATTGTCCATGAAGGAAAATGGCTAATTTTATGTTGTTTCAACCAAAACAGGGGATATTACAGATGCAGCAGCTCAAAGGGTTGTATGGCCCGAAAACAAGTGGAGCGGAACAGATCCGACCCGAATATGTTCATAGTTACCTACACGGCCGAGCACAACCATCCGGCCCCAACTCACCGCAACTCGCTTGCCGGCTCCACCCGCCAGAAGCCCTTCTCGCCGCAAACCGTCACGGGCAGTGACTCTACCAAACCCACTTCTCCGGCAACCTCGGCGTCAGTCGACGAAGACCCTGTTGTACCTCAGAGTACAACCATGGAAAGCTTCAAAGAAGAAAAGGGCAGTCCTATGGTCGACGACGACGACGACGAGCTCTTTGGGATGTGTGATTCGGTCGTGAGCGACGATTTCTTTGTGGGTTTGGAGGGTCTCGCCGGAGATTACTTTTCCGATCACGCTCCGACGAGCTTTGGCGTCCCCTGGGTTTCTAGTAATGCTGCGACCGCCGCTGGCAGTATCTGATTCGTCGATAAAAGTCATCTCTTTTGTCAACACTTCTCTTTTTTTCTTTTGGGGGTATTTTTGACTTTTTGTTTAGAGAGAGAGGGGGAGAAAGAAAGGGTTAAGGGTGTAACTATGGGTGGAATCTTAATTATTAAATTAGTAGGGGGGAAAAAGGCTTGTAGTTTTAGATTAGTGAATTAGTTTTCTTTTTTATTTGTTGATTTATTTTTGGTTTGAGCAAAGTTAGTGGTAGTGATTATCTACTACTAGTATATTACAATGAAGATTGGTGATTTTAATTTGTTGATCATTTTTGCGGTTCATTTATTTTTGTGATTAGCAAAATTTGTGTTGGTTTACCATTCCTACAATGTTGGTTTGTGCCCACTCTAAATCTATTTTCTTTTTACTAAATGCAAAATTGGATTATTGATGTTTGCCATGGCTTGCTTGGTCCAAAAGCCAAATTGGTACCCAAGTCCAAGAGCCAGTTTGGCACCAAATCTCTCTCTCTCTCTCTCTCTCTCTCTCTCTCTCAATGTTATTTGTGCCTGGTTTTAATGCCTTATTTAGTCCAATTAATGAGAAAACAAATAATCTTATTTGAGCATATATAAATGAACTATCAACATCATTCACACCTTGAGCCAAAACAAAACCTCAATAGCTGTTACTTGTCCATGGCAAGTTGGGGTCACAAGAGATCAAGGTTGGCCTTGAGGACCCTAAGTCATTAATATGCATAAATAACTTAAACCATATTTTAAAAAATAAAAAATTTCCCTTGATATTTGCCAACAAAGTCTAGCTCAGTGGAAAAGTAGCTTGAGTTGCAGACCAGAGGTTTCACCTTTGAATCATCACGATATCATATTTGTATGTGTGTGTGAGAGAAATCCGCCTCCCATATAATATAGATTATCGCTTATACTTAAAAGAATTCATTTGATATTTAAACTCAAAATCTTATTTAACAAAGTGAAAACTAAATGTCAATAAATCAAAATAATGACCCATAATTTTATCATATTAAAGATTTCAACATAAACATATTGAGTTGCTATTGATTATTACTTGAAATGAATCCCATACCACACTTTTTTTTTTTTAAAATAAATTTTTTTGGTAACATGTGGGAAACATTTTTGTGAGGCAACCGAAGATCACAAAATTGAGAAATTTCGGTGCCATTCCCATTCGAAACTCAACTCATTTATTAAAAGAAGAAAAGGGTCAAAAGTATTGATTGAGGTCGAAATAAACAAGTTCAATGTTATTGACGTTAAAGTTTGTCAGCGTAATGATTGTCGGTGGTTGAGATAGCCTCGACGGTTGACGACGATATTCCGCATGAAAACTTTTTCTGTATTTTAACAGATTAAAAAGACAAAAAAGGGTTTATGAATAAAAATAGTTCTATTTCATTTTCTTTCACATGCTTGTAGAATTATGAGATTCTTTTTTTTTCTTTATTGGCATAAAAAGTAATGGGTTCTCAATATGATGAGTAGGGTTCAATTTACCACCCTTGAAAGAGTTGAATGATTTTGATTGGCTTAAAGATGAGCTCCAATTTTAAAGTAGAATTTTGCAATGAGGCAAAAATGTTGTTGCAACTTGCAAGCTCGCAACACCTCTCTTTGAAAATGGTTTTCTTTAGTCAATTGGGTTTCGAGGTAAAGAAGGAGTCTAAGAGATTTGTATTGTAATCAGTGCTCAAATCAAACCATCAAACATGAACTTGGATTCACCCAACCAAATCACTTGTTCATCAAGTGTCAACGCTGCCTTTTCAATAATTACCCATGTTACACAAAAAAATATGTCATAATTTGCAGGGAAGGAATCTCTGCCTGCCTACTTTGCCATGCTGCTACAGTTCATAAAAAAGGCAAAACATTTGTTAGGACATGATTGTGTGAGACTCGAGAAAATAGAGGTTACAAAAAATCAAGAAATTTCTTAAGATTGCTAGCAATGAAAACAACCAAAAGTGCATTCATACAAGAAAATGGTGTCACCAGACTTATTCACTGCAATGTTATTTTCATAGAAAAGCCAGAAAATGTAGCTTTCAATTCAAGTATAACTTAGAAGACTGTTGCCTGATTCTCTCTACAAACACATCCTTGTTTGCCTGATCTCAACATGGAAGAGGGGAATCCACCCAAGGACATGAAAAATGCTGCAGCAACAGAGACTCAGATAAGCAGTCTTTGAACTGAGGGGTGTCCAATATCGAACTGAAAAATACAACTACATGGCTAGAAGTTGGAACCCATTACGCTTTCTCCTAAGCATGGCCGACTCTGAAATCGACAATCTATAACCAATACTGACATTCTTCTGTCCGTGCAGTTACTCTATGCAGTAGAAGCAGCAACCTCATATCCTTGAACAAACCTTCTCAACTTTTCCATTTCACCAACTGCGGAAAGCCATTCCGTGAGAATCTCCATGGTTATGTAATCAGGATTACAGGCATGTTCAGTCATTTGATCCATAAATTCAAATGCTTTCTCCAATAAATTATTCTCCTTAAGACCTTTGAACAAGGCATTGAATGTCGCGGTATTAGGTCTCACCCCCTTATCTTTCATACTGTCTATCAAAGAAATAGCAAGTTCCACTTCATTCTTCTTGCACAAAGTATCAATTAAAATATTGTAAATTACAGTGTTGGGAGGAACCCTCGATTTAGAACCCATCTCTCTGAAGATTTTCATGGCTTTTTCAGTATTGCCATTCAAGCAATATGCATGAATCAATGCTCCAAAAGTGACAGCAGTAGGAACAAGACCCTCATTTATCATCTTGCTCAATATTCTATGACCGGTTGTAAGTTCCCCAGCTTTGCAGAAATAGGAAATCAAGGTGTTGTATGTTACGCTATCAGGCTTTACTCCAGCTGCCTCCATTTCCTGAACCATCTCATGGACCATATCAAGTTTATTCTTCTTGCAGAACCCATTAATCAAGACATTATAGGAAACGAGATCCAGAGAGAAACAGGCCTCCTTCAACTTTGATACAACAGAGATGGCATCATCCATCCTTCCAGCTTGGCTTAAACCAGAGATCAAGCTGTAGTAAACTATTGCATCTGCGGAGCCTCCATCTCTCAACATTTGCTCAAACAATTCCATTGCCATGCTAATATTATTCACATTGCAAAAGGAAGTGATTAAGGTTGTGTAAGTAACAGCATTGCCTTTCACACCATCCCTTTGCATTTCATTTAAGAAATCAATTGCACTGTTGAGTCTCCCATGGTTGCATAGACAATCAACCATGGTATTCAGAGTTATCACACTTGGCGATATGCCTTCCTCCTTCATTTGGTGAAAGAGCTCACGACCCCTCTCAATGTCCCCGACCTTGTTGAAACCGTCAATCAAACAATTGTAGGTAACAGTATTAGGTGCACAGCCATTCTGCAATCTCATTTTTTCCATCAAAAGTAAACCTTCTTCTTGCCTTCCCACTTTACAAAGTCCATCAATCAGAGTGTTATAAATGACCACATCGGGTTCAGTCGAAACCCCATCACTCTTCTCTCTTCCTCCACTGATCTTTTCAAACAACTCCAAGGCCTCATCTATCCTCCTAGACTTGCACAAAGAATTAATAACAATACCAAAAGTCACAACATCAGGATGAATGTCCATCTCTTTCATCTTTACCATAAGCTCATTCATTCTCTTAAAATCATTACCTCTTGTCAAACATGTCAAAAGCGCATTGCAAGAAGCAGCTTTTACATCACCACCCAACTTCATGACATCATGTAAAACATCCCAAGCCTTATTAGTCTTCCTGTTCCTACACAAGGCAGTGATCAATTTCGTAAGCTTCATGCTATCAGGGAACACACCATGCTCACCAAATTTCAACACCAAACCCACAATGTCCTCCTCACTGAAGCTCCTCCCCGGCCACCCTCTCTTCAATAAATAGGAAAGCACAATATCACCCGTAACCTGGTCGACCCGGCCCTCTGCTTTTGGATCAAACATTTCGTCGAGCACCTTTAGTGCATCATCGACACATCCCGATTTCAACATCACATCAATCGCCGCATTGCGGAGATGGGTGTTTTTCAAACCCGGGTCTAGATCATTAAACACAATGAGCGCCTCATCCACCATGCCAACCATGCCTAAAGATCGAACGAGCAGAGCAGCGGAGCTGATATTAAGCGGGATGTTCCGCTCTTTCGCCATCTTATACAAGTCATAAAGCTTGTTTTGTGAGGTGGGTTCTCGCTTAGCAAGCTCAAGAATGGCCTGGAATGATGACGAGAGCGAATCCGTCGAGTCTGGTGTGCTTGCCACATTTTCCGAAACGTACTCGAAGAACTTGAGGGCCTTGGAGGAAGCGCCAAGGCGGCGAGTGATGTGGAAAAGCGAGCGAGGTGAAGGAGCGGCGGAGTTGGAGAAGAGGAGGTGGTGGAGTTGGTCAAAGTTCCAGTCTTTTTCATTGGGTTGGAGGAGCTCGACCGCTTGGGTTATCAGCAAGTCATCGTCTTTGGGTGATTGGTTGGGCTTAGGGTTGGGTTCGGATTCGGGATCGGGGTCGGTGGAAAGGTGGTGGCTGAGGAGGAAGATGGAGGATTGGGTTTTGGAGGTTTGGGGTTTAAGGAGGTTGAGGAAGGATTTTGAGTGCTTTGAAGCTGAGAGTGATAGAGTGTTCATTTTGTTCGGTAGAGATTTGAATGAAGGGGTTTAGGGTTTAAGAACATGGACAAGTAGATTTGGGGGAAGTAGCTTTGTTTCTGGTTTTTCTTTTTATTATTATTTTTTTGAAATTATTTTGTTTTAAATGATTCGAATGTCCATTGCACCAAAATTAAAATTCTAGGTTCTATTCGATTTTTACAAAATTCATCCAACTAGCAAAAGACCCACAAGATGACTTTTTATATATATATTCCTCTTTTGTTTGTCTCATCAAAAAGAATATAAATCGCTCAATTGCTACAAATCCTACCGCATAGGTTAATATTCCCAACTTCCCACCCTTTATTTGTCCAAAGAAATGTGGAAAATGAAAGGCAAACACCTGTATTCTGTACTCAAAAAATAGCAACCAAAAAAAGTTCGGGTACAAAAATTACAGTAGGGTCTACTTTTATGCTCGGATCATGAATAAATATGGAAATGGCTTCAAATATCTTATTTCTGAAGTTGCTTCCAAATTCTGAACACAACTTTCTGCAATAGCAACTTTTCTTTTACAACTCAAAACGGAACCCAACTGCATACTTTTGATACCTCACTGTTACAAAGAGAAAATTGTCCCGCTCTTTCAAAATTCTTCTGTGGCCATTTACTTCGTAATGAAACTTTCAACCAAATATGCTGGGTTTTGCCCATTATCAGTCACTTGCAGGGCTGCCTTCAGTAGGTTATTTGCTTGTACTAATCTTCTCAGCTGCTTCAGCTGCTGCAGATGCTGCCTTGTCCAAACCCAACTTTGTTAACTCACTTAAAAAGCCATTAACTTCAGCAGCACTGATTTTATACGGGCTGTGGGCAGCGCCAGGAAATGACCCGCTGGTCACTTCTTCCTTGTACTCTACTAGAGCTTTATTGATGACTTCTCCAACATGTGCATACTGCTTACAGAATTTTGGGGTAACCTGCAAAAGATCAGGTGCTTCTTTGTTTAAATCAAATTCACATAAGTGGAGAGAAAGAGCTTTATTAAGGAGATGCAACTGCTCAGTTCACCTTGGCATGATGTGGATGTTGCATCATTCCAAGAAGATCATGGTAAACTAGCACCTGCGTGATATAGGGGAAAAGAAAATAAGTATGCCAGAAATAACCAAACCATGTCTCTGAAGAAAAGGATGCAAAAACCTTAGAAAATTAATTAACTTCATGTGCAAGGTACAACTTCAAAGAAGTTAATTAACAGAATGCAATCTCATGAGTCAGCTCAAGCTTTGGCTCTAGGCTCGTTTCAAGCTTCAGCCGAGCTCAAATTTGGTAGTTTTGAGATAACCTACCCAGCTATCTCATCCCTACTAATCTGTTACATCATATGTCAACATACGCCCCAAATGACAGTGTTCAAAAGAGAAAAAAAGTTTTTAGGATCCAAAACAAGGATTTTTCACCTGCAAATACCTAAACCTTCTGAAACAAGCAAAGTTTCAAGTTACAGAAAGATATACACATCAAACAAATTAAAATGATATGCTATTAAACAAACTTTCTCAAGGATGCTAACATCTATTTAACACCAAAAGGAACTACACACGCAAGCATTAAGGCAGACACATACAATACAACCAAGAGGAACAGGACTACATAATTAACTAACCTGCCCACTGCAAAAAGGCCCTGCTCCAATGCCAATGGTAGGAATCTGAAGAGCAGATGTTGCAGCAGCTGCCACTGGTGGAGGAACACATTCTAAAACAACAGAAAAGCACCCAGCTTCTTGCAAAGCCAGTGCTGTCTCCACAACCTGCAGACAAAAATCCAATACAACATCGTTACTACAAATAGAAATTTCAGCACATGCAAACCCATAATAGAAAACAAATTACCGACAAAAGCATTCGTGCGCACACAGACCTTGACAGCACTAGCAACATTCCTTCCCTGAGGCCTAAAGCCCCCAAGAACACTAATGGCCTGAGGAGTAAGTCCCACATGCCCCATTACAGCAATTCCAGCTTCCACGATAGATTTTGCTGCAGTAATTCTAGAAAGTGACCCTCCTTCTAATTTGATCGCATCCATTCCTCCTTCCTTTAAAACCCTCACCGCAGAATCGACAGCCTGCTCATAATGGAAACTGCAACATCACCCACCCATGGCCTACTTATAAAAAAAACAAACCCAATCAACAAAACAGAACACACACTCATTTCTGAAATTCAATACAGCTCTGTTTCTACTTGTTTGCAACGAAATTTGAAAAAAAGTAAGAAAGCTCGTAGCTTCAATAATTTCATCAATTGGGTCATAAATTTCATCATTAAAAACAACAAAAACGAAAAAAATTAGTTAAATTTCCTTCCTTTACTTTCTCATCAGCCAAATAGAACACCATCTGTCATGCGCAAAAGTCAAACAATGTTCCAATGTCCTTTTCCTTAACATTCTCATAAACAAAACAGATATTTCTCAAAATTAGAAAAAGAAAACAAAAAGCCCATAGACAATGAACCTCCCAAATCAACAGAATTACGGAGGAATTTTCCATTTTATTCGCTACCTACCTGATTGGAGCTAGACTCATAGAAGCCAAAGGGCAAGTCCCCAACCAAAAGCGGTCGCTTGGCGCCACGAGCCACGGCTCGGCAGTGAACAAGCATTTCATCAAGCGTGATAGGAAGGGTGGTGTCATACCCATGAACCACCATGGCGGCCGAGTCGCCGACCAAGCAAATGTCGATGCCGGCGGAGTCCAGGTGGACCGCAGAAGGGTAGTCGTAGGCGGTGACCATGGTGATAGGCTCGCCTTTGTTGTGCTTTTGCTTCAACTGGGTCAACGTCACTCTCTGGTCTGGGCTCTGCGTCTTTGGGCCGCCGTAGACTGTGTTTTCCGGTATGTTGCTCATGCAACGGAGGATCGGAGAGAAGGCTCGCGACATCGCTTTGGCTCGCGAAACGGCGGCGTAAAATGCCATCTTTAAAGTTGTAGAGAGAGATTGAAGGAGAGAAATTGGGGTTTGTTTTGGCTGCGCCACCTATAACTGAGCAAGTGGAAATGAATGAGTGAGAGAAGGTTTTGTTTGTTGAACGACTGAACCAGTCTTCACTTTTGGGACAAATGTTATCTACGCGCCATAAAGTGGTGCCACCTACTGTTGCATTGGCAATGCCACTGAGGATCAAATGGGGCCGAGCGCCGAGGTCCAAGTACACTGAACACAGAATAATCTGGGTCGGGACATTTCAACCCAATATTCCTTCACAGCCCACCAGAAGGTTCCGAAGAAGGACAAACCAAGCCCATTTACTGTTTTACTTAGGTGATAGAAACTAAGCTTATTTACTGTTGTACCTTATGAAATTATGATCAAATCTTACTGTTGTACCTTATTTACTGTTTTGCATCTTAGAGCATCTCCAAGGGATATGTCAAATACCAAACATCAAATTTAAATTTGATGGCTGATGTGACAATTTGATATTTACACAATTTTACACTCCACCCGATATGTCAAATAAATAATTATTGTAACAGTCAAATTATTTAAGATAAAGAAGAAAAAAATTAAAAAAAGAAAATAATAAATGAAAGTAACAACCAGTTGTCTTTAAAAACTAATAAAATATTCATTTGACATCTTTCTTTTGAGATGTCAAAAATAACATCTCAACCTCTAGTTTTCATTCCACATCAGCTTTAACACATTGGTTGGACTGATGTGAGATGTTATTTCTAATGTTAAATGTCTATGTGGTACTTTTGACACATCGGTTGGAGATGCTCTTAATTTATCCTCTACCGTCAAGTTAGTCAAAAACCCTGTTAAAAATACTGACGTGGCACAAATACGACCCATAATTTTGTTGAATTAGATGTCACGTAGGTTCCATGTGTAAAAAAATTAAAAAGAAATATTTTCTTTTAAAAAAACTTACCTAAACTATTAATAATAATTTTTTTTATAAAAAAAACCAAGGAATTAAAAAAAGCATCGTCTTCTCCTCACCCATCCGCCATCTCCAACAGATCTCCTCTCTCACCCCACCCTCTCCCTTCGTACCTAGCCAACCTTTTATTTATATTTATTTTTAGTCGTCTCCCCACACCAGGACAACCTCTCTCTCTAGATCCGACAAGCCCGAAACTCTAGGTTCGTCGAGGACTCAATCGAATCGCCATCCGAGATCCATCAAGGACTCAACCAAACCACAATACCAAATCCAACCCCTGGAGACAAAGGCCACGTCACAGTCTTCATCACCAAGCTTTTTTCCCCCCGCAAACCACAAACCCATCCCCGCCGCAAATGTATGTGTTGTTCTTGTTTTCCTTTCCTTTTATTTTTGTTTTGGTGGTGGGTATGGCTTGTGGTGGGTAACGTTTGGGTGGTTATGGATGATGGTGGGGTGGTGGTTGGTTGTAGGGGGAAGGATGATGGGGGCATGGCTTGCGGTGGGTTTGGTGGGAAAGTCTTGCGGCTATACTATATATTTATGTTTTTAAAAGACCTGTCTAGCGATTAGGTGTACAAGTGTCAAAATAAGTATAGCCGCGAGATTATACTATTTTAAAAAAAATAAAAAATTAAAAGCAAGTATGGCTGAGCAACTATACTATTTTTCTTTTTTAAAAAAGGGCTCCTTAGCGATAAGGTGCCCACGTGCCATATAATCGCGTGGCTATACTAATTTTTCTTTTTATAAAAAAAATAGTAGTATAGCTGTATGGCTGCACTGTTTAAATAAATTTTATTTAAAAGGTAGCGGTTATACTTTATAGATATTAATTTGCTAATTTCAATATATCTAAATTAGATATTAATCGGCTACTATATAATATTTTAATATAAATTTTTTAATTTTTTTAAAAATATATATTATTTTTATTCAAAAATATGTGAGAATTATTTGTATAATATGTTAATTTTGTGTGTCTTATTGAAAATTTTGTTAAAAATATGCGTATTAAATATGAGAAATATGTACATACATGTACAATACAAGTATTGTACGTTTATTTTTTTAAAAACGTCAATTTTATTGAGTCTTTAAGACCTATACATAACACGGATGTATTATTGAAAAAGATATACATACGTGTATAATATAGTATTAAATGTGAAAGTACTAAATTTTTTATACGGATAAAAACTCTTGAAAATTTAAAAATTAAAAGGGGACAATAGAGACTCAAGTAATAACTAATAGTAATGGATAATACTCTAAATTACCCTTATTGATAAATGAAAATTGGGAAAAAAATTTAAAATAAAAAAAGGATCCAAGTATATATATATATATATATATATATATATATATCGGCTATACTATTTATTAAAAAAAAAAAATTAAGTAAAGCCGACCGGCTATATGATTTATTTTTTTAGTCGTCCGGCGGTCAGGCCCCAAGTGTCGAAATCAGTATAGACGAGCGGCTATACGTATTTTAATTAAAGACAATATAGCCGCTCGGCTACACTATTTTTAAGAAAAAATCGCAGAATAGCCGACCGGCTGTACGATTTAAATACATTTAACTGGTATAGCCGCGTCAGGTTCCAAGTATAGCCGCTCGGCTATATGATTTTTTGAGAAAATTACGAGAATAATATTGCTGCTCGGGTATACTGTTTTAAAAAAAATTACGATATAAATGCTGATGAATCATTGGTTAAGGTTGTTGAAGAAGTAGCCATAAAGAAGGAATTATTGTGTGTAGCAGTAGCAGACAATTCAGTGGGATCAAAATCAACCAATGGACTGGAAGAAGATACAACAGGTATGGAAGAAACCGATGAAGAAGTCTCTGAACTTGTAGAAACACATGGTGAGCATAGAGGCTTGGACTTGCATGAGGGAAACACCGTTTCATCAAACAAAACATGTCTAGAAAGAATCAATTTTCTGGTGATTGAATCAAAGCAAATGATCCCTTGTATTGAGAAGCAAATCCAAGTAAAATACATAGTGTTGTTTTTACAAGGTGTCGCCAAGCCATTTTGTTCAGGCGTATAAGGGCAAGATTTATGATGAATAATACCTTTGGATGACAAGAATTCCTGCAAAGATGCAGAGATATATTCCCCTCCCCCATCACTTTGCAAAACCTTAATGGAAGCACCAAACTGATTCAAGACAATAGCATAAAAGTGCACAAAAGTGGAACAAACTTCAGATTTATTTCGTAGGGGAAATATCCATGTGTAACCAGTACATTCATCAATAAAGGTGATGTAATATCTAAATCCTTCAAGAGAAATGCAAGGAGCTGGTCCCCAAAGATCACTAAGAACAACCTCAAATGGTGTTGCTGACTTTGAAGACACCAAAGAAAAAGGAAGCTTAGTAAATTTGCCTTTTAAACAGGACTGACAAACAACAGAATCAGTAGAACTAGTTGAGGATAAACCAGACTTCTCCAAGGCAAGTTGAACCATGGAACTGGTGTAGTGCCCCAAGGGACAGTGCCACAAAGTGGAAGTTACTTTTTGTCCAAGAAATGCAGTAGCTGAAGAAACAGAGGAAGATGAGGAAGGAGAAAGGGAGAATGGTAGTGGATACAAGCCATTGTTGCTCAAGCCTCAGAAAAATACCCTCCCTGTGATTTTGTCATGTATACATAAAGATAGCTCATCAAATATGTATCGACAATGATTCTCTTTGTATAATTGTATTAAGCTGGAAAGTATGATTAGAGGACCTATAATTTATTGTTGTGCCCCCTGAAACTATGATTAAATCTCACTTTATCCTGTGAAAGTTAAAGTGGCCAACCTTGCCCTCTTAATCGATGTTTTGCATCTCAATTTACCCCTCACCGTCAAGTCAGTCAAAAATTATGTTAAAAATACACCCATAATTTTGTTGAATTAGATGCCACATAGGTGCCATGTGTAAAAAAAATTAAAAAGAAAGATTTTCTTTTAAAAAACTTAACTCAACTATTAATAATAAAATACAAAAAATACAAAATACAAAAACCAAATAATTAAGGCTTATTATCACAAAACGTCCATAAGGTTTACGAAACTATCAGATTGCATCCTTAATGTTTTTTTGTGCCACTCATGGTCCTCAAGGTTAGTATGTGTAATCACAAATGGTCCCTACCGTTAGATTCATTAAAAACTCATTAGTTTTGACGTGACATACATATATATTACAAAACATCCCTGAGGTTCACACACCTATCACAAATGGTCCCTACGATTTTTTTTTAAATTTTTAATTTAAAATTCATTAAATGTTGGTTTTTTAAAAAATTATTTATAAATGAAAAAACCATTTATAGAAGGATTTTAATCTTGAGGATCATTTATGAACCTTAAACCCTTAGTTTTTTCATTTTTAAATTTTATGAATTTTAAATTAATCTTTTAAAATAGTTTGTTGATGTTGCATATATATGGAGTCCACATCTACAATAATATAGTGCCGCGTGTATTTAAAATATAATACATATTTTTTAAATTAATTTAAAATTCATAAAATTTTAAAAACAAAACAAAAATGTTATGAATTTTAAATTTTAAATTTTTAAAAATTTTTAAGGACCATTTGTGATAGGTGCGTGAACCTCAAGGATGTTTTGTGATATACATATATGTCACGTTAGCAAACTAAAGGAGTTTTTGACATAACCTAACGGCAGGGACCATTTGTGATCATGTATACTAACATTGAGAACCACGAATGGCAAAAAAAAAATTAAGGATGCAATCTGATAGTTTCGTAAACCTTAGGGATGTTTTGTGATAATAAGCCAATAATTAATAAAAGCATCGTCTTCTCCACACCCCTCCGCCATCGCCAATAGATATCCTCCCTCAACCCACCCTCTCCCTTCGTACCTAGCCAACCTTTTATTTATATTTATTTTTAGTCTTCTCCCCACCCCAAGACAACTCTCTCTCTCTCTCTCTCTCTCTCTCTCTCTCTCTCTCTCTCTCTCTCTCTCAATTTGACGAGCCAACTCCAGGTTCGTCAAGGACTTAACCTAATCGCCATCCCAGATCCGTCGCAGACTCAACCAAACCCATCCCCGCTGCAAATGTATGCATTGTTCTTGTTTTCCTTTCCTTTTATTTTATTTTTTTATGATGGGTATGGCTTGTGGTGGGTTTGGGTGGTTATGGATGATGGTGGGGTGGTGGTTGGTTGTAGAGGGAAGGATGATGGGGGCATGGCTTGTGGTGGGTTTGGTGGTAAAGCCATTCGGCTATACTGTTTATTTATGTTTTTAAAAGACCCGTCTAGTGATTAGGTGTCCAAGTGTCAAAATAAGTATAGTTGTGAGACTATAATTAAATAATAATAAAAATAAAAAGCGGGTATTAGCCGAGCGGCTATACTATTTTTCTTTTTTAAAAAGGGCTCCCTAGCGATTAGGTGCCCACGTGTCAAAACAAGTATAGCCGCGCATGGTATAGCCACACCGCTGCACTATTTAAATACATTATATTTAAAAGGTATAGCTGAGCAGCTATATTATTTAATTAAAAAAATTAAGAAAAAAGGACCCTCCTAGTTGCATTCGTTTATACTTCATATATATTAATTTGCTAGTTTCAATATATCCAAATCAGATATTAATCGGCCACTATATAATATTTTAATTTAATTTTTTTAATATATATTATTTTTATTAAAAAATATGTGAGAATTATTTGCATAATATGTTATTTTTGTGTGTTATTGAAAAATTTGTTCAAAATACATGTATTAAACATGAGAAATACATACATACATATACAATATGAGTGTTGTACATTTGCTTTTTTTAAAAAGTGAATTTTACCGAGTCTTTAAGACCTGTACATAACACAGATGTATTATTGAAAAATACGTATGGACGTGTATAATATAGTATTAAACATGAAAGTGCTAAATTCTTTATACGGGTAAAAACTCTTGAAAATTAAAAAATTAAAAGGGGACAATAGAAACTCATGTAATGACCTAATAGCAATGGACAATGCTCTAAACTACTCTTATCGATAAACGAAAATTGGGAAAAAAATTTAAAAGAAAAAAAGGATCCAAGTGTATATACATAGCAGCTATACTATTTATTTAAAAAAATTAAAACAAAACAAAAAAACTAAGTAACGCTGCACGGCTATACGATTTATTAAAATAAAAATAAAAAATCCGATACCGCTCAGCTAAACTATTCCCAAACAACATAACGCCACGGCTATACTATTTATTTAAAAAAATAAGAGGATTCTATCGGTCCGGTCCCAAGTGTCGAGATACGTATAGCCGGCTATATTACGTATAGCCGCGCGGCTATACTATTTATTTTATAAAAAAAGGACTCGGCTAGAGATCGGGTTCCACGTGTCGAAATAAGTATAGCCGCTCGGCTATATGATTTTGTGAGAAAATTACGAGATGAGTATAGCCGTTCGGCTTAACTAAAAATTACGAAATAAGTATAGCCGCGCGGCTCTACTATTATCCTCTTAATAATTCTTGACGTGGGCCTAATCTGCTTAGGATGAAGATTAGTAGGGGGAATAGGTGGGTCTATTTGCAAATCCAGGGCTGGTAAAGAAGGCAAGGTACTAGAAGAATATGCTGATGAATCATTGGTTAAGGTTGTTGAAGAAGTAGCCATAGAGAAGGAATTATTGAGTGCAGCAGTAGCAGACAATTTAGTAGGATCAAAATCAACCAATGGACTGGAAGAAGATACAACAGGTATGGAAGAAACCAATGAAGAAGTCTCTGAACTTCTAGAAACACATGGTGAGCATAGAGGCTTAGACTTGCATGAGGGAAACACCGTTTCATCAAACACAACATGTCTAAAAAAAAAATTCTATTTTCTGGTGATTGAATCAAAGCAAATGTAGTGCCCTTGTATTGAGAAGCAAATCCAAGTAAAATACTACAAGGTGTCGATTCTTTCTTTCGGCCAAGCCATTTTGTTCAGGTGTATAAGGGCAAGATTTATGATGAATAATACTTTTGGATGACAAGAATTGCTGCAAAGATGCAGAGATATATTCCCCTTCCCCCGTCACTTTGCAAAATCTTAATGGAAGCCCTAATGCGAGAAATTACAAGGTCACCATTGGCCGAATCGGCTTGCATTGTATAATTCTTTTTACACTTGCGTTCACCTTACATTACATAACCGAATCTGCTTCCGAATCCGAAACGACATTAACCTTCCAATCAATCGAAATTCTCCGCAACGAAAAGTCTACACATCCAACCGCTGAAGACCATCCAAACCCAAAATCACAAACAGATCTCGCCACGTGTTAATACTCAGAAGGGCACCCCCTCACACTCTCTCTCCGAAAATGCCGGCACTTCACGCGCCACCTTCATTGATAAGGTCACTCCTCTACGTTCCCTCTCCCTCCCTCTCTCTCAGTCTTCGCACACTTCCACTATTTCGCGACACCAAGCTTCGCTGCTTCAACTGCAGCCAGAGATCAGTCCGTACAGTCACAGCCATGTCCTTGCCTAATGCCACCTCCGGCCACTCGTCGCCTGACCACGTTAGCCGGGAAGTGGTTTTCGGTGCCGGAGCTCCGACTTCGTGACCATCGATTCACTGTGCCTCTCGACTACTCCGTCGGTCTTCAGGCTTCGTCTAAGATCTCAATCTTCGCCCGCGAAGTTGTTTCAGGTGATCAAATTATGCAATATAGTGTGTATCAGTTAAAGTGATTAATTTGTTCTTGGATTTAAGCGGCTCAGTGTTTTGATTTTCCTGTTAATTACTGTTTGATTGGTGTTGGAAGTGAATTATGCAATATAGTGTGTATCAGTTGAAGTGATTAATTTGTTCTTGGATTTAAGCGGCTCAGTGTTTTGATTTTCATTGAAGTGTGTTGACCTTTTTGTGCTTTGCCTCTGTTCGGTTGCTTAGAAAATGGTGGAAAGGGAAAGAATGAGGCATTGTCTACTGTTTTCAGCTAAGAGAAAGACATCGATTAGTGGTTTGAATTGGTAGAGTTATTTGAATTCTCTCAACTAACTCTGATGATAGTTTTATGTTGTTGTGGTCCCCAGTATTGAAAAGATCAAAGATTAATCTGCTACATTTGCTTTTCCCACTAACTACAATAAATAATTTTTGAAGGAAGCTTGAATGAGATATCTGCCTGTGAATGTTCATATGATTGAATGTCAAGTGTTCTATGAATTTCGACTGACATAGGTGCATACATAAGACTTATATTCATTCCAGGATAGTCATCAGATAAGAGAAGTTACGGCAGAAGTTGCTTACCTATGCTGCCAGATGGAGACATACTTAAAACGAAAACGCAAGCATGTGCATATACCTGTAAATTGGGGCTTCATAAAATACTCTACTTAAAAAGAGTATCTGCTTTAGTCATGAAATCTCATTGCTTAGTTAGGAGTAGATAAAAATGTAACTGGCAAGCAAGCTGTTTCCCTATTTTTTCAATCTCCGGATTGCTCATATCCTTCTGAGACAATTGCCTTTTTCATGCATGTTTGTGGTTCTGTTAGTCCCTTATTAAAGTATGATCTGTATTGCAGTCGGTAAAGAAGAACAACCACTGCCATACCTATTATATCTACAAGGTGGACCTGGATTTGAGGCCCCTCGACCAACCGAAGCCAGTGGATGGATACGTAAAGCATGTGAAGAATTTCGTGTTATATTGATGGATCAGGCATGGTTATATATGCATATATTCTTACAAGCTTTTGTGAATATGTACCTCCTTATTTGTTATTCTCCTGCTTATCTACTTTTACTTGCAGCGAGGAACAGGTTTATCAACTCCTTTGACAGCTTCATCTATGTCGCAACTGAAGTCTGAAGTGGATCAGGCTGATTACTTAAAACATTTCCGAGCTGATAATATAGTAAATGATGCAGAGTTTATTCGAGTACGTCTTGTGCCTGATGCTGGGCCTTGGACAATTTTGGGTCAGGTATTAATTGCTATTTGCTTTAGTATTTATGCGTGCAATGTAATGTTTCGACTATAGTGTGATGATCCTGCCTGCAGTTTCTTTAGTTTACTAAGAAATACCTACTATGTTATCAGAGGACATTGTTAAGATCCAGAGGTCCCTCATAGTGCCAACTTCATTCTCCCTATGTCTGAAGTTGTTGTGTGTTGCGTTTTTTGTATCATAAGAATGTCTTTGTGTTAAGTCATTTCTTATGTTTTGCTTGTGGTGCACTATTGCCTGTGCAACTGAACTAAAATTGCAGCTTGTTCTTTTCCCTTGTGCAGAGCTTTGGTGGTTTTTGTGCAGTAACCTATTTGAGTTTTGCACCACAAGGACTAAAACAAGTCCTTTTAACTGGAGGAATCCCTCCTATAGGAAGTGGATGCACTGCAGATGCCGTGTATAAAGCATGCTTTGAACAGATTATACATCAGAATGAGAAGTACTACCAAAGGTATCCTCAAGATATTGAGGTTGTTCGTGAAGTTGTTAACTATTTGTCAAAATCCGAGGGAGGAGGGGTGAGGGTCTAGAACATATTCTCTTGCTGCTTTTCATAACTCTGAGATTTAAGATTACTCTTTAAAATCAATCCCACCTACCCTTGTTTTAGTACAGGTCCAGCTTCCATCTGGAGGCTTCCTAACCCCAAAAGGATTGCAGATTCTTGGTCTTACTGGCTTGGGATCCAGTGCTGGTTTTGAGCGCTTACACTACATGTAAGGCTTCATGAATATGAACCTAGATTTTAATATGCTACAATTTAGTCATGCTCAACTGAGTTATATTTTCACTTCGACTGATAGGTTTGAGAGGGCCTGGGATCCTATAATAGTTCCAGGAGCATCAAAGGAAATCAGTTATTACTTCTTGGATGCTGTAAGAAAATAACTGCTTTTTATTGTTGTTGAATCAGAGGCTTTGAACATACCTGGTATAAAGTTATAAACCTTAAACCATTCCATGTTTGCAGTTTGACAAGTGGTCATCTTTTGACACAAATCCACTTTATGCTCTTCTTCATGAATCCATATACTGTCAGGTAATTGCTTTAGTCTCTTTCATCTGCAGAAGTATATGTTCTTTTTTTTTTCTTTTTTTTCCCATTTGGTTATTAGTTTGTCTAGTTGTTTATTTGTTTACTTATTGAAGGGTGGTTCATCACGGTGGGCTGCTCAAAGAATAAGGGTGGAAAATGAGGGCAAATTTGATGCAATCCGGGCTGCAAAAGAAGGTCGTCCCGTATTTTTCACAGGAGAGGTAGGCATAGGTTCTGACCTCTTTTCAATGCCAAAAAGCCATAATGTTCACATCCAATTATATGAATTTATGAGACAGATAATTGATGATTTATTTATATATTACATTCAGTATATATCTCATGGATAAAATAATCGTCAGTATGTGACGTATAGAATATTTTGGGGAGTCATGAACTCTGAAGTGTATATACGCTGATGGAGAGGACATCTAGCTGTGCATACAATTTATGATTTACTTGCATGATGGTATAAAAGCTCATGCAGCTATAGACACTTGGACCAATCGTAGGGGTCGAATGAGGTGTATTGGGTAAGCAGAGTAGTCCCACAGCTATGTGTCATACAGTGCAAAATTGGAGTTGGCCTCTAGTATGTTGTTGCTTGCAGCTTTGACTACTACCTCACAAACACAAACTGGGTTTTTTGCTGCTGCAGATGATCTTTCCATGGATGTTTGATGAGATTCATGCCTTAAGGAAATTCAAAGGTGCTGCTCATATATTGGCTGAGAAGAAGGATTGGCCTCCACTATATGACATCACTGCACTAAATAATAACACGGTGTGCTGCCTTTATATGAAGTTAATCGTCTTGAATATCAACTGGCCATGAGATTTGCACAAGGAGATCTAAACCTTGTAGCAGCCTATGATGTTTTCCATTTTGACCGTACATATATGTGAATTATCAGCAGTTTCGTCTGTTAATGTATGAATTTGCTTGTGTCAACGTTGACAGGTACCTGTTGCAGCTGCTGTTTACTATGAAGACATGTTTGTAAACTTCAAGCTGGTCATGGAAACAGCGTCTCAGATAGCCGGGATTCGGTTGTGGATAACTAACGAATTCATGCATTCTGGTCTGCGTGATGCAGGGAGCCAGGTTTTTGATCATTTGATGGGAATGTTAGACGGAAAGAAGCCTTTGTTCTAATTTTCTTTCCAGTTCCTGCACTAGATCTGTATTGTCTTGATTTAATTTACCTCCATGTTCTTAGTAATTCAGATTGGGGGCTTTCAAAGCCTTTGCGGCAATTTCTCCATGTCTTGGAGATCAAATTGAGGCTTGCATATTGGTTTAGAAACTTTCTTTACCATAATATTTTATTTTTACCATAGAACTATAGTCAGTATCATATATATACTAATGTTACGATATAGAACTATATATAATGATATAAAACTATGAATATTATCATAGAATATCAAATTAAACATTGAGTTAGCAAAATTGTATATATCAATATAGTTTATGTGCATTTGGAGTAATTTTTTGGTGTGAATACATTAACACTGATTCTCCCAATGGGCGTATAGCTCAAGTAGTTAAGAGCAGTTATCCATGCACTAGATGTCCAATTTCCGAATGCCCCATCTTCCAATATTACTTATATATATAAAACTATTACTTTAGATATTGATAAAAAAATAATACTTAAAAACTATTTGCTTTAGAAAAATTACAAATAGAAAGATGAAAGACGAGGGCACAAAATGGTCTATACAAGAATGGTGTTAGACCAACTCCAGCGGGGGAGCCCAGCCCGAGGTTGGGGGGGAAAAAAACTTGTTCTAGCGGACAGCCCAGGCCCGGGAGGTGTGGGACCCATCAACTAGGGTGGCTCAAGGCGACTTTAGCCCGAGGTCCAAAACGAGGGCGATGTCATCATCGCATATCCCGCCACAAGATCGCTACAATACCCACAAGATCACCGATTTGATTTTTTCCCCTGTTGCCACGTAGCGTCGTGGGTTCCGATCCGATTTTTCCTCCAATCCAACAAAGACCAATTTTTTTGCAATAAAATACTGGAAAAAATTTGGAATTTTTTTTAAAAAATACCCAAAAATTAATGAATTTTTTTCTATAAATACCAGCCAATTTTTTTTTTTAATTTATCTTAAATTTGAAATTGAAAATTTTATCCGATTATGAGATATGAATAGTATTGACATGTAGGAACCCTAAAATCTAATCCTAAAATATTATCCAAATTAATTATTGTGGTAAAAAAAGTTGTGAAAAAAATAAAAAAATGAATAGTAATTGCCCTTTGCCATGGCAACGGTGGAAACGAAAATACTATTTGCAGGCAACTACTATTCACGTGTGAATAGTGGCTCTACTCCCTTGCCATGGCTAAGAGCAAATTGGTGGAGTTGCTCTTAGCAAACAACACATCAGATGCTTTTGGTCCCGGCCTTTTCTCTTGCATCTCTTTTGGTTGGTAAACTAAACAGTATATATCTCTTATCAAACTAAAACCAAAATTTTGTAGCAATTTGAACACGTGACGTATGTATATTTCCCAATATTACAGAAATACCTCATCCCAAGAATCTTGTGAGAGAGAGAGAGAGAGAGAGAGAGAGAGAGAGAGAGCCATGCAAACGCATGCATTGATGATAACGATATGTATATTGAGGCACGTCACCTTTTCTCACTTGAAATTGCTGGTGAACAGAAGTAGTTGAGATGTAGTTGGCCCTCGCCTTTACCCTAGGATAAAAGATATGGAAGAGTACCAAAAACAGAAAAAAAGGGCCTCCCTCCCAATTTCAACCCTAAGCAACAATTAATCTCTCTCTCTCTCTCCTTTTTGTTTCTTGTGTGTCTGCACGGACCATCTTCTTCTCACCTTCCACCACCTTAACTCTTTGAAAGCTTTATACACTTCCCTATCAAACATTAATTCTCTCTTCCTTTCTCTTCATTCTCTAATTAATTAACACCTCAGATTAATTATGGAAGGTCATCAAGAGCCTAATTATCCACCCCCATTAACCCCATCATCCTTAATCTCATTGCCTTTCTTGTTGCCACCCCAAAACCCTCTCTTCACACCCTCATCAGCATCAACAGCCCCATCCTCCTCCTCACAGCTGATCAGCCCTCCTCTTCTAGAACCTCAGCAGCATCAAGTCCTCCCAGACATTGATTGGGTCAGCCTTCTCTCTGGTTCTCCAGCAGCAGGGTTTGATGGGCAGGAGATTAATAATTATAAGCTACTGGTGGAAAATAATAATGTTGGTGCCTCTGCTGAGAATATTAATGAAGCTGATCGGGAAGGAAAGGGTGCAAATAGTAAAAGGAAAGGTGGGGGTAGGATGAGAAAGCCAGCGAGCCGGCCTAGATTTGCTTTTCAGACCCGGAGTGCCGATGATATTCTTGATGATGGTTATCGCTGGAGAAAGTACGGACAGAAGGCCGTCAAGAACAACTTATATCCCAGGTTTGTTAATTCACTTTCTAACACTATTATATATATATATTTTTGTTTGTTACAATTTAGCACATCACCGAACAAGAGAAGGGAAAAAAAAAAGAAGAAGAAAAAAGATAGAGAGACACCAAAATGTGATGCTGTAAAACAAAATCATAAAGCAAACGTTAATTAGCTGGCTACTGACATCAAATTTGAGATAGAAACAAAACATTTATATATTCATATAGTTTTTTTTTAATATACAAGCCATTTTAAGGGAGAATCAAAACTAAGACTTCGGGTGCAAGGGTAAATGTTCCTAACCACCTGAGTTATAAATATACATTCATCTTTTTAGTTGCTCAACTAATTTGATATTTCCTCAGCCAGCTAATTTATACATTCATATTTTTAGTTGCTCAACGAAGCATTTCTACTTTCTCCTCAGCCAATAAGGAAACTGAATACATAAATACTTAGACTCAGATATTTGGTCCTAGAAATTTTGATCGAAAACTTCAAAAAATAAAAACTCCGATTGAAAATAGAAAAATAACTCTGAACTCCCGAATCAATAAAAAGACTTATCTATTTGAAAACAGAAAAATTCTTATGACCTATCAACTTGAATATATATATATATATATATATTGTATATTGGGTTATCTATATAAATAGCAAGGATTTAGTCATGTTCTTCATTATGTTGGGTGCAATATTAATGTATATAAATTTGAAAGTTTGCCATGATCTATCTATCTCCAGCTTTATTAGTATTAGGGCATTTACTTATGAGCCAAAGTTCTTCTTTGGGTTCAAAAAATTCTACGCATTTCTCGCTTTCATACTTTCAAACATGGTCATATGTAGGAGCTATTATCGGTGCACACATCACACATGCAATGTGAAAAAGCAGGTCCAGAGGCTATCTAAGGACACGAGCATTGTGGTGACAACATATGAAGGAACTCACAATCATCCCTGTGAGAAGTTGATGGAAACCCTAACTCCTCTTCTGAAGCAAATGCAGTTCCTCTCTAGGTTCTGATTCAAAATTAATTAGCTCGCTAGTACTAAAGGTTTAATTGCTATATGAACATATAGAGTGCACAGTGCATGATCTTCTATTGGAAATTAATTTGTACTTATATATGTATTAACCTTATTAACTGTGGACTATCTGAGAAGGAAAAAGAAAAGAAATGTAAAGGTCAATATACCGAAATCAGTATGTCAATTAAGCTCTTGTATGTTATTTGGTACCACTAATAAACTCCTCATTTGATTCTTGTATTCTAAATGACATGCTAATTTATCATCTGCGCACAGCCCAAAACTAAGTTGGCCAGTCTAGGCTTACCTGTGAATTTTGGTTCGTCCTAAAGAATTAACTTAATTATGGAGTCATTCTATATAGTGAGGGTCTTATCTAAGGCGCTTAGATGAGGTTCTATCTCTTAACCGTTAAAACAATGTAGTCGGAAACAACAAAAAAGGGAAGGAAAATAAGTTCAAGAACACACAATGTTTCCATACGTATTTATGCATAATACTGATATATATGTAGAAGTACACAAACATCACAGACAACTAGAGTGGTCTCTGATTCAAAATTTAATTTAGACATGGCTCTTGATGGAAGAGCTATAGTTAGTTTGATCATCATAATACTTGGACCACAGCATGACCCTCCATACTTGGGAGAACCTTTAATTGCTGGAAGCACTTTAGAAGTAAGATCAGCCACAGGAATGAAGCCACTTCCAGCAGCCGCAGGGGCGGCAGGCAATCCTAGGAATATCTTGGTTGCTGGAATATCTGAAATCCACTGCTTCCATGCATTTTCAAGGTTGCTAAGATCCCCAGAGGAGTATTGGCAAGGTGGGTTGTTGTAGAATTGGATCCAAACATTGTCAAAAAGGCCTGTCTTGAGGGCATCCCCAACCCAAGCATCTGGGAAAGGGCACTGACAAGCTGCAGTTAAATAAACTTTCTCGCCTTGTTTACTATATGCAGAGATGTATCTTGCAAGGTCATCCCAATGTAGGTTTGTTCCTCCTTCAATGTCGAAATCAATTCCATCCAAAACAGCGTCACCGAGTGGGCGAGATGTAGAACTTCCCCCCAAGAAATTGTTCCATAAGTAAGTAGCAACTTGCCTAGCATCCTCTTTAGATGTGAGGTAGTAGCTCCCTGCTCCTCCTCCAATTGAAAGAATGACCTTGACCCCTTTTGCTTGGCATGATTTAATGTTAGAGCTCAAGCCAGTGCAGCCATTAGTGATGGGATCACAGTGTCCAGCTAGGTTGATCATGGGGGTCTGGCCATTGCCAAAGGTTGGAAGAAAAGCTAAGTTCACAAACTCATAGTTGCCTGTGGCGCAAGTTTCCTCCAAGGTACCCTCGTTCCCATTTTGACCCCAGTAGATGGCAATGCCTGCAGCATCAGCTCCAAATTGTAGTGCTAGGCTTAAAGAAATGAGAAATACTGCTAGTGAAATTGCTAAATTTGGTGCCATTCTGCACTTGATTTTGATTAGCTAGTAGCTGTAGTATTTTTTCTTGTTACTGCTTCCTTGTATTAGTGTTTAGAAAAACATGTCTCTTTATAGGAGAAAATCAACCCCATTCTGATGGCAACATCTTGTGCTTTTGTGGAAGAAATGCGTGCCTGAGAAGTCACTTCATTTCCCACCTGATTTCCTTTGTATCATATTACCAATGGTTGTGGATTAACGCACACGTTAGACCACATAAAACTCCTCGCACATTTGAGGCATCCTACATGTAGCATTTGTGGGTGTGTATGTCCTATTTTTCACGAGTAATATTCGTTTGTCAGACTTGTTTTGTCAAACAAATACTTATGTTGCTAGATTGTGAATCTGAACCACACATTCTGATAAGAATTAACATGATCAATTATCCAAATTCACAGTCTAACTAAATACTTATGTTGCCAGATTGTGAATCTGTACCACACATTCTGACAAGAATCAACACGATCAATGATCCCAATTCACAATCTGACTAGGTTGGCAAACATTCTTACAAGAGAGCATTTCTCATTTTTCGTTCTATTCTATATGTCTCATTGTGAATGGTGTAAGAGAGCATTTCCAATTTTTCGTTCTCTTCTATATGTCTCTTTGTGAATGGTGTAAGTATGTTGGGGATTAAACTCAGACGGGTACTTTGAAAACTAAAACTGATTTCCAGATCCTCAAATGTTGCTTTCCCTTCCCATACCTGTGACTCTATAGTTTAGTCTTTGGTAATGTTTTTCCTATGTTATGTCATTGGTGTGGTTTTTTTGGTGATAATTTGGTGAGCTGGTTGATAAAATGAAGCAAGTAAATTTTAATTAAAAGTTGAAAATAGTGAAGATTGGTTAGCTAGCAAAGAAAACGAAGTACCACTTTCACAAACGTGGAGATTATATGATAACTAATTTTCTCTTGAATACGGAATAAAACACACGATAGTATGTCCAAATAGAAAATCTTTATATTAGGTCCAATGCAGCCTTACCATGCATGTATGCTCCAATCCACCAAACAAACCAAATAGAAGAAACTCTCATCCTCTACAATTCTTCTTAAGGGATTCGAATATTCTGCCTATATTTTTATTAAAAATGAAAACATAAACATATGTCAAGGATGTTTGATTGGATGGTTCCTTTTTTATTTATTTATTTATTATTATTTTATAAAAAAAGGATGTGTTGCAAACATGGGCTTAGCCAAGTTGCTTAGAGCGGATGTGCTCTCACTCTGCACTCGAGTTCGAATTCCCCTCCCTATAGTTTAGATTAGTTTACAGTAGATTATTGCTTGTATAAAAATAAATAAAAAAAGAGGATGTGTTCCTATGTTTACAAAAAAATTTAAGAAATTTTGCCAAATAAAAATGTAAGATAGAAAAGAGGGAGATCTGGTTGGTGGAGCTTACCATGCAATTAAGGCTGCATTTGACCTAATACATAGCCATGATCCAATCTTAACCCTCAATCAAGTGCGGAATATATAATCCCAACACGTATATATATATATGATAATTTTCTTCACATCAATCTCATTACATTTGTCACAATCCCACAAATCAAGTGATGCAACTCCTCTATATATAACCCAAATGAAATTTTCGATCTGAATACAAGGCTACAAGTAGGCTTAAATCAATCTCTTGGTTTGTTCATCTTTAGTTTTCTTTGGTTTGTCTTCCTTTTTGTTGGTTCATACGTCTTTGAAAATGGCGGGGTTGGTGGACAAGGCCAAGAACTTTGTGGCAGATAAGATAGCAAATGTGCCAAAGCCAGATGCAAGTCTCACAGACGTCGATTTCAAGAAGGTGAGTTTTGACTCTGCGGATTACATAGCCAAGGTGTCTGTCAACAATCCCTATTCACATCCTCTCCCCGTCTGTGAGGTCAAATACACCCTCAAAAGCGCTGGCAGGTTTCAATTCAACTCTTGTTTTTACATCTTTTTTCTTTTGTCACTCGTGATCTATTTGTGGCCATTTTAATCCTGCTGTTGGTTTTGAAGAACCTATAATTTTTGTGACCATGCTCATTCAATGAATAAAAAAATGCCACGGTCCGGCTTCAGATGAAACCATTTAAAAGTGTTTCGTTTTTTGAAATCAAGGAATGAGATAAAAATCGAATTCCCATTTTGAAATCAACAAATGATGAGATCAAAATCGAAACCCTTTTGAGATGTCTGAATGAGCTTCGATATAACAATCGCTTGATATTGATCATTTTTCTGATTTGTATGTATATATACATGTGAATTAGGGTCATTGCATCTGGGAACATGCCAGATCCTGGCTCAGTAAAGTCAAGTGGCACTACTGTGTTGGAGGTGCCTGTGAAGGTGCCACATAGCATAATTGTGACATTGGTAAGGGACGTTGCCAAGGATTGGGACATTGACTATGAGCTGGATTTGGGTCTCATCATTGACCTCCCTCTAGTTGGGAACCTTACCATACCTCTATCTAGGAAGGGCGAAATCAAGCTTCCCACCTTATCTGAAGCTATTTGGGGTTCAAAGGATGAAGCTTCAAAAGAGACTAAAAAGGAGATTCCAAAAGAGGCAACAAAGTAGAGGTAAAATCTAAAGAAGGGGAAAGGGAAAGTCGAATTATTTCTCTGTCATAAAATGTAAGAATAAGTAGTTCATTTTAAAAATTAGAAAAGTGAAAGTTGAATTCTTGTCGTGAATGTACGAGCAATTTGGTTATGTTATAACGTTTGAGATGTTGCATGATGTTTTCCTTGCTAATGGGATTTAAATGAACTTTATCTTTTATGAAAGATTAAAAGGAATTTTTATTCATCTTGTATCCCATAAGAAATGGTATATGATTTTACCATGTGAAGAAGCATTATGTCAATTGCTTTTTTTGCAGCGTTGAATTAGAATTGGGAAGACTGTGCTTAGTAGCAATGTATTATTCTGGTGGGATCGGGGTAGTGTTTTTTTTCTTTTTCCTTACAGGAGTGGGATTCCAACTTTATACCTATTTTAACATTGGGAATAATTTAGACTTTTTTATACTTCATTATTATTTATTTCAGCACATTCCTTTTTTACTTTTCTAGCAATTACAACTTATCTAAATTGATAAACTGCACGAGTTTTGACAATGAAAAAACAGTTTGTAGTTTGAGTTGAAATTTAATTTCCTTTGTTCATACTTTAGTATATTGGATTGGGTGTAAACGGTTTTCATATGATAGTGGAGCCATTCTATAACTGTGGGATCAAACTAATCAATTTGATCCAACGATTAACCATTTTGATTCAATGGTTAAAAGGTAAAGTCTCATCCGAAGACTTAGATAAAGCTCCCACTATAGAATTCTACTACGCCAGTATATTTTGGGCTCTAGACATTTAAATCAAATCAAGATATAGGCCCAGGTCAAGCCCACGTCAAAGTTCAATCCCATTTGCTAATATTGGACATGCTCTATTATTTTGGTGCTAATCATATTCAATATCAATACCTACAAACAATAAGAGAAAAATACTTCCTTCCTCCCATAATCTGCATTACATCTGAGAATCGTCTTAAATTTTTACATTATCCCTAATTGTGTTTTTCTATTGGCAAGCAAAAGAAATAGTATATATGTAGAAGTTAAATTCGACTCTTATCATAAGAAAAAATAATATGTAAATTAATTGGCTGAAAATCCTGTTCTAATACCGATTTAGTTACCCAAATAATACACTCATTACAATCATGAAGAGCAAATCTAGCCACCACATGCGCCATGTGCAGTGCAGCACATCTGAGGTTACTAGTTACTTTGTTACAGTTCCATGATCATTTGGTTTCTTGAGCATCACACTTGAGTATGATTCTTTGAAAACCAACTTTTGTAGCTGTCCTTATGATACTTTAGTCTCAGCGAATAGCTTCCACTGAATTTTACATACCCACAATAAAAATTTCTCTCCGTCTCTAATCTATCTTTGGTTTGACTTGAGCATCAAAAAAATATAAAACACTTGAGTATGATTCATTTAAGTAAATGTCTTTGAATATTACTCCATTTACTTAAGTTTTTAAATGTACCCCATTTGGATTCAAATAAAATACTAGAAAATCAAATTCCCACTAAAATCAAAATATGAAAAATCTGTTTTAGTGCAAAATATTTAGGCTAAAAATAATGGCTCATTAAGTCTCTTAAGAAAAGCAAAAATTATCTTAAGAAAATGAAAACCCATTTTTCATACTTAGTCAATATTTTTACATAAAATAACTTTTCATCTATGATATGAACTGAAAGAACCTAAGATCAATCTAGGTATCTTAGATGTTCAATCCACACTATTTGGTTTATGTTAAAACTTATTGAAAATTAGTCTATGGAGCTATCCTTGGTTTATATGATTTAATGTTTACTTTTATTTCTAGAAAGACTATAGAAATTGTAAGTCTAATCACTAAATTTTAGAATTGTGAAAAAATTGACTGGATACCGTTCGAGTTTGAATCGAAATTCGCTCGTATGAGCTGTGTTCACTTAAGAAAGTACAAGTCGAGCATGATGAGCTTCAGTACGTTGAGTTCATAAAGCTTGTGAGCAGCTTTAGTTCAAAGCATTCTGTATGTTTTCTTCTTTTTGAAGTTTATATCGGTTATGTACTGTTTTTAAACTGCTACATGTGTCCTTTAGTTTTAAAGTTAATATTGATAATACTTTTTTTTTTTTAGAATAATCGGAATTTTTTATTAATAAACAAACAAAAGTACAAAGTAAATATGGATAAATTTTCTTCAATGACCAAACGTAATAACATATTGAATTGATCTAGAGAGAATCATACACAACTCAAAAATCACTAAAATCTCCGATTTAGCAACCAAAAGCACATATATTCACACATACAATATAGATCGGCCACAGAATGGCAGAAAAGGCAAATGAAAGGTAAAACTAAATAGAAATATCAATGTCTTCACTAGCTAGAATTACCCTAATCAGACATCTATCTATCCTTCTTTTTCAGTTCAATAATTTGAACATTCTCTGCACTAACTCATACTATAATAGCGTGTGAGGGAATCTAGTGTATATCTGATAAAGGCACCCAATTTGGCGATGAGAATTGGACCCACCATCCAGCCAAATAAATAGAACATCCTTGTCTCCACCGTTAAGATTGTCCAAACTTTTGAAAAAGACCCATCCCATCTTATCTCAACCCCATCCGACCAAAAAAAATAAAAATCTTATCTCAACCCTTCCTTTTAGTACAAATTTCATGTCAAGCATCATCAATCCATCACAGATATCTAAACACGGTGGAACACACGAGCGGACACGTAAGATTGTCACTAGTCCTCCTGCCGACCTCCCTGCCACGTGTCGCAAACCCAAGGCACCCACAACCTCGTCTAGTATTTTACTCAATAATCCACTGGAGATCCACCTCCTATAAATATCTCCACAAATATCAACCTCAAAAACAAGCCCTGCAAGCCCTAAACCTAATCCAGTGTGTTGATCTCTTCGTTTGTATTAATATTTTGTTTAGCTGTTAGTTTGTTGTCGGAGTGTGCTTCGATTGAAAATGTCTTTGTTGGAGAAAGCCAAGAACTTTGCGGCAGATAAAGTGGGTCATGCAAAGAAGCCAGAGGCAGAAGTCACAGATGTTGATTACAAGACGCTGAGCTTAGGATCTGTTGAGTACCTTGCTAAAATCTCTGTGACCAATCCCTATGGAGTTGACCTCCCCATCTGTGATATCACTTACACCCTCAAGAGTGTTGGCAGGTTCCAATTCTCACTTTTTATTTGTTTATTTTTGTTATAGATACTCTTTTGATCTATGTGTTTTACTTGAATTTTCTAATTTGGTTTTTGTGTTTTCAATTTCATTAATTTTTTCCTGTGTTTTCATTCTCAAAACATGTACATTTGGTGTTAGTTTTACTTTGTCGGAAGAGATCTCGAGTTCAAATACGATCAATACACAATATTTAGATAAAAATAAAAAAAAATTAGTTCTATGCCATGCTCGTATATATAAAGTGACTTGATTTGTATGTGTACATGTGAATTTGTAGGGAGATTACATCTGGAACTGTACCAGATCCTGGTTCAATAGAAGGAAAGGACATTACTGTGCTTGAGGTACTATTGAAGGTGCCACATAGCATATTGTTGACCTTGGCTAAAGATATTGGAGCAGATTGGGACATTGATTATGAGCTGGATATAGGCCTCACCATTGACCTTCCTGTCATTGGCAACTTCACCATACCACTTAACAAGAAGGGAGCGATCAAGCTTCCCAGCGTCTTCTGATCCATATGACCTTTGGGATTCTATGGGTTTGGTTATGTTCTGTAACTTTTCTTTTGTTGTTAATTTAAATACATTAAGATATGGACTCTGTCTTTGCTCAACACACGAGTGTTTAAGGTTTTTTGTTTTTTTGTTTTCAGTTGGTTGTGCTCTTCCATCTCTATCTATGTGGACAGAGGTTCGAAACTCCCGGACATTATATGAGTATTTGTGTAAACCTTCATTCCTCAATCGTTTATAATAAAAAAATATTTAAGTTTTTTTAAAATATTTTATATACCAGTGATATTGGAAGGGCTCTTAATAATTTAATTAAAAATATCATAAAAATCCTAATAAGTTTGTTCAAAGTTGGGGAATTACAAAGCAGGAACAATAGCAATGAGGGGAAAGGGGTGAGGAGGAATATAAGCCTTATTAAACAAGTAAAGTTTATGTCGGTCGCTCTGGACATTTAAAGTACTATATGTGTACTTTGATTTTTAAAGTTAATGTCCATTATACTTTTTTAATGATGATAATAGCTCCCTAAATATCAGTGTCTTTATTAGCTAGAGTTAGACTTGTCAATATTACACACGATACGTTAATATAACACGAATTTGCACGAAATTATTAGTATTTAGATTGAGCTTAATGGGTCGGGTTGAAAACGGATGAACCCGTTAGTCATCCGTTAAGTTAACAGTCGTGTCGGGTTAATTCGAATATTCGCATCCACTCGTTAAGGAGGGTAATTTTGTAATTTTGCAAAATGTTTTTTTTTCAAAACATATCTTCATTCCTAACACCAAATGAATGCTTCTTTTTTTTTTCTGTCATTTTTTTCTCTCTCCATCTTTCCCACTCTCTTTTTAAATATTATTTTTCCTTCAACCCATTCTCTCTCTGTGACTCTTCACTTTTTTTCTTCTTCTTTCCCCTTATCTCCAGCTCTCTATTTTTGGCAATTTACTAAAAAAATGGTTCAAATTGAAAATTCGAAAATTACGTGATAGTCCGGGACACAATTCGGCAATTTACTAATGAAATTATTGCATTACTAGCGTGTGTGAGGGTTTTGTATGTACGATGGATATTCAAATTATTCAATTAGGCCCCTTGTGACTTATCCACTGCGACTATAAAGCCACCCAAACTTTTTTTTTTTGGTCGGATAAAGGCACCGGATTTGACGATGAGAATTGGACCCACCATCCAGCCAATTAAATAGAACATCACTCTCCACCGTCTAGATTGTCCAGAGTTAAAAAAAAGACCCATCCCATCTTATCTCAACCCTTACTTCTAGTACAAATTTTCATGTTAAGCATCATAAATCCATCACAGATCTCTAAACACGGAGGAAACACTAGCGGACACGTAAGATTGTCAATCGTCCTCCTGCCGACCTCCTGCCACGTGGCGCAAACCCAGTGCACCCACTACCTCCTCTATATTTTACCCAATAAATCCACTGAAGATCCACCTCCTATAAATAGCTCCAAAAACATAAATCTCAGCAACAAGCCTGCAGGTGCTAAATCTAATCTAGTGCTGATCTCTTTGTTCGTATTAATATTTTGTTGTTGGTGTGCGCTCTGAAGATGTCTGAGTTGTTGGAAAAAGCCAAGAACTTTGTGGCTGAGAAAGTGGGTCATGTAAAGAAGCCAGAGGCAGAAGTCACAGATGTGGATTTCAAGACGGTGAGCTTTGGATCTGTTGAGTACCTTGCAAAAATCTCTGTGACCAATCCCTATGGAGTTGACCTCCCCATCTGTGATATCACTTACAACCTCAAAAGTGTTGGCAGGTTCCAATTCTCACTTTCTAACACTTTGGGTTCAATTTTTATTTGTTTATTTTTTTGTTATGGATGCTCATTTGATCCCTGTGTTTTACTTGAATTTTCTAATTTGATTTTTGTGTTTTCAATTTCGTCAATTTGGGCCTTTATTTTCGTTTTCATAGTGCGTAATAATCAAGAATGTCAAACATCGAAATAGATTACGGTCAAATTAGGCAAAGGGATCAAGATTGTCAAATTCAAAGCATAGAGAACATAATAAAAATTTGAACAGAACATACAATTGGTGTTGTGGTGTTGGTTTTACTTTGTCGGAGGAGATCTCGAGTTCAAATGTGATCGATACATAATTTTTTGATAAAAAAATAGAAAGATTAGTTTCTATGCCATGCTCATATATATAAAGTGACTTGATTTGTATGTGTACATGTGAATTTGTAGGGAGATTGTATCTGGAACTGTACCAGATCCTGGTTCAATTGAAGGAAAGGACGTTACTGTGCTTGAGGTACTATTAAAGGTGCCACATAACATATTGTTGACCTTGGCAAAAGATATTGGAGCAGATTGGGACATTGATTATGAGCTGGATATAGGCCTCACCATTGACCTTCCTGTCTTTGGCAACTTCACCATACCACTTAACAAGAAGGGTGCGATCAAGCTTCCCAGCCTCTTCTGATCCATATCACCTTTGAGATTCTATGGCATTGATTAAATTCTGTGACTTTTCTTTTGTTGTTAATATAAGTACATTAAGAAATGGACTTTGTCTTTGCTTAGCACCCTTTTTTGGGTGGATATAGTTCAGTTGGTTGAGTTGTTCCACCTCGATCTATGTGAGCAGATGTTCAAAATTCTCCATGAGTATTTGTGTAAACCCCTTCCCCCAATCACTTGTACTAAAAAAATATATTGAAGTTTTTTTTAATGTTTATTTTATATACAAGGCATATTGAGAAGGATAATCGAATTTAGGAGTTCGGTCAAGCTAATGCTCTTAATTATTTAATTAAAAATATAATAAAACCGTAACAAGTTTGACCAGAGCCAAAGTTGGGGAATTACACAAGCAAGAACAACAGGGGAAAGGGATGAGAAGGAATATAGTGGCCTTATTAAACAAGTAAAAGACCCGAAATATTGCTTCCACAACATGGTGAATCTACAGAACAAATTCTATTTTACCGGATGGAAATAAAAGGAACCCAGTTCTTTATTTATATTTTGGAGCTATATACAAGAAAGAGATGCAAGAAAAGGATCATGGTTGGCCATATATACATCAACCTAAGCTCTCCTTGTCCATGGGAGCATAACAAATAAGCTCAAAGTTAATTACAAATTTACAAATATCTATTCCTCTTCAATAATTATGCAAAGAAGTGCAACTTTTGTTTCTTCTGCGTTTTCGAATACGTTTTGGAAAGTGTCACAGTTGGCGGGCAATGCCAAAAACTATGTAGTGAACCTGGCCAAGGGCTTTTTGGAAGGGAGATTGGCTGAGATGAAGAAAAGATCTGCGCTTATTGTGGGCCTTCAATTTGAAAACCTAAACGTCGACTCCTATAGAACTCGTTTTCAAGATCTCCGTGTACAACCCCTTCGAGTTTTATCTTCCCGTCAGTCGGGCCTCTTTCAAATTGAAAAGCAGCGGCGGCAGGTTTGATTCAAATTTCATACTACCGGTTGTTTAAAATCATGCGTTTATATCTTTCTCATATGGTGATTTTAGTCTCGTAATGATTGAAATAAGCATACCTGTAACACTTGTGATCTCTTTCATTATGTGTCCGATGAAGAAAGATGAGATTCCACCCCAAAATCAATTGGCAATGAGGGGAGTAGTCCAACTCCTTATAAGCTCTTGTTAGGTTTATCAACTTTCCAATGTGAGATTCTTTACCTTCACATTCTCACACGCCCCCGTACGTGTGACAAATTTTCAAACCTAACACGTGGACAACACATTTTGGTGATGTGGAGCACGTGTGGCGTTAGGGTTTCACACGTGGACAACCCGCTATGATACCATGAAGAAAGTTGAGGTTTCACCCCAAAACTAATTGCAATGTGGGGAGTAGCCCAACTTCTTATAAGTCCTTACTAGGTTTCTCAACTTTCCAATGTTGGATTCTTTATCCGATAACATAACATGCTAAACTATCTGTCAAAAACTAACGTCTTTTTGTGAACATAAATGAATTTTAAATTGTATGTTTATGCAAGCTCATTTGGAATATATTGATTGTTTTCTACTCTATATGTGCATATGAGTGGAGCAGCGATGCTTTATCAGCGACGTTGAAAGAGCCTGCGTCACTGAAGCCGGGAGAAGAGTCCATTTTGCTTGTGTTGGCAAAGGTGCCATTCAGTATGTTCATGACCTTGGCAAAGGACATTTCTGAAGATGCAGATATTGACTATGAGATCGATTTCAACATCCAAATTAAGCTTCCTATCATTGGGGCCGTTTCCTTGCCAATCCCTTGCAAACAACAGGGCCAGCTCAAGATTTCTGATCTGTTTACCAATTTGTTGAAGGAAATTAATTAATGCTCTGTGATGCCTTGGAGAGGGAAAAAAAATTAAAATAAAGATCTCATTGGTTGGGATCCATAATAACCCAAAAGGTTAAGAAATACAAATTCACCATGACTATATTAATGACGAAATTAAGCTCATCATATAAATCATGAGCCAAGAAGACCAAGGGATTCTTTTAGCTTGTGTAATGGTTTTTGTGGATTCTTACCCAAATAAGACCGAGTTTATATGTTAAGGCCCTGTTTGGTGGGCTAAATTGGACCATACTTATTCAATTAAAATGGACTATAATCCTAACTGTTGTTTGGTGGGTCTAAATGCACAACGAAACTAGTTAGGCCTCATATTTCGATATGATACCAATCCAGCAAATGAGGGTTTTGTAAAATTACAAAGATGATCCTCTATATATCCAAAGGCTCGTTTTAATGGTTCGGCTCTAAAATTAAAAAGAGGATCCTCTATAAATCCATAATTACCGAATATCAAATAAATTTTTTAGAGCCACATTTTTTCGAAAATTATAAAAGCAAATACAAGGATTATTAAGCGGATCACTAAAATTTGCCAACTCATCTCCTACTATATTTGCTTCACTAAACATCAAGTTAAGCCGTAAGTATGAATGTAGTAAAGTCTAAAGAGTGAAAACCTCCTTACTTCAGCTTAGATATGTTGAGTGGTGGCTAGTTATGCCACGTGTCTCAGTCACATTGGATTGGATACAAAATATTAAAATTTAATAATAATAGTCAAACGGGGATGTAGCTCAGATGGTAGAGCGCTCGCTTAGCATGCGAGAGGTACGGGGATCGATACCCCGCATCTCCACTTCCACTCCAATTCTTCCTCCTTGTTTTTGTCCATTTGTATGAGTTTTTGGGAGACAAACTCAGACAGTGTTCTTTGTTAAAACCAAAAGATTTCTGACGTCAAATTTTAATGATTTTGCATACTGGCTCTGTCACCTATCTAGAAGATACAAAAATTTCTCCTGTTTCTCTCAAAAATTTCTCCTGTTTCTCTCTTATAAATTAAAAAAACCATATTGAGTTTATTTATAAATTATAAACTCCACCATCCAATTATTTATATTCTCAACGAACAAACTCCATCTTATTTTATACGTCCATGTGGGATCATGCAAAATTGCGCTCAACCCCATATGTCAACACTTACCGTTAATACATTTTCTTGTGGTGGCTGGCCAATTACAATTAGGACAATTTATTCAGTAATTACTAGACCAAAACCCTCTTTTTTTATTATGAATAATATTAATTAATTAATTAAGCCCCTGTAAGACTTTCCTCCTCAGGGCGGCTGTCAAAGTCCAAATAGAAAACCAGGCTGAGATATTCCTCCTTCACACCTTCATGGCAGAACATTCAAAGTCACGGACACGTTAGTTCACCAAATTTTCCCCACTGCCTTTCACTTTTGGTTGTTTTGGTCACAGAGCAAATAGAGAAAACAAAAAACATAAAAAACTCATTTTTCATGTTCATAGTCTCTCAAGAACTCAAACATGGCTGATCAGAAGGACCAACATCAGCAGCAGCAACCCCATGGCTCAAAGAGAGAAGAAGAAGAAGTCATAACAACATTTTCTCCCACGATATTTTCTCCCAAGTCATTTCCCAGGAGAAGAAGAATCAAATACTGTGGAATTGTCATTGCACTTGTTCTGCTCCAGATTGTAGTGCTTGGGGTGCTTTGCCTCACTGTGTTTCGCTTCAAGGATCCCAACATCAAGCTGGCTGCAATTTCTGTCGAGAATTTCAGCACGGCGCTTGGAACATCCACTGCCATCAACATGACACTGAGGGCAGAAATTAAGGTGAAGAATCAAAACTGGGGAAAGTTGAAATATGATGAGAGTGTTTTGGTTCTGTCACATGAGGGTTTTACAGTTGGAGAAGGAACAATTCCAAAAGGGTCTATTAAGATGAGGCACAGCAAACAGGTGAAAGCGTTTCGGTGGAGGCAAAGCTTGATGGTAGATCATCATCAAGCAGTGATATTAGTTCAGGGGTTTTGAATTTGAAGAGCTATGCCAAGCTGAGCGGGAAGGTGAGTATGGTGGGTTTGGTGAAGAAAAGAAGAAGTGGGGAAATGAATTGCAGTTTGACAATTAGTTTGGCTAGGCAGGCAATCCAGGACTTCCACTGCCAATGAAAATTCTGACTCGGAAGAGGCTGGAAACTTATTGCTTTCTTCTTCTTTTTGGTCTGGGATTTTTTATAGACTTTACAGTATTTTCTGGAGTTTCTCTGTTGTAGTTTTCTCTGATACTTGTCCTGATTATTGTATATGCCTTTTTTTTGTAAACATTTTTTGTACTTAAGTTTTAGCTTGTTCAACCTAAACTAGCTGAATGAAATCTTCAATTTGTTTTTCCTTGCTTAATTTTCCTATGCAGAGATTAAATAACCGAATGAAATCTTTAGTAAATTTTTAGTACTGTCCGATGTACCAAACGAGCCCATTACTGCAATAATTTGATGCTGCTTTTATTCATCTTTTAAAGATGATTTGGTTTGCAGTGAGGAACCAAAATCCAAAACCACCATGGTTGAAACTTGAGAGAAAAAGTAAAGAGACTTGCAGCAAGCACCATAGACAACGAAATATCCTTATCTGACTTTTGGAAAATTGATGCAATTACTCCAATGATGGATTCATTTTTCTTTCCCTGGACCCTTAAAAACTATGTTGCTTTCAAGGATTTAGTCAAGGGAAAGAACATGTATTGATATTCTTGAAAGTAGCCAGCTAGGTCCAGCAGAAGCTTCTTTGAATTTAACGGTAGATGTTTTTGTGTTCTCATATCTAGTCTCCACAACTAAGAGCATCCACAATAGGCTCCCCAAACTACCTCCTTAGACAAATTTTAGTGAAGAATTATAAAAATACAAATTTATAAATAAACCCAATCCTAGACATGTATTTATAAAAAAACCCAAACACTATTTAAACATAGAAACACACCCAAAATCAACCCCAAAGTCAACAATTGTATATTTTTTGGGTGTGTTTATTAAATGGAGTTTTGAGTGTGTGTAATGATGGGTTTTGGGTGTGTTTATAAAGTGTTTTGGCTCATTTTGGGTATTTTAGTGAAACTCCTTTATAAAAATGCAACTACAACCTATGCTCCTTATCCACCTCCTAAAAAAGGGAGTCCTTTAGAGCTCCTAAATTTGAGGAGAGAGAAATGATTCCTAGTGACTCCCTATAATTTAATGCTGCTTTATTTAATGAGTATTTCAAACCTTTATTTAATGCTAACTATTTTTTATTTTATTTTTTAATAAAGTTGACCAATCAAAAAAAAGTTATAGCATTTATGACTCTCCAAATTAGGGATGGTTGGAGTTGAAATTTTATAGAGAGCTCCTAAAATAGCTTTCTTAGAGCATCCACAATGATGCTCTCTATTTTTTAGCTAAAATTTAGCTAAAAATATAAAAAAGTTATTTTAGGAGCTCTCTAAAAAATTTCAACTCCAACCATACTCTCTAATTTGGAGAGTCATAAATGCTATAACTCTTTTTTGATTGGTCCATCTCTATTAAAAAATAAAATAAAAAATAATTAGCATTAAATACAAATTTGAAATACTCATTAAATAAAGCAACATTAAATTATAGGAAGTCACTAGGAGTCCTTTCTCTCTCCTCAGATTTAGGAGCTCCTAGAGGACTCCCTATTTTAAGAGGTGGATAGAGAGCATGGTTGGAGTTACATTTGTATTCCTCCCGATTCCTCTCCATAAAATTTGTAAGTTAAAATTTAGCTAAAAACACTATAAAGCTATTTTAAGAGCTCTCTATAAAATTTCAACTCCAACCATACTCCCTAGTTTAAAGAGTCATAAATGTTTTTAATGTTTTTTAATTCAATTTTTAAATAAAGTGTGGACACAAAAGCAACAATAAAAAATAATTGGTTTTAAATAAATGCTTAAAATAATATTAAATAAAGAAGCATTTAATTCTAGGGAGTCAATAAGAGTCCTTTCTCTTCCTTCAGATTTAGGAGCTCCTAGAGATCTCCTTATTTTAGGAGCTGAATAAGGAGCATGGATTAGATGTGAGTTTTTTCAATTCCTCCTTAAAATTTAGCTAAGGATATGGTTTAGGGAGCCCATTATATATGCTCTTATATTTTTAGCTAAATTTTAGCTAAGAAATAGAGAGCATCATTGTGGATGCTCTAAGTCATCTACATTAGTTTGGAGCTTAATTTTTGTATATGCACTCAACACACGCAAATATGCATACAAGTTTTTACACCCAACTTTAGTTATCTCTTTGATTTCTATTGCTATGCTTTGTTTCAGATGGTTTTGGCGAAACTTATGGAGAGAATCAGGCCTGCAAGATTCTAAAGGGCTTTGGTTAGGTTTGATATGCAACAACATTTGTGTTTTGTCTCATGGCTTTAAATTTGACAGGCCCAAAAGGTGGGAGGTTGGGAATTTGGTCCGATCCTATATATGAAGGTTGGAATCCAACTCACAAATCACATAGAACAAATATCCACTAATATTATAACACATAATATATAATTTAATAACATTTCAATACGTATCATATAATAGTTTCTCACGCATCACCGTCTCATTTAATCAAAATTAAATTAAATTAATTGTATTAGCCACGCAGTGGGGATCACTATGTTGTTTGCACTCGGTGCGAGGCAAAGAGAAGATGGTTAAAGAAACAATCGCCAAGCAATTAGTCACATAGTGGAAGTAGTAGGTAATGAGCAACATCTATCTTTTTTGTACTTTACAAAGTAAAATCTAGTCAAAAAGAAGGTTAGGCCTTTTCCGTTATGAAGCCTCTTTATATTGTAGTAATGCTGGTAGATGAAATGTTATGATGCTAACTATAAATATAAATCTTGTCAAAACAAAAGAGTGCCGGGGAAAGAAAGGCTTCCTTCCTTCCATCCATTTATTTAATATAAATAAATGGAAGATGAGAAAGTAGTTAAAAGTTGGTGGCACACTACGGAATAATTATACGAATTATAATAAGGAGAGATTCATTATTATACTTAATATATGAGCTTAAATTATAAAAAAAAATCATATATGAAACGGATTTTAGAAACACACCCAAAGTTCATTTACAATAATTTTCTATTTTAGATGATAATAGTCAATTGCATGAAATAATTATTTTTAGAATTTCATATGGTTTGTCTCACTCAAGTAGGCACCAGCACAACCATATTTGACAATCCTTAAAGAGACCTCCCGTCTGCATAAAATCAATCTCTCTCAGAATTATCATATCGTTATATCGGAATTTAATTAACTTACTCTAGTGCAGCAATTCAGTTCTTTCATATTTCATTCAATTATCCCTAAAACGATGCGTTTTGCATATCTACAATATCAATATAGAAAATATAAATAAAAACTCTTCATCACATCTAACAAGAGAGGGATTCAAATTTGGGTAAAAATGGGACGAGTTCAATACTCTAGCTAACTGGCCTAAATCCACATCTAACCTTCATAATTGTGTTTCTGTACCTAAAAAAAGTCATATGTTCATATTTTTATAGTGTTTCTGTACCTAAAAAAACTCAAACTTAGCCCATCATATACATATATACTCCCACTTCCCCCTAAACAAACACTATAAAAATACACTACATTCATTTACATATTAACACTAACTCTTCCAAAACCTCAGCTTTCCTTAACCCCTCTCTCCTCCCCATATCTTCTCAACCCTCTAGCCATGGTGGATAAGGAGCAGGTCAGACCACTAGCCCCCGCCGCCAACGGCCAGAGCAGCGACGCCGACGAGGCCGCCCTTCCCGTAAAAAAAGGTAGACTAAAAAAGTTCATCTACTGCTGTGGCGGCATAACAGCCTTGCTCTTAATCCTAGCCGTGGTGATCATAATTCTGGCGTTCACTGTGTTCCGCTTGAAGGAGCCAAAGATCAAAATGAACAAAGTCACAGTTACAAGGCTGGAGCTGATCAACAACAACACAACCCCTAAGCCAGGCTCCAACATATCGTTAACAGCCGATGTGTCGGTGAAAAATCCCAACGCGGCTTCGTTTAAGTACAACACCACCACCACCACTCTATATTATCATGGTGTGGTGGTGGGGGAGGCTCATGGCTCGCCGGGCCAGGCTAAGGCCCGACGGACCATGAGAATGAATATAGCTGTTGATGTCATAACTGATCGGCTCACATCCAATCCCAAGTTTGGGGCGGACGTGGGATCGGGGTTATTGACTATGAGTAGCTATTCTAGAATTCCAGGGAGGGTGAATATGTGGAATATTATCAAGAGACATGTGGTTGTGAAGATGAATTGTACCATGACAGTTAACATTTCCAGCCAGGCAATTCAAGAACAAAAATGCAAGAGGAAAGTTATCACTAGGTTTGTAGTTTATTTATAAGTTTTTTATGTGGAGAAGAGTGAGTAGAATATACGGAGTATATGGATGTAAGCTTTTATAAATATGGTTATATGATACGTAAATGCGTAGAACTGTACTTTAACTCAATGGTATACCCTCACCAAAGAGTTTAAACAAACTCGATACAAGAGGCGAACACATTGACCTCACGAGAGAGTTGTTATTATATCGTTAGATTATTAAGCATATAATATGATACGTCATCCCTTTCATTTAGTCTTTGTTTATTCTGATTTTCTTCAATATTGAATCACTGCACTCCAACACTTTGCCGGTACTTATAGCTAATGCCCAGAAGTCAATTATCGATCATAAAATAAAATAGCGTATGTGTGATGACATGCTTATGTAAACAGCTCTCCTGAGGATATTTAAACAAATTAATAATTTTAGATTAGTTTGGATGCCAACGTTCCTTCAATGACATTTAATTATTTCCAAGTGGTCTGGCTTTTGGGGGCCAAATCCAAATTCTTTGATCAAAGAAGATCGCGTTGATCAAAATATCACACGTATTGTATAAAAGAAAAACAATTCAAGTCGAAGCTCAGGGTATACAGAGCTCTTAGCTAGAAAGGAGAAAGATCTCGTCTACTTTCCCAACATGGCAAGTTCATGAACCCTTCATGATCTTTTAACATTCTAAATCTAGGGATTTTACTTCATTTTTGTTTTCAAAAATTAGTTTATAATTTAATGTATAATATTGAAAATTATCCACTTTATAACACATGTGGATTGATTATATAACATGACAATGTTTTAAAAATTACACAAAAGTCTCTCGCTTCATAATACTTAAATTTAGTTGTATGAATGTCAATGAGGTCTAGTCCACTGAAAAATGACATTGAATTGCAGACAGATTTTGAACCTTGTTAGTGTAAACTTAGATTTAGGCATTTAAACCGAGAGATCCGAATACGGACTATATTGTATTAATAGCTCTATTTTTTATTTCTTAACTTAAAGAAAAACAAAAGCCCAAGCCCAATTCAAAACCCATAAACCATGCAAATACAGACAAAATCAAATCCTAAGAGTCGTTCTACCCACCACCCAAAAAAATGAAGCAATAAAAAGGAGAGAAAATTAGGAGAAAATTTTAGTTGTAACATGGATAACGCGATTTTCTTCTTCTGACTAATAATATCATGTAACATAGCAAAATCGTGATATCCCAAAATTTTCCCTGAAAATTAGGGTGATAATCACAACCACTTACTCACCACTCACATTTTCCCACCAATTTAATGCTGTCTCTGGTGTGAGTATTAAATGCAGCAGCTGGAGCACCCACCCACCTTCTCTCCTCTCACCCCCCCAAAAAAAATCCCACCCAACTCCCAATGGCTAAAACCCCCCTTCCTCCTCCCCTCCTCTTCCAATGTCGTCCGCCCCAAACCCCACCCACCCCTCCACCCAAAATTACCTAACTACCCTCGGACTCGGCTACGGCATCGCCATTGCGCTCGGCTTCCTCGTCCTCTTCTCCACTCTCCTCCTGGCCTCCTACATCTGCTGCCGCGTCTCCCGCCACCACCACCACCCGCCTCCCAATCCGAACCGGAACCCGAACAACTCCGACGGCATCATCCTCCCCCGAATCATCTTCGTCGCCGAGGATGACAACGACCAGCAGCAGCAAGACGACGATGAGAACGCCGTCGTCGGGATCCACCAGAGCGTCATCAACTCCTACCCCAAGTTCTCCTTCTCCAAGGACGTGGCGGCCGCCGATTCATCCACGTGCTCCATCTGCTTGTGCGACTACAAGGACGCCGAGATGCTCCGGATGATGCCCGAGTGCAGGCACTACTTTCACCTGATGTGCCTCGACGCCTGGCTCAAGCTCAACGGGTCGTGCCCGGTTTGCCGGAACTCTCCGTTGCCGACGCCTCTGTCCACTCCGTTGCAGGAGGTCGTGCCTTTGTCTCAGTACCCTGCCGATCGGAGATGGAGGAGGTGACTGATTGTCCTGATTGACTGATATCTTCTTGGGTTTTAATCCTTTTATTTTTTATTTTTAGTTGTTTGTTTTGGGTTTAGGGTTTTCTGTTTTCTATTGGTTGTGTTCGTTTGGGAATTGGGAAATGTAAATTTGGTTTTTTCTTCTTCTTCTTCTTCGGGTACTGATTTTGTGACATTAGTGAAGTGGGTTAAGCACAAACAACTGTGTCTCATGGAATTTGATTAATGTTAATTACTTTGATTTGGGTGATGATAAAGTTTTCGAATTCATTTTTAATCATCTACATACATGGTTGCCAACTTGTGTTTTCTTTCTTGCTTGGTACCTAATCATGTTGAGTACTTGAAAAAACCAATCCAACAGTAAATCTGGTACCAATTCTTTCTTCAATCACAAGGGTCATAGGGTTAGGGTTGCTTGTGCTTCAATTCAGCTTTCCATAAGATATTTGCTATTTTTTCTCGAAAGGGGGGAGACTTGGAGCTTTAAAAAAAAGTCAAATTTAACTATGCAAGCATTATGCAGCAACAGTGTAGCACGTGTTTGTTCAGTGTTGCGGCTAATCCTCTAGATGTCTCTTAATCACACTGCATAATAACATAATTACCACATTTCTAATGTTTGATTAATTCACCCTTCGCCTTTTTTTTTCGTTAGATTTGAAGGAAAAGGGATTAAAAAAGTGAGGATAAAGAAGACCTGATCCCCATATTCTTAATAAAACAAGAAATCAATCCTTCTCAATGACTTTTGCATTCTGATAAAGTGCTCATGAAAATCAGCCCAATAAGCTCTTCGATCAAATAAAACAAATGCAACCTTTGGACTCTGATCTCAAAGCTTCCAATCTCTATGCACCCTTTAGATTTGAATTGTTGCTGAAAATAATTGGGATTATATTTGGTTAGCGCTTATTTCGAAAGCTGCTTTTCTTTTCTGTAGCAGCATACAAATTCCAGCTTTTCATCTCAGTGTGAAAGATATGAGGAAACCTGATCTTTTTAAGAAGTTAGGAACATGGAGAGGAGGAATTCGCAGCTCGATCTTTGTATTAAGTATCTTTGCTCTTCTCATCTCTCTTGGTACTTTATCCAAATTCAACTCTCTCGGATCATTTCATGTCACTGATACTCTCTGCAATTATGTAAACCCTGAGAGCCAAAGCAGGCCAGACAGCCACGTGAGAAGAACTCTTGAAGCTGTTATTCAGAAAATCCAACAAGAGCTCGACAAGTTCAGAGATTCAGAACCAGAGCCGTCTTCATCGAAACATGTGCTGAAATACAGTTCCTTTCTTGCTGATATTTTGGGGCATATTGAGTCAGTGCAGACATCTCTGTCACAGAATGAAGAGACTCATGAGATGAACAGTGGTGCCAAAGACATCCATCCTCTCTTAAAACGGAAGCAGCAGTCCGATGAGCCTGCAGATTACTTTCTGATCGAGGAGATTCGAAAGTATGTCAAGATCAAGCCGAATAGATTAGGAAAGCAGAATTTCATGGGAGCCAATGGAACTTTCACCAGTATTGGCCATGCTTGCTTTGCTGTGAAGAAAGAGCTTGAAGAATACATGGACTATGACATTGGTGAAATCTGCAATGATGATTGGAGGCTGGCTCAAAAGCTAATGGTTCATGGATGTGATCCACTTCCAAGGAGGAGGTGCTTTTCCAGGGCTCCAAAGCTATACAGCAAGCCATTTCCAATTCATGAGTCCATGTGGAAGCTCCCTGATAATCGAAATGTCCGGTGGAGCAACTACAGGTGCAAGAACTTTACTTGCTTGGCAAGCAAAAAGACTCAAAAGGGGTTCTTCAAATGTGCAGATTGCTTCAATCTTCAAGACCATGAAAAGCCCAGATGGATCAAACCAGCATATCTAGACACCAATTCAAATGTGACTGCAGATTTCCTAATCCCTGAAGTGCTTAACATCAAGCCTGGAGAGATCAGGATTGGACTGGATTTTAGTGTAGGAACTGGGACTTTTGCAGCCAGGATGAGGGAATTCAATGTCACTATTGTCTCAGCAACTATCAATCTTGGGGCACCTTTCAACGAAATGATAGCTCTTCGTGGACTCGTCCCGCTTTACTTGACGATCAATCAACGGCTGCCATTTTTTGATAACACTCTGGATTTGATCCACACAACAAGATTTCTAGATGGCTGGATTGATTTTGTGCTGCTGGACTTTGTTTTGTATGATTGGGACAGAGCTCTGAGGCCTGGGGGTTTCTTGTGGGTTGACAGCTTCTTCTGTTTGAAGGAGGATTTGAGTGATTATTTGGAAGCCCTTAGGATGCTGAGATATAAGAAGCAAATGGGTTGTTGTTCCAAAGCTTGATAAAGATGATAAAGAGGTTTTCTTTTCTGCTCTATTAGAAAAGCCCGGTAGACCTTTCCGGTAATCTTAGATTTGATCTTAATTATGTCTGATAATCGCATAATTGATCTTATGTCTGATAATCTTTATTGTGTTTACATGAGCTTAAAATTTTGAATATGATTTCATTTCCAGTTAGATGAGGTTCAATGTGAATGTGATGTGTATGCCTAGTTTTTTCTGCCACAAGGGAAAAGTTTCAGCAGAGTCCATTTTTTCTTGTCAATACAATAATAATGACCAGAAATTAGAGGAGTTCACACGGCCATTTTGCATTGTAGGAGCTGTTTGTCAATTTCAGTCATCAATTTTCCCATTTTTCCTTGCTGCAGATACGGGTCCACAAATGTCAAGTCGAAGAAAAAGACACTAATATTAGGTATATTGTTGTGCAGACCAGTAACATGAAACTTGTAGATGTAGCAGTTGCCCAACTTCAAATATTTTCAAAATGTTAGGATCAGTTGCTTACACATAAGCGGATAGTTTCTAGCCGTTGATACACATGAGACTCGTAATGCATCAACGTGCGGGTGACTACCTAGCCAAATCCTTGCCAAAAACATGATGCCAGAATAAAAAAATGTGAGAGTTAATGTGAGAGCCTGCATCTTGAAGGGTCCTGCGACGTGAGGGCAGGAAGAGTCTTTGTGATCCATGGGCTTCAGGCCCCTCACTTGATAGTTGTTTGCAAATCAAATAGCAGCATTTTTTTTTTCTTTTGCCAAATAAATATTACTGCATGAAAAAGAGTGGACATCAATCATAATTTCATCTCAAGGGTAAAACTCGTTTTCAAACTGATTGATTGTGACTCAAATGTCGACAGTCGATGCACATTCTTTTAACGGACTCGGATTGCTGTCCAGTGGGCCGACTGGCCCAGGTCTCTACCAGAAACTGACGTATTCCGCCAACGAGCAAGATTCCAAGGTCCCATGCCGAAGAAAAGATAAAGAAGAAAGATTCAAAAGCTGCATTAACAGCTTAAAAGTGTAAAAACCCTCTTGTAAAGTTTAATAAATTACAAACAACTATCTTTCGTCTGGAGAGTTAATTTGTACTCGAATCAAGGTAAAATAATAGCTAAACAAAATCCCTTAGAAAGTTGAAACTTTACAACTTCCTATTTTAGCGGTTAAAAGTAAGCCTAAAATCTCTGAGTTATGATGCCAACTCATGCCAATTTTATTTACCGTGCAAATTTGGGATTTCTTTTTTCTTTTCTTTTTTCCATCCTAGATCTTAGGTTTTGTCTGAAGCGGAAAATAATACCTCTCAATTATTAAGGAAAATAATTACCACTTCAAGAAATAGTGGCGACTTTGACAAAAAACCAAAAGGAAAAGAAAAACGAAATCGTGGCGAGTCATGCTAAAATTCTTATTCGTAAGATAGTTTTCATACACAAATTACTCACTCATATTTTCTGTGAGAATTCAACTCACGAGCTTTCAATGCCTAAATTATAGACTTTTTTGAAGTAGAAAAAACCTATTGTTCTTGTGTAGGATATAAAACCTACCAACTTTTCATACAATTAATTTTTGTTCTACTTAATTTCGTTATAAACTTGCCAAAGTTTTAAAATTTAAATTGATCCCTAAAACCATCCCCATCACAGAACAAAAAAAATGAAGGGAAGTAAACAACATCCGAATCTATCTCTAATTCTCTCCGTCACACACACACTACGTGGAGCCCTCTAAGAAAAGTGGACCCCACAACCCACCACTAAAAAAAGTCACCCGACCGTCCAAACCACTCATGTCTTGATTGCTCCGCGCCACGTGGTTCGCAAGCTTTCAAACCCAAGTCGGTCACTTTACCATTTCAAATTTTCCCGGACCAACTGGCTCTGGACCCGAACCGCAAGGCTCGAGCAAATCAACAAGATCAACGGCCCAGATCTAGTCTCGTGTCCCGCAACCTTATATAGCTCGCTCTTATCCCAACCCCAAAACCCTACTTTACTCTCTGTTATTATTTCGGTCACTCATCTGAAAGTTTCGGGAGATTTCATTTTCATTTATATTTTGTTTTTGGGGTTACGGAGATCATGGCTGACCAGTCGGAGAGTGCCGGTTCGACGGTGGAGCACGACAAGTCACTGATGGAGAAGATCAGCGAGAAGATCCACGATCACGAGTCGTCGTCTTCGTCGTCATCTGACTCGGATAACGAGAAACCGGAGTCGCCCAAGTCTGAGAAGCCCAAGGTTTTCAGGATTTTCGGGAGGGAGAAACCAGTTCACCATGTTTTCGGTGGAGGAAAGCGTACGGGCATCCATTCTCTCTCTATGAAGTTTTTTATTTATTTTATTTTATTTGAAACTAAGAATCATATATTTTAGAAGTAAAAAATATATTTGAACATTGTCTTTTGAAAGAAGTGAAACGAGTAAACCAGTTTGATTTGTGTGTGGTTGTGTAGGCTGTAGGTTGATCTGAGATCGTGATTATTTTTCTTGGTTAGATGCTTTTATGCTTTGTTTGTGGGTTTGATTTCTTATTTCTTCTATTGTTGTGTTCGGATGCTAGGAAACTGTAGAAAAAAAAATATATGGGCAGGAAGATGCGAACGTTTGTGTTTTTCGAGTAGAAATATTGAGTTACTAAGTTCCTTTTTCTTCTTATATATTTTCTTTTGCAATGGTTCCGATCTTCTTAGTTGATCTGTTAAATCACTTCATTTACTTTGATATTTGGATCTTCGATGCCGTTTGGTAACTCGGATGCTCTATCTTTAGTTATCACATTAGAGTTCAGACTTCAGATTTTGATATTTCTGAAATGTTGCAGCTGCTGATGTGTTCTTGTGGAGAAATAAGAAGGTTTCAGCTGGTGTTCTTGGTGGAGCCACTGCAGTCTGGGTCCTTTTTGAATTGCTTGAGTACCACCTGCTTACTCTTGTTGGCCACATTTTGATTGGTACCCTAGCGGTCTTGTTCCTCTGGTCCAATGCCCATTCTTTTATCCACAAGTAAGAGACTGGGTTTTTCCAAATTCATGGTTTCATCTTCGGGGTGCTTGCATAGGATCTTAATATAATTTATGGTTCTGTTTCGATCTTTGCCTTCTAAGTTAATAAATTTGCTTTTGTAGGACTCCACCTCGCATCCCAGAAGTTCATCTTCCTGAGGAACCATTCCTGCAGGTTGCTTCTGAGCTGAGGCTTCAAATCAACTGGGCTTTTGCGGTCCTTCATGATATTGCATCTGGCAGAGAATTGAAGAAATTCCTGATCGTATGTAGAATTGATCTCTATAACTCTTTTTGATAAGCTTTTCAATCAGTGTATGGTGACTAGATTGGTTATTTAATGGGTTTTAAGTTTAACTAGCTTAATGTGCTTAGTTTATTGTCTCATCAGGATTACTAGTTTTTGGAACTTGTTGCTATGCTATAATTCTTATGCATAAACTTAATTTTTTAAGTTTGCTCTGATAATGTAGTGTCGATTTCAGGTTATTGCTGGCTTGTGGGTTCTTTCAATTGTAGGGACTTGGTGCAATTTCTTGACCTTGTTTTACATATGTAAGGACTACGGAAAACTTGTGTTGTGTGCACAAATTTGTTGTTTGATTTATTATTGTGCTGATTTTAATAATCCTCATTTTGTAAAACAGCTTTTGTTTTGCTGCACACGGTGCCTGTCATTTATGAGAAGTATGAAGACAAGATAGACCCATTTGCAGAGAAGGCAACTATTGAATTCAAAAAGCACTATGCAGTGTTTGATGCCAAGGTTCTCAGTAAGATTCCGCAGGGGCTGAAAAACAAGAGGTCTTAGAAAGCCTGAAGTGTTTTGTTGTGCTTTAAAAGCTCTAGGTTTTGTAGTTGAGCTTCCCATGCTGTTCAAGTGTTTGGGTTTTGTTATTCAAATGACTATTTATGTGGTCTTAGTTTCCAGAATTAGGTTTGTGATGTGCTTATACGTAATCACGGGAAGCCTTTAAACAGCACATTAGCCATACGTTTATTTTGACAACTTTATGCTATCCAATGCTGTCTTGTACATGGGTTGTCGCTTATATGAACAATTATGGTGTATGTTATTTCATGATGCTTCTCCATTTGGTTGCGAGCATGATATTTTTGTGCTTAAGTTATATGTAAGTTTCGCATTGTGTCCCAAACAAACCTAAATTAAATCAGGTGGCTGTGGCATGCTTTGATATATTGCAAGTGTTTCAAGTATATTCCTTATATGAATTGATTATCTGTTTGCATTTGGTTTAGATTTTTGGACGTCAAGTTAGGCACTTTGAAATGTGGCATGAGCATGTGAGCTTGACATGTTTCTGGCAATGGAAATGTTATTCTTTGTTGAGTATCATGTAACGTCTGCTCTAGGTTCATCCTCTCATTCTGATTATAATTCAATGTTGATAGGATTTTAGATTTTGTAATGCGATCCTCTTCCAACTCAAATTTGTTGAATTTGTTTGGTTTGACCTTAAAAATGACCCGAATGTTGGTGTATAGGTTCAATCCGATCAAACAGAATTGTATTGGTTAGGGTTAGTTCGGGAGTCACATTCAACATGCCTTCAGGGAACGTAACTCTGCTGCTAATATGCCTGCTTTTATTGGGATCTCTGAGACTTTGTGTCTCCATATTTGGGACTCTACCCCTGCTGCTGTGAGACAATTAATGTTTAATGATTTGTGTAGGGTTTTCTACCCTTAAATATGTTGCTGTTTAGTGTTTGTGTAGGGCTTCAGCCCTCCTTGTTACCAAAAAAAAAAAAAAAAAAAACTTCGAATGGATTGTACATTGTGAGCCCATATTTTCTCACTATATGTATATGGTTGAATAACGTCGAAACAAAGATTTCAGCCGGTACCGAAATTCTCAGAGGCTCAGAGGGACCATGAAGGAAGACACAGGAGATTCAAGTTGGGCTGAAGAATACAGATAGTTCTGAGCAAATCTTTCTCACTGTTCCATCGATTTCACAAATTTTCCCATTGTTGCAATTATGCTGGGCATCCACGCCTCACATTCGCTTTACAACTTCCCACTTGTTTAACTGGCTTGTAAATTAAATTATCAGACAACTATGCACGAAGTCATTTGAGTGAAAGAATTGATTGAACAAGATTGCGGGTCTACAAAATCAAACAATGATCTATACCTTTGATTAATTACAACATACAACGAATCTTCTTCAGTATCTTGGAAGGAGTCTTGAGGCATAAGGATTGCTTTCCGCCGATGTGAGAGGGACTGTTGAGAATTCCGAATCAGAATGCTCCGACCGAAAGTTACTGCGGAAAGGTAAGGGGCTTGTATTTTGGATTGGCGATAAGTTGAGTCTTGAGAAACCAGACTCAGTACCACCGGTGGAAGTCCTATGGTCAGGTTCCATCGGAATGGCTTGCGCAGAGGTTGGAGTCTTGTGTGAATCTTCTTGAGATCTGCCGGAATTGTCTGCAGACTCCCTTCTCTCCCTTTCTTCAGTTTCTTTGAGCAGAAAATCAACCCACAGATCTGCAAAGGACTGAACATAGCAGAGAACAAAGTTAATGGATGCAATTCCATTAAGTGCGGACCTAACACATTGATAAAGAAAAGGCATTCGGAACACTTTTCAGGGCTGCTTATTGGTTGGAAATTAAGAGGAAAAACAAATCATGTTTTAACAAATAGAAGCATGCAGGAGCTAATGTAGAACGACACATCGACAAAAACCACCAAATTAAAGTACAGCAAATACGGAACAAATTAAAATCCCCAATGCGAGGTGAAAAAACACAAGTTGGAAATCAAAGTATACCACCAAATAATCTTTTAATTGAAAGGAGAAAAGAAAGGTACATGGTTCTCAGATGCCGCATTTGCAGATGCTCCAGCTGAACCGCCGCTCAAAATGCCACCAACGAGGCGGCCAGGCAGACCAAAAACTCCACGAACAACACCTTTACCTGCACCTTGAGAGACGCCTATTCTCTGCTTGTCTTCATCAGAGAATCCCAGCATGCGAGCCATAAGATCCAGTACCTGGACAGCAACAGAAAAACTGCATGAGCCTGGCCATATTAAAAACTAAACCAATTGTCATGGATCAGTAATGCACGAGGCTGGATAGGGGTGGGACTTGACAAGCCAGAACTAATAAGTTCTTGCATAAAGCAAACATGACAAATTCTTGCATCAGTAGCCCCATCATGAAGCTAGTCTAGTATCATGAAAAAATTTCATACCTCTTTACTGTAATTTCTCTGAAAGTAGGTCACCAGTAACTTGATCACAATGCGTCTGTGACAAAAAACCAATCATCATTAACATTGCAATGCACTCCTTCAATAAAACAGCATTATTATTAATAAAATATTGTAAATAAATTCAACCAAGAATTCTCTCCCACAAGGTAGATACAGCACTTCTCTAAAACAAAAGAAGAGAGCTGCCAAACACTCCAGACACAAAGCCATAACCCATAACTGAATTTTGAAGGCAATGTCAATACTCCATATACCTAAAACCCAATAGAAGGCCACCAGAAAAGTAAAAACAGACCAACCTGTCAACAAGATAATCTGAATCTATTGACATCCTATTAAGCCTGGTCATGCTCTGTTCAACAGCTCGCCGTAACTTTGCATTGTCTTCCTCCAGTTTGTTTACTCGGTTTTTCCAGTCTACTACTATCTTATCAGCTTGAGAAAGCTTGGACAAGATTTCTTCCTTTTCCCTCTTTGATGCTTCTGCCTGATGATCAGCATCCTGGTAAAATCATAGAACATTTAGACTCCGATTATTTTGTGTGTTAGTACTAGAGAAGACCATCAGAACATACAGATCTTAAATTCATTAAGTGATGCAACTTTATATAATAAGTAATTATCTTCTTGTTCTTGCTATCTCTCCCCTCAACTAACAAAGGAAGGAACATGATTTGCATGATCACAATTATGGGGCACCAGTGTAATAAATGCACTGCAGGTAATATTATATAACACCACAAGCAGATTAAAAATTGCATAATATAACAGAATCGTATTCTGACAATGCAAAAGAAAAAGAAGAGAACATACTTTCAAGAGCTGAGAAAGTTTAGCCGACTCTTCCCTTGCCCGTGCCAAATCTCCTTCCAAATGTTCCTATACAGAAAATGAAACTTGCCTAAGAAATAAATAAAAATTCTGAGGACTCATAATTCAACACAAAACATTCCACGTGCCTTCCCATATAGGCAGACAACAAAATTTGAATTTCATTACCTTAGCTTCAATTTCAGCATAGTATTGACCAAGAGCAGTTTGAAGATTCAAAAGTTCAACATTTTTGGCATCTATTGTGTTCATACAGCTTTCAAGTCTTTTATTCAGATCATCAATAAGTTCCTTTGATTTCTGAAATTCGTTATTGTTGATCATCTTCACTTCATCCTGTTTTGCAATCGCCTGCTTTAGAGCTTTCTCCAAATGTAATATTTGAGCTCTTCGATATTCGTTACTTTCCCGAAGTTCCTCAATGACTTTGCTGTCTTCATCCATTTTTTCAGACTCTTCAGATTCCTGCACGAAGTATAAGCCAAAAGAAAAAATCCTCGTCAATAATTTTCCATGACATTTTCACTTGGTATATACAGGATGACAAAGCCACCAAGAATGTTTCCCGTGCGATATAAAACGGTACTCATAAATAATACAAACAAAATAAAGAGTTCAGTATCCAAACTACCAAAATTATCTGTACACAGTACATAAAACCAAACTTACACACAGAAGTATACTCACAAAGTAATGAAAATGAAAGACAACATTTATGAAGAATAAAATAATAAAATAAGTACAAAGACTCTATGAACAAGAGTTACAACTTTAAACCTGAAACAAAGATCATCAATACAAAATCAAACAACTATGTTATCTTATTGTGAAATTATGTACCTCATCCCCAATTTCGTAAAATTACACTTAACAAACAGGCACTAGTTGCAGAGGACACTAAATCCCCAAGGATGCCCAAAGCCTATCCAAAGAGTTCTCTCATTCCCACTATAATTCTGAAAATTCTATTATTCCTCCACAACCAAATCACCCAAAAAACAGCTAACAGAGTAGACAAGATCAAAACAGTGGATATATAATATTTGCAGAAGAAACCTTTGGAACTAAGATAATGAGTGTCAAAATTCATGTCTAGCAGAATGCAGTAATTCAATTTTCTGCTAAGGCAGTTCAAAGCAGTACAATTGTTTACTAACCAGTCCACAGCTACTATCATGTGGACTAGGAAAAATACATTGTCCTCTACAATTTAAATAATGAGTGTGCAATAGAAAGGATAATCCACTGAACAATATCCTCAGTCTAATAACATCAACATCAGATTCAAATGGAAAGTTTAAAACGTGAAAAGTTTGATGCCACTCAAATTTTGAATGTAAAATGTCATGCACGACAATGCAAATAATGGATATTTTCAAGACATATAACCTTTTCTAACAAATGCTGTTTAAGGCGTGACAACTCTTGCAAGGCTTTGTCCCTTTCAAGCCGCATTTCCTTCAAATCTTTATCAAACTTTTGTAACGATTTCTCCATTTCTTCCTTTCCAGGAAAACTTTCTGAAGAATCTACCGGCTGCACAGAATTTTAAAAAAAAATACTAATTTAAGTAGAAGAACTGGGTATCATAATATCAACCACCGCGTTATGTCCAGCGTGCGAAAACATGACTAGTACAGTAAAGGCAGACACACACGCACTTCCCCCACCCCTACCTCCCAAGCCACTCGAAACAATCAAAGGGAGAGGGATTAGCTAGGAAGGATTCCATCCAAATTGCATGAAAAAGCAAGTATTGTGTTCCCCAAAAATCCTCAAACTGCACACGTATTACCTCATTTAAACGAGTTGGGTGCTTATTCAAAGATTCGGAAGCATCTGAGGAATTTCTTTCAGTTGCAGTCCTGCTCGCTTTCAAAGCAACTTCAAGTTCATTCTTCTCTATCTATATACAATGAATAAATGTTAGAGTGGATTTTATAAGGGGACAATAACTAGAAACACAAATTTTCATCAAACAGTATTAAAACATGAAATTATCAACCTTAAGACTACTATTTTCCTTCTCCAGGGTTGTGATTAATCTTTTCAAACTACCCACAACATCATCTGCATTTTCATCCTCCCGTCTATTCAACTCCATTTGCAATCGATTTATCTCAGACATTTTCTCCTTCAACACGTTGCTTATTTTGCTTATCTCGATGGAGGTCTGCCAAGAGAAAGATGAGCATGCCGTACCAAAAGGCAGAGGTCAGAGAACCAAAACGAGAAACATATGTGTACATACATAGCTGCCTCCATATCCAGCTGCTTATGTCTAATCATAAGTAAAGATAATAAAAAAATTTATACATTTCCAAATTAATATGGTAGTGATGCCAGGAAAGAGAGCCACATTAACATCCATAGGCACATACAAAATTGACACAGTTAAATATGCAAAACATCTGAGCACTCAAGAACTAAGGGTAATCATACAATAAACAGAAAGAAAGGCAATCATTCAACAAAATATGCATCTATATCAATAATTCTCAACGTCTGTATCAAAATTTGAAACTCACTTTCTCTTTATCCGACTTCAGAAATTTAAGCTCTTCCTGGATAGCTTCATTCAATTTCTGTTGCTCTGCGACCAAATACAGATTGAATAAAGAAATTAGATAAATATTCAATATGATAATTGTAGGCCCACTTCTGAATTTTCGCAGCCCAGCAGTGTACCTTGTAATTTTCGATGTACATTTCCTGACTGATTGCGTTCTTTTTCAAGTTCCATCCGCAATTGTTTCATCTCAGCTAGCACTGCTGTCTGGGACCTATTTTTCTCTTCTAGTAAATCTGCAAGCTCCTAGAAGGCATTTATACATCTGTTGTCAAGTTCTTTCATCATTTAAGAATAAAAAAGAGCATACAGAAAACCAGAAAGAAAAATAAAATTGAATTACAACTGTAGCCAAAACCTGATTTGGATAACTATTATAGCCAAAATGAATTTTGTTTCTGAAAATAGATTATAGCGAAAACACTATTGGAAAAAGGAGATATCTAGATCAAACCTAAAATACAATGTAGGCAAGGAAAACACAAATATCAATATAGTTCATAAAAAATCATTCTTAACCTTCCCAAAAGAAAAGTCAATCCAAACATTCAGCTATTCAAAATAGAACAGAATACAAGGTGCATTACCCTTTCATTCCCCTGCATATCTGAAAGCTGTGCAACCCCATTGCTTATCCCATCCTGCATATAGAAACCACCATTCTGTTTCTGGTGTCCAGAATAGCCAGTTTTTGTTTGACTTGTCAATTTCTGCTGTCGGTTGGGTGACTGACTACCACTACCCTGAATATAATTACAAGTTAACTTAGCCAATTACCATAGCTCAAGCCTTATACTTCACTGACAACAAGAAAGATAAGAGAAAACGATTCTGATAACTCAGTATTGTAAAATCGACACATACTAAAAGAACAAATGATATGAAAGCAATTCAAGGAAAATTTATGTATGTCGCACTCCTTTAAGGAAGTTAAGGATCTGAATCTCCGCTATTCGCAGTTAAAAATATGCACCTCTCAAGTCCACTACGGTACTACCTTATTAATACCCCTTCTCATAGGGTGTCCAGACAACTAACATCCTGGACCGAATTTTTAAAAAAAACTAGTAGCGAGATGGTAGAGATATACTTTTCTTATAGAATGGCTCTTCTTATAGAATGGCTCTTCTTTGTACATATGATAATATATATGTCATCAAGAAGTTTATGATTTAAGATGAACAACTACCTTGAGCACGTTGATGCCATTTGCCGCTGCTTTGTGATTTTCATTTCTAGACGCATTCAGAGATGCAGTAGTTGAGTCCAGATTCTGTTTTAAGGAGCCATTTTCTTTACTCAATCTGGAAATTTGATCCTGTCAAATGTGAAGGTTCCAATTTGTCAAATGACATGTTGTGATATATACTATCAAGATGCCACTCCATACTGGATGTAAGGCACACAAATCCAATTACAGATACCTCCATCAAACAAGATAAACAAAAAGGATGAAATCCATAATATAATTTCCATTGGAATTCATCAGGTACCTCCTTTTCCTTTAACAATGCGGCATAGTTTACTGATAATGCTTTAATTTCTGCCTCAGATTCCTGCAGCCTCTTAATTTCCGCTTTGTATTGTTCGATCTAAAATAATAGAAAATAAAATGCACAGCACAGTATCATAAAATACTCCCTCTTATAAAAACAAATCAAATAGCAGCTGCAAAAGACAAGGGAGGGGGGCCGGGAAGACGATATGGCCGGAGACCAATGAAGATGATAATCAAATAAAGGGAATGACTCCTCTAACAACTCAACGTTCTCTTTACACATAGATTTTTCAACATGAAGTCAGACTCCAGTAAAGATACATTTAGTGCTGTACTTGTGTCTTAAACAGAATACTAAAATCATGTGCATCTTACTTGTCACAAACTATCTGGCCTGACTTGGGAAAATGATGTTTTAGATCTTATACTTGATGCACAGAAGCCATGCCAAATCAATAAATATCATAGACCTCCTAGAAGTAATGTCGCCACAAAAGTTACATAAAATGTTGGCAACCACACTTTGTATCCACGATTCTGCTTCAAGGCCTGGATCAAGGCTTATTTGACTCAAACTAGTTGTCATACTATGGGTGCAACAGACAGGAACCTAATCTGTGCATTTACACACAATGCACTTCGGTTGTCAGTTTAGAAAATGAATATATAATTTCTTAATTAACAACACTTGCTAACGGGAACTAACCAACCAGCTTACTAATTACCATACATGCTCCCATGAAAGTTCTACTGCTCTCAACCTAACCGAAAATTAAGTGGAAACTCGGGCTTCAAAACGAAAATAAACCACAATTTGCAAATCTACCTCCATTTCGAAGTTTGAATTTGTATGCCACACGCAGATGCCGAATGATTCAATACTTCACTAAGATAATAACCAAACTCTCAGCAAAACACACAATTCAAAATCCAAACTCATCAAAATCGAAGCATTTAGAGCTACACAATCCAAAATGCCTAAACAACACAGTCCCAACTCTCCAATCCAAACAAAAATCAAAACCCAATTACCGAAACAGCCAAGTCCAGATAAAAACAATGCCAAACCTCGGGATTAATAAAGGAATCGATGCCATTAGGGATCGGAGAGCGCGAGGGGGACTTGGAATGCGCGAAGCTGTGGGAGTTCCTCCGATCAGAGATGGAAGAAGCTTGGGCTCCATTGAGGGAGGCGTAGATCTCGAACTCCTCGTCTTCGTCGTCTTCGTCGTGCACATCCTGCGCCATCTTATTGAGGTTCTCCTTCAGGTTGGCAATCGTGCTCCACATCGTTCAAAAACCCTCGCAGCAAATATTTAAGCGTATGAATGCGCGTGCGCTTGAACTGGAGAAATTGGGCGCTAAAATTAGGGAAAATCGGAGGTGCTTTTTCTCGGATTGAGAAGAGAACTTGGATTGGACTGGGAATTGAAAATGAAATTCGGCAGATCTAGGAGAGGAGGGGGACCGAAGAGGTGGAAATAAAATCAATTGGAATTAAATTTGTTTTTATGGTTAGAGGACACGTTAATGTAACTTACGAAATGTTGATATTGGCAAGTCACCGCACCAATCAGGCACTACAATTTTCCCACCATTCCACAGGGATAGTGGTTTATAATTATATGATTATCTTGCTTGCGAACGAAAGTGAGAGGACATGAAATGAAACTTAAGGGGGTTATCCACGGTCTTGTTTCTTTTGGGCCTGCTATCTGGGGCTAGCAAGCACACCTTTGCAGCCCAATGATGATATTTTTTTCTATGATGGGAAGCTTTGGGGAGCTTGTGTGGCATAAATCCCAAATGCACGAGTAACCAGCTAGCTCTGTGTCCGAGTGGCATTTCACTCCACCGACATCTTTTCCGCTGATTCTTCAACATCATACTTCGTCCAGTACTCTAGCTAACAAGAATAATTTCAATGGAATTGGCATACCTGATAAATTGATGTGCATCACTTGAGTTAATCGAATTTAAGACTTTGGATGCAAAGATAAATACTTTTAACTACTTGAGTTACAAGCCTTTTGTCAATTCAATTTGATCATAAACATTAAAAATTGACATGAGCGAAAATAGAACTTTGTGAATAGGTCCAAAACTTCTTTTTGTTGCTAAATTATAGAAACGGGCGTTGAATTATACTTGGATTTGTAGAGAGGCGAGGCTAGATGGAGATGCGGGGTTAATTTTGATATTGAAAAATCCTAAAGGACAAATGATGAAAATACAAATTTTATAAATACAAGTTATAATCTAAATCTACGTCAATTGAAAATGAGGGGGTTCAAACTCGGATGCAATAGGGCAGGCTCACTGCCCTGACGGTCTAACCCAACCACATATGCACTGTAATTTGTTTTTTAAAAAATAATCGAAAGGAAGAGTGAGTTTGGGTTATTTTCCAAAAATGTATTATAAGAAAATAAAATTTCGAAAGAAGGCATAATCATTGGACGGCTCCTATAAAATTAAACAAATAATAATCATTGGACGGCCCGGATGCATTAGAAGTCCAATCCTTCCCCTATATGAAGAGCCGGTACGCCCAGGAAATCCAAAGTTCGCCGCGCTCTAGGGTTTGCAATTCTCTCATCTAATGCCTCCTCCTCACCCTCTCGTTTATTGTCGTTTTATTCGATTAGTATTGTGTATCCTATCTGAAAACAATGGGGATGCGATGAAGAAAATAATTCAGATGAGAAAAACTCATCGATTGCTGTTGCAAAATGAATAGCCTATATGGTTCGTATTCACTGAGCATCATCATCTCACTATTTTCTTTATTTTTTTATTTTTTTGCTGTTAAATCTTCTCTAACCAACCGAGGGACCTATGGAGGGAGCGCGTAAAAACGGTGCGCTTTCGGCCAAGTTTGCCTTCGAATATTGTTCTGAAATCCGATCGCCGAATCGCATGCTTGTATTTTGGGGTTCGGTTTGATTTTCCGATCGATTTTTTCATACATTGATTATATATAAATTTGAGTTGAAATTGAAAATTGATGCGAAGGTCCCAGCGGAGGGGCAAGCTACTCAGAAATGAGGCCTCTCTAACATTATCAATTAAACCTTCGCAAAGTCACGCCAAATCGTACGACGCCCAGATTTCTCTTTCACTTCTGTGCGTCTTGAACCCTTGGCTACATTTCTCTTTTAAAAAATAAAAAATAGATGAATGCGCATTGTTTTTTGGGATGATGTTATTTTTGACGAGCTTGGTATTTTGTAAGGAGGCACTTCAAAGCAGCATTTGGACAAACTTTGATATGCTTATTTTTAAACGAAGAAAGAAAATAACCATCGATGCCCATAATTGAAAAAGAATACATCCCAAGAAGCCCTAATAGTATAGCCGAGCGGCTATACTATTTAACTCTCTAAAATACAGCCGAACGGCTCTACTATTTAAATATTAGAAAATATCAAAGAGTATAGCCGTAATATTCTAATATATTAAATAGTACCGCCGTTCGGCTATACTATTTAAATATCTAGAGTATAGCCGTTCGGCTATACGTTCGGACGGCTATATACATCTCTAAAGTACAGCCGTCCGGCTATACTATTTAAATATTCAAAAATATTAAAGAGTATAGCCGAACGGCTATACTATTTAAATCTCTTATGTATAGCCGTCGGCTATACTACTTAAATATTCTAATATATTAAATAATACAGCCGCGCGGCTATACGATTTAAATTTCTAACGTATAGCCGGCCGGCTATAATACTTAAATATTCGAGTATATTAAATAGGACCGCTATATTATTTAAATCTCTAAAGTACAGCCATAGTATTCGAATATATTAAATAGTATAGCCGCGCGGCGATACCATTTAAATCGCTAAAGGACAGCCGATTGGCTATAAGAGTATAGCCGGTCGTCTATACTGGTATAATCTATTAATATTTTAATAGTATAGCCGCACGGCTATACTGCACTATCGGCAGAACGTGTTTACACGGTTGAAAGAAAGAGTTTCCTAATTGAGAAGATGGACAAATTAGGCTCAACGAGAAAAATAAGAGACAATTGCTCATAAATTACTCTGACTCGTAAAGAAAATTGACATGTTTTTATCATTAAGCTATATCATCATCATCTGCATTACAAAATTGGAAAAAATCATTTCTACAAGAAAAATAACCTAAATCCCAAGTCCATCTTTTTCTGCAAAATCTGCCATCGGCACTGACTGATTCAAGCTACAGCAGCGGAGTCATTTAGACTGCACCAGGTAGGATGCCCATATATCATCCGCTGGAGGTGGGGGTTGAACCCAGTGTCCCGGTATGCGGCTGCACCAAATTTAACAAAATTATAAGCTTACAAATCATTTATTTAAAATCAAAGCGTATTGGGGATAAACAGTGATTAAGACACTAATAATGGCGCTGGTGATGTATGCTGCAGTAGTAGATTCACAACTTAAGTGTGAAGGCCAGGCACTATTTGTAAGCGAACATCTCAACAACTCTCAGAAGTGCACTTGAGTTCATTATCACAATTATCCTTTCCTCCCCTATTTTTTTATTATTGTCTTTTCCATTTGCAAATTAAGAGAAAAAAGTTGCCAAAGGCTAATTAAATGGCGCGTCATGATAAAGTAGCAGGAAATAATTCACTCACCTTCCTCCCGGTCTTATATAGGCATCCCATGTTCTTCTCACCTGCATCCAGTACAGTCCTCATTATAATCAAAGACCAGAATAAAAGAGATGATAGTGTGCAAATGTGATCAGTTAATTAGACTTTTCTCATGTTGATAAAAATAATCAATGGCCCTTGAATAGGCAATCTACATAACTAGGGGTATTTTGCACTTCAAGTTACCTCAATAAGGGTGCCCATATCAGTGTTGCTACCATGATAGTAGTGATAAAATTCAATGGGTAAGTTCGCCACAGCATCATAAGCTCCGCTATAACCCTCTCCCTGTGAAACTTGTTTCCCAGGCTCCTTGTTAGTGACTGCACTAGAGGGCACTGCATTAGTGATTGGAGTTGTCTGGTCTTTACTTTCCCTACTCTCGCCTCTATCGCTGCTTTGATCTTTGGAGTCAGGTCTGAAATTCTCGGTTGTTTTCCTAGATTGCTCAACAGTTGCTATGGCATCCTTAGCAGCATCCATGTCAGCTGCCATGATTACTTGTTGTTCCTCTTCCTCCGCTGCGGCCCGTACTCTTTCAAGAAATTTATCATCCTCCTCAGGGAGAAAATGACCTGCATAAATATGCAAACAGCCATAAGTTAGACAAACACAGTTGGAAGATGATGACGATAATGCATGCTTGTGTGTAATATATTTGGTTGTATTCGGATATATATACACAAAATTTCACTCTAAATATAGTGTCAAACAGGCACCCTAAGATGATGGTGCATGATAAAAGAACTTGATTGCTAAACTATCTACTTACACTTCACAAGACATACAAGATAGCCATCCAAAAGAAAAGAAAAAACCAAAAAGACAGCAAACCTTGTTTCTTCAATTTTTCAATCCTGATGGAACGCAACTCTTGCAATTTCTCTACAATCAATACCGTCTCAAGCTGAAATATGGAATCAATTGTCAGCGCAACACGTTTTCTAATTTTTTTTAAGAGCAGCTGAGCAACATTACTAATTTATTACAAAACAAGAGCATTTGAGTTGCTTATGATTCTCACCTCAGATTCTAGTCTCTTTCTCTCTTCTTTTGCTTTAAGCTTTGCAATTTTTCCCATGTCCTCCATCTGAAAACCGACATGCCATACCTCCATTACTAATAAACAGAAGCCAAGAATGACTGAAACATATGCAGCTTAAGAGAGACATCTCAATACCTTGCGTTTAGCAATATCCTTGGCAATTTCCCTGGCTCTCCACTCATCAGCTTCTCGATCAGCTTCTTCGAATCTTTCGCGCTCCTGTGCATCACCAAAGCAATAAAAAATGTAAGCAAATTAAACCAATTAAGCACTTTCTGCATCCCAATTGGAAATGAGGAGGGAAAGGGAACAAACCAATCCACCTTTGCACTCATTTCTGCAATGCGCTTCCTCTTTGCTTTTCTCCATCGTTTATTTCTCTTGCACTTACGTATTTTATTCGATAATCGAAGTGCCGCAGATTTTTCCTCCCATGGACACATTTCATGAGTGATCGCTCTAAATGGAGCAAGCTCAACTCGTAGTTTAGCCATTAAAGCATTTGCAGCTTCCACTGAAAGGGACACTTGGGACTCCAAATTGATCCTCCTCTCTTTCAAAAATTCAGAAAACTCACTGACTGAAGCTCCATCATCATCCTCAGCTCGTTTACCATCTTTGATCAACCTCACCATCTCAAGCTCTTTCTGCCTACGAATTCACAAAATCGCAATTCAAAAGTTAAAATAAGTTCCAGAAAGCTCCTAATCAATTTGAATTTAGAATGATCAAACGCTCAAACTCGTACATTGCTTTTGCTAGACGAAGAGTGTCTTGCAAGTTCTTGAGCCGCTCACGAACATTTGAGGTTTCCCAGAAAGTGCTCGTCATTGGAGGGTTGGGCGGCACCATTGGAGGCCACGGAGGTGGGGGTGCTGCAGGTTGGTATGGAATTGGATTCATGGCTACCAAAATTTGCTGAGAAAGAAACCCTAAGAGGGAGAAAAAAGGGACTGATTACGAAAACAATCCCCAACGAACGAGAGAGAAGGTTTTACCTGTTCGCGCCGCAGGCTAGTACGATCTAAAATTAAGTCTTTTTTTTTATGTTTATATATAATACACAGTGATTAGTTACCAACAAGGTCAGGATGGCCGAGTGGTCTAAGGCGCCAGACTCAAGTTCTGGTCCTCGAAAGAGGGCGTGGGTTCAAATCCCACTTCTGACATTATTACTTCTTCTTTTTTATGACACATTACTACTTTTATCCTTCTGTTTTCATACTTTCGATAGGGCCAACCTTCAAAGGCTTGAAACGCTTGCTGGTGTTGTCTCTTTTTGTGTTGTTGTTGTTGTTGGAAGTCCTATTGTCCCTTTAAAAGTCAATTTGAGATGCAAATATGAATTTAAATTATGTAAACTGTTCATGAATCATATCCCCAATAGATCTACATTGGGAATGACTTATAACTTTAAAGCAGGAGTCTTCCCCTCTCAAAAAATAAGAGAAAGCATAGAACATAACTGGAATGATACGATACGACGATGATCCGGGTGTGATGAGATTTGTGAGTCATGATGTACAGTTGATCTATTTAAAAGGATTTGTTGATAATAGCTATCTGGTGTTGTTTTGTTCACTGCTTAGATAATGTGTTGAAGGTTACGCTTATTACTGCAGCTCCTCCCTTTAACATCATGCAAGGATTGCCTCCTTTCCAATTGTTAGTTAATGGAAGTTTGGATCTCTGAATTAAACACAGAAATGTAACAGGAACCCCTAATGGTTAGTTGATAGATGGTTGTGTTGATCATGAAGATGGGGGTGAAGGAAATTGGCATGTCCAAGTAGCTGCAGCATAAGCAGGAAACTAGATGTAACATAAACTGTTTTTTCTTCAGTCAGAAAGACCAGTTCTCCAACACAACACCATAGAGCATGAAAGCAAAGATGGTTTCTTTAATTGTAGCCAATAAAATGAACAAAAATCAGGCAACGTCAAAATTTTCTTTCTTAATCAATCAGGACATTTGGGAGAAGGAGAATTCGAACTTAAGATTTATTCCTTGGAGGAAACTGATTGAGAGTAGGCTTCGTATCATATGCACTGGTGGATGAAAAGGAATGCTCAGGAAATTACTGAAATTAAAAGGTTACCGAATTGGTTTAGAATACACAAAAGAACTACAAAACCAATAGACAGATATCCATCTCCAAAATTTGTATTGGTATCCAACTTGATAATGCACATCAACAAAAATTAAATCAGTATGTTATTGAGGTCTAAACAGAGGGAAACATATATAAATCAAATACCGTCCAAGGGAGTGCCAAAAAAATATCAAATAGCAATTGAAAGACCTGCTGAAAAATTTATCTCCATCCTAGATGCCCCAACTTATAAACAGATAAAGGTAATGTGGGGGCAATATCTTGATGAGCGTCAACAAATCTCAGCCATGGGTATTAACAGCTTCCCAGGCCAAGTTCTTCGGGATTGGAAGATCCATGTCCCAAGCCTTCCGGGCAGCAGACCTTAGAAGCCTAATAGTGGTTACATTGGCATCCCAGAAGGACAAACTCTTGTAAGGCAAATTGTGCTTCTTGCATAGGTCCTTCACGGTAGGAGAAATCTTCCTAAGCTGGGAACGGGGTAGTCGGGGGAACAAATGGTGCTCAAGCTGAAACTGTAGCCCACCATAGAACCAGTCCATCCAACTTGAGCAAGAAATATCCACAGTACCAGCTGTCTGCTTCTCAAACCAATCATTCCCAGTTGGTGGTCCAAGATAAGTATCTCCGGTGAAATGGTTCAAAGTGAACTGAATGTGCTGAAGTGCTGTCACTGCAAAGCTGGCAAGCACAAACATCACCCTCTCGCTCCAATTGGGCAGACATGAAACAAGGAGAGGAAACCAAATCCAGAAAACAAGGATTCCCAATATGTTCAAACCTCTATCTGGGATGCTTCTCTTCGAGAACAATAACAAGAAGGTCTGTATAAACAAGTTAACCCTTCCAACAATCATGATAGGATAATATGTAAAATGCTGGTGGCTGACTAAAAATCTAGCCACAGGATCAAAGGTTAGCTCTCTTCCATAAAAGACTGATGTTATTGAATGAAAGAATTTTGTGGACACTGCAAAGACTGGCATGTGTTGAAGATCAGGATCATAATCAAGGCTGTTGCAGGCAATATGGTGGGCATTGTGAGTCCATTTCCACCAAGCAATACTGATCCCAGTAAGGCAATTTCCAGCCACAAACTGAGCCATTTTGTTGTAGGTCCGGCTCGACATGACCTGGTAATGGCCAGAGTCATGACCCATATAGGCAGCCTGAACCCAGAGGACCCCCAACAACAAACCACAACCCAAATGGACCAACACACTCTCAGACTTCAATACACCATAGACAACAAGGGAAAGCATTACCACAAGACTTATCACAGAGTAAAGAGCCCCATGCCCTTTGTTTTCAAACAAACCCAATTGGTTAAACTCTGAAGCAAGTTTCCTATAGTCCTTGGACACCTCTGAGATCTGGAAATCTTTTAGATAATACCCAGTAAAGAATTTTCCCAGGTACTGCCATGCGGAGGCAGGATGGTATGCTATGAATCCATCAGTGACATCTTGGCCAGCCATATTGAAGAGAACGGCTTCCCCACCTGGGTGATCTTTGGCCCAATCAGAGACATTGTAAACCTTACCCTTGATGGAGATCCACAAGTCCCCAGGCTGCTTGTGCAGCTTCAGCTGCTCAACAGTAATGTACTTCCTCTCACCCTCCATTATGGCTCAAACCCTATAAAATGGCAATTCAACAATAAGATCCACAGATAGATCGGCCAACATAAACAAATCAAACCAAGACAACCCTTTTGGATCTCGGTTTGATATGCACTCGTAAACAAACAATTAGAGCAAAATAGAGCAAAACTTTGCAGTTTAAGGCCAAATAAAGAAGAAAATACAGACAAATGAAGGTGAAAGATTGAACCTTTCTTCTAGATTCAAACGCAAACAAATAGTTAGAACAAAATACTGCAGTTACAAGGCAAATGAAGAAGAAATATAGACAAAAAATAAGGTGAAAGATTGAACCTTTCTTCAATAGTCAGTCAACTCACACGCTCCCAGCAAAATATCTTCCTGACTTCCAATCAATAAGACTAAATTTTGAACGGGTTTAGACCACTTTCCAAATTTCCTCAACTGCCCCAGCTTTGGTTTTCAGACTTTTCAAAACCGCCCCCAGGATATTTTTGAGCTTCTGCTTCTGCGTTAGAGCGGTAACGTTAGTATATCCAAAGAAACCCACTGAGAGAGAGAGCAACGGATTAGAATCGGCCTCGTATACAACGACGCGCTATGTGCAAGTTATATTTTCGCCACAGCTGGTATCGTTGACCGGTCAACAGAGGTAAAATAACGGGGGAAGTTGAGCGCGTTATACGACCGTCGGGCCGGCTCAGGAACTGAAGAGTTATGTGCGACTTCTCGAGTTGAGAATAATATGTAAAGTGGAACTTATATGCTTTTGCATTTCTCGACTTGCTAAGTTACATCAAAGAATTGTACATTAAGACTTGAGGACTTGTGCAAGAGGCCCCTAAGATGAAAATGACATGGATGTGATGGCAGATGTGTTAGGTTTTAATTTTATTTTTTTCAAGAAAAACTTAATGGCGAAGCTTTGAACTCTAAAAAATTGATTTAAAGTTTGGTAAATTTAGTCGTAAGTAGAATTTAATTTTATGTCCAATAACTAAGGTAACGTGCTTGACTCTAGTGGCTTGAGCCTGGTCCCATGATTAGGCTCATATTCGAGTTGCATGACTTTCATGACTTGTTGGCTTGTGAAATAAAAACTTGTATTACATATTGTGAAATTGAACCACAAATTTCAAAAGAATATTTCCCTTAATTACACTCTTTTTTATTTCAAATCAAATCATTAGTATGGTGCAAGAAGTTAGAGGAAATGCCAATAGAGGCCTGTTAAACTATTTTAAATTCTAATGTTTGTTTAATTCTTACATTACACTTGTCTCCCATGCATGGGGTTGGGTACTAATATGAAGTGTAATATCTCACTTGAAGACATGGAGAACAAGTATCTTAACATAGGATCTCTTTGTTAAATGTTAGGCTAGAGTGTATTTTTCTTTGGGAAGAGGCTCGTTGATCAGTATTTGGTGATTTTATTATTTGAGTGTGGGACAGAGTCTATATTTTCATTTTAAATTTGGACTTCTTTAAAATAAAAAATTATAAATAGAACTTAGAGAAATGCCAACCTCAGAAAAGCTAATTACACATCTGTTTGAAATAAAGCCATGGAGATTCAAGAATCATTGGTAATTTGATATTAGGGTTTGGCATTTTATTGGATATTCAAATTTGAGAAATTTGCTTATCTGGCCTTGGATGGAATCACATGCCCCTGTGCTGTTTGTGGGTCATCATTGCTATTTTATTACCAAACTGAGTGCTTGGGTAGTGGGGAAGCATCAATATGTAGAAATTTAATTGTTTATTTATTTATTATTATCAATATTAAATGATTATTCATGATTATTAAAAGTGTTATAATGGCCAGTGATGGACAACCGCACATGGCAAATGTCAATTATGGGGCTGAACTTGTCCTGCTTTTTTCGTACGATCTTCTTTTATTGAGAGGAACAATAATATATAATTCATACTAGGTGAATGCTATGATTTGAAATTTAGAACTTTACTTAGATGAACAATTACTTGAAATCATTATACTAATGGATTCTTTGCTCTCTATATGCCATTTGTGTCAAGCTAACACCATCATATTAAATAAATAAATAAAAGAGGGGGTTTAAATAAAATATGACGACATAAGACGAATGAACTGTTAAGGCACAACACAACCTCAATGCATGTCGTGAGCTATTTGTCACATAGCCAAAAATATGCATTCAAAGCATGTAGAAATCAGAACCCATTCCTGTGTAAAAGAAACACTGGAAAAAAAGAAGAGGAGAGATTCATATAACATTGGACTTGTTTTGTAGAAACTGTGAATTGTTACAGGACTGAGAGTTCAAATACAGCCCCAGTTAATCATGTAAAGTCAATTTCCCTTTCTATTTTCTTGTGGTAATTTGTGATAATTTGCAGATTGTGATCTGCAACTCAGTTTGGTATGGTAATTTTCACTATAATTTACAGAATCGCTGTGCACAAAAAAGTAGAGACAAAAAAATATTGGTGAAAACTACATGGGACCTAATAATGTGTACTCAATATTTTAGAGGATGTGGAAATCCCATTTTAATTTTGCCTAATTAAGTAGTTCTTTGCGTTAATCCTCCGTCATTTTACACTATCTACAATTAGACATATAAAAGAGAACGGAAAAAAAGAGTACGATAGTAATTTTCATGCTCTTATTTTGTCCGTTTGCACTCTTATTGTTTTTATGTTTTAATAATCTTTTTGTTTGCATAATTTTCAAAGCATAAAAATAAAAAAGAGGAGTTCAAATGGATAAAATGGAAGTGTGAAAAAGCTACATAAGATGTCTCAAATATGTGAGGATGTGGTCTAGTATGCCATGTGCGTTAATCCACAACCATTGATAATTTGATACAAAGGAATTCAGGTGAGAAACAAAGTGACTTCGCAGCCACGCACTCTTCCACAAAAGTACAGGGTGTTGCCATCAGAATGGGGATAATTTTCTCCTATAAAAAGATCTGTTTATCAAAATACTACAAGCAAGCAGTAACAAGAAAAATATTACAGCTACTAGCTAAGCATACATTATTCGAGTGTATAATGGCACCAAAGTTAGTAATTTCCGTAGCATTTCTCATTTCAGTAAGCCTAGCAGTACAATTTGGAGCTGATGCCGCAGGCATTGCCATCTACTGGGGTCAAAATGGGAATGAAGGTACCTTGGAGGAAACTTGTGCTACAGGCAACTATGAATTTGTAAACCTAGCTTTTCTTCCAACCTTTGGCAATGGCCAGACCCCCATGATCAACCTAGCTGGACACTGTGATCCCTACACTAATGGCTGCACTGGCTTGAGCTCTGACATTAAATCTTGCCAAGCAAAAGGGGTCAAGGTCATTCTTTCAATTGGAGGAGGAGCAGGGAGCTACTACCTCACATCTAAAGAGGATGCTAGGCAAGTTGCTACTTACTTATGGAACAATTTCTTGGGGGGAAGCTCTTCATCTCGCCCGCTTGGTGACGCTGTTTTGGATGGAATTGATTTCGACATTGAAGGAGGAACAAACCTACATTGGGATGACCTTGCAAGGTACCTCTCTGCATATAGTAAACAAGGTAAGAAAGTTTATTTAACTGCAGCCCCTCAGTGCCCTTTTCCAGATGCTTGGGTTGGGGGTGCCCTCAAGACAGGCCTTTTTGACAATGTTTGGGTCCAATTCTACAACAACCCACCTTGCCAATACTCCTCTGGGGATCTTAGCAACCTTGAAAATGCATGGAAGCAGTGGGTTTCAGATATTCCAGCTACCAAGATATTCCTAGGACTACCAGCTGCCCCTGCAGCTGCTGGAAGTGGCTTCATTCCTGTGGCTGATCTCACTTCTAAAGTGCTTCCAGCAATTAAAGGTTCTCCCAAGTATGGAGGGGTCATGCTGTGGTCCAAGTATTATGATGATCAAACTAAATATAGCTCTTCCATCAAGAGCAGTGTCTAAATTAAATTCTGAATCAAAGACAATTTTAGTTGTTGTGATGTTTGTGTAATTCTTACATATATCAGTATTATGCATAAATACATAAAGAAACATTGTGTGTTCTTGATGCTTATTTTCTTAATTTTCTCAACTAAACTTTGCAAGAGGCTTATAACTCGAGTGGTTGAGAGCATTTACTTCTACACCCAAGACCCGGACTTCAATTCCGTCTCCCCATTATAGTTTGTATAAAAAAAAACACTAGAGTCCATATATAGAAGTCCAAATTACAGTCATTGATATACACTGGAAAAGCTTTCCAAAGTCCAGGAATGTTGAAATCTTACATATATGATATCATGCCATAATAATTATTATTGACTTTTGAAAAGGTTGGTGGTTGCCAATACAAAGAGATTCATATGTTTACTAAATCTTGTACATACAACCAAGAAATAATCAAATGGTTATCCCTATTTGTAATTTCTTGGTATTGAGCATAATTCAAAAGGGGAGTAAATTTGACATCCAAACCATTCGAAGCTGTTTTTACAAGTTTTTTTTTTATCAAGATGAACCAAAATTTACGTAGTTGTGTCGAAGCTTTGATACAAAATAGAGCACTGGAAAGCGACATTTTGTCAATCATTTGAGCACAATCACGAAACCAAGTAATATTGTTGGTTTGTCCTTCAGTCAGATCAGGTGGAAATTTCTCCACTAAGGTCATCTTCTACCATGGAAGGCAAAACGAAAGAGCATGAAAGCGAAAGATGGCCTGCATAAATTGTGGCCTACAATGAATAAAATCTAGTACAATACAACCAACTTTTCCCTTTTTCTTTTTTTAAATTAAGGAGATTTACTATTATACCCAATATATGAGTCCAAATTATAAAAAACTCTATATAAAATGGATTTTAAAAACACATATAAAGCTCATTTACAACATAACAAAGAGACTTTAATTTTTTATAAATTACAAAATTGTTATCGATTTCTTAAAACAAATTTAACCCTAAAACCTTATAATAAAACTCAAAACGCTAAATAGGACATCAAAGTAATTTAATAATCAAAATTAAATTTAATAGGGACAGTCGTCATTTTTTGAGCTTTTTTACATTTGTTTATGAAAATTAAATGATTTAGAATTTATTTTCATCATTAATGCTAAAAATTGATATGTAACTAAATATCTTTTTAAATTAATGTAAAACATTAAGAAAAGGAAATTGAACTTGGAATCTTTCTTTGGAAGAGAGGTTTAGTTCTAATTACTAATTTGCCCCTGGGAAATAGGCAACCTTGCCGTCTGCTGAGGCAATGCCTGCACCAAAATTCATAGTACATTTGTCTTTGCTTACATTATTTTGGAGGGACCCGAGGTGTCGCATCTGGGGTGGGGAGATGGTATGCACTCTGAGAGAGCTTGAGGGGGCGGAAAAACTTATATCAAACGGAATGTTATACCATACCATCTGGAAAAATTATAACGCGTAACATGGAGTGATTGGCTGAGAATAACAAACAGTTATCTCATCACACATTGACTAATTCACTTATCCCAAATTTCTTTTTGTTGTCCTTTTGCCTCTGTTCATACTGTTTATGGTTGACTGGAGATATGAACATTCAGTAGCCATATATGCTAGTGAAAGGAAAAGAATTGGACAAGAAAACACATAACAAAATTGGGAATGAATTTGCCTTTCATCAAACTAGTATCTGTAATATTACAAAAGGCCTACCAAATCAACAAACACAGAGTTGCATGGAGACACATCTCTATATAATCTGTATTAAAATAAAAAACATAAAACTGCAAATCAACCAAAAGTTAATACCTTTGTTATACTGCAAGTTTAGACACAGAAAACATACAGAAATCATATATTCCAGAAGAGAAATGCCAAAGGAAAAAAGATAAGAAATCTCAATTGACAAAACCCAGCTGATAGATTAATCATCTTCATCCTAGATCCCCCAAAGTTGTATTGTATAATAAGAGAAAGGCAATGACTGTGGGTGGGTGGGGCAGTTAATATATTTGACAAGCCACAGGAAATCTCAGCCATGGGTATTCAGAGCTTCCCAGACTAAGTTCTTTGGGACAGGATTGGATAGGTCCCTGGCCTGCAGGGCAGCAGTCCTTAGAGTCCTAATGGTGGACTTATTGGCCTCCCAGAAGGACAAGCTCCTGTAAGGCAAATTGTGCTTCTTGCATAGTTCTTTAACAGTAGGAGAAATCGTCCTCAGCTGGCAACGAGGCAACCTGGGAAACAAATGGTGCTCAAGCTGAAATTGCAGGCCACCAAAGAACCAATCCATCCAAGTTGAGCAAGAAATATCCAAAGTCCCCGCTGCTTGCTTCTCAAACCAATCATTTGATGTGGGTGGTCCAAGATATGTATCTCCTGAGAAATGGTTCAAGGTGAATTGGATGTGCTGAAGTGCTGTCACTGTAAAGCTGGCCACCACAAACATCACCCTCTCATTCCAAGTGGGCAGGCATGAAACAAGAAGAGGAAACCAAGTCCAGAAAACAAGGATCCCCATTATGTTCAAAGCTCTGTTTGGGACATTACCCCTTGAGAACAATAACAAGAATGTTTGTATGAACAAGTTAACCCTTCCAACCACCATGACTGGGTAATATGTAAAATGCTGGTAGCTGATTAAAAATCTAGCCACAGGATCAAACTTCAACTCCCTACCATAAAAGATTGATGTGATTGAATTAAAGAATTTTGTGGACACTGCAAAGACTGGAATATGCTGGAGATCAGGATCATAATCAAGGCTGTTGCAGGCAATGTGGTGAGCATTGTGAGTCCATTTCCACCAAGCAATGCTGATCCCAGTAAGGCAATTCCCAGCCAGAATCTGAGCAATGTCGTTGCACTTTCTGCTTGACATGATCTGGTAATGGCCAGCATCATGACCAATATAAGCACCCTCAATCCAGAGCGCTCCCAACATCATACCACAAACCAAATGGACCAAAACACTCTCAGATTTCAACACACCATACACAACAAGGTGAAGCAGGGTTGTAATGATCAGAATAGAGTACATAGCACCATGCCCTTTCTTTTCAAACAAACCCAGTCTGGAAAACTCAGAGGCCATCCTCCTATAGTCCTTGGACACCTCAGAGACCTTGAAATCTTTTAGATAAAACCCAGTGAATAATTTGTCCAGGTACTGCCATGCAGTGCCAGGATGGTATGCTATGAATGCATCAGTGACATCTTGGCCAGCCAAATTGAAGAGAATTGTATCCCCACCAGGGTGGTCCTTGGCCCAATCAGAGACATTGTAAACCTTACCCTGGATAGAGATCCACAAGTCCCCTGGCTTGTTGTGCTCCTTCAGCTCCTCACACGTAATGTACTTCCTCTCTCCCTCCATTGCAGACCAAACCCAACAACAACAACAACAACGAGAATAACAAGAACAAAAGATTCACAAGAGAGAATGATCAATGACAAAAAAACAAAAACTCTCACAAATCAAACTGAGATATCCCTTTGCTCATGGGGTTTGTTTTTCTTTTAAAGAAAAAAAACAACCCTGTTAAACATGGGATATCCTCAGATTTGATTTGGCTTTTTGGATCTGTTTCAAACTCTAGCTCTATCTCAATCTCTCTCTCTTTCTCTCTATTTTCTGACTTTTTTCCCCCAGTGTTATTCTTTTTCTACCATGATTGTTCCTATGAGATTTTATATGGAACTAGGAGAGGTTGAGAGGTTTGAGAGGTGGAGTTTTGTTCTGTCCAGCGAGGCATGCGGTCCAACGTCCATACCATATCAGAAAGTTTAATAAGCTACGGACACGTCGGCACACGACCCCACATTTATAACCAAATCCTCTAAATTTACAAAAACCCTAGTGCACGTGATGGACACGTGATTTCAGCTGTGCAGCAGAGCCTCTCCTTCCTTAAATCAATTCTGAGCCTTCGGTTTATTAACGTTTGCGCGTTTTGTTTTTTGGTTGCTTTAATTTTAGAGTTTTGTGGGTGTGATGGTTTGGTTTGGAATGGGCGCCGAGGCTCGCGGCTCACATGTTTACGCGTAGCGGGAGAAGATAACGAGACGTTGTCTTGTTTTGAGCATAGCCGAGGACTTAGGTAAGGGCACAGAGCGCACCACGTCTTTCTTGCACGCAGCACCAGTGAAGCAACTTGCAAATAAAAGCTTTTTTTTGTTGTTGGAAAAATAGGACCAATTATTTCTAGGATTTATTTATTTTTTTTATTTTTTTCTATAGAGTTTTGGTTTCTTTACAGTTTGAGAGGATTTTGGAAATGCGAATATACTTTAGGATTATATTCCTACTAAAATATAATTTGTTAGAGAATAGTACACTTTTGGTGGTTCAAGTTGAAGATATTTTTGTGTCGGCACCTAATGCTTAGCGGAGGCATAATGATGTGCCACCAAAGTGAAAAATAATTATTTTTCCCAAAGTCTTCAGTGTTCAAATTAGTACAATTTTTATATTCAGGACATTGAAAAATGTACGTTCAGTGTTAAAATATTCAGGATATTTATTAGGATGTCTTTATCTGTTTTTCTGTCCGTCGACACAAGCGATAAATTTGTATATTGAAATCTAATCGGATCTAATTAAGTATAATCCAATCTATATTTAAGGCCAATTTGGCATTACTGTATTGTGAAAATAATCGTTGTCAGATTCTTTGTGAAAGAAAGGTTTGGAGTTTGGTAAACTTTTTGTTAAAAATGTTGTTGATACTGATTCCCTCATAATCATTAAATCCAGAGCCTTTTCAAAATTGATAATATGAAAGCACCTTATTATGTATTTTTCCTTATAGCTTTCTCTCACAACAATTTTTAACAATAAGTGATTTTCTCATAGTTTACCAATTGGGCTTCCTAAAAATGTTTAAAAATCACTTATCACCTCAAATAAAAAATGTCAAACGGGTACTTAAATTAGATCGATTCATTTCAACCCAAAAAAAAAAAATCTGTAAAATAAATTTAAAACTATACAATGAAGTTCACACTTCTTCTTTGGAAGCAATATTACAATTTTATTTCCATCGAGTTCAAGTAATGTAAGCTTTATATAAAATTCTTGCAACGTAGCTAACAATTAAAAGACATCAAACATATCCATTCACCAACCATTACAACACAAATGTAGAGATTGAGATGAAAAACAACGTTATTGTAACTTAGCGTAACAAACATGACAAGCTAGCGTTGATTGAATTGGTTCGGCTTTAATCGATTTTCAACACTCTAAAAATCAATATCCAATCTAATTAAGTTGGATTTTTAAAATCATAATTTGAATTGGTTTAATTTGATTTGGTTTTATGTGTTGTTTTTTCTTCAATTTTTGTTAATCATTAATTCGTAATAGATGCGCGGACGAGTTAACAATGTCTTTTTTATGTAAGGGGTTTATTGCTCAAGTGATTGAAAGTATTTACAAACACACTCAAGGTATTGGGTTTGATTTTCCCCCTTCTTCAATGTCGCTTAAAAAATAAAATAAAAAACTCTCATTTCTAGATACAAACAAATTTATGAAGAAATCTCCTTATACATACTTTATAGTTATTGTACAAAAACGTGGCAGCTTGCATGTGTTACCTTCGTATTTGGAAACTTCATGGCAATTTCTTGCCGAATATAGTAACATATATATATATATATATATATATATAGTAATCTGAAAGCAAATGCACAATATTCCAAACCATACGTTTTTTTAAAATATAAAACTACACTTTAAATAGGGGAAAACCATGTTTGGCAAGTCACCTTAACAACAAAGTAAACCAATGCCATGTTTGGCAAATGGGCAGCTAATAGGATTATAAGTGGACAGAGTCCATGAAAGCTACATATTTGTTTTTTATTTTAAGTGGAAGCTACATATCGTTAGTCTAAACATATGGTTAATCCATCATCCGAAATGACAAGGATGACAAGGATGGACAAGGAAATAAGTTAACGTGAGGTTTGCATTTTCTTTCATAAAAACGATTTTACAATAAATAAGTTAATTGCTCGCGCCTGTATGGATGATTATAGATTCTTTATGAAATATTTAGTCATATATTTATCATTAGCACTAATAATATAGATAAATCTTACACCATTTAATTTTTATAAACAAACTCAAAAAATGACAGATGACCCTATTAATTTTTATTTTGATTATTAAATTTCTTTGATGCCCTATTGAGTGTTTTAGATTTTTTTTAATGAGGTTTTGGAATTGGGTTTGTTTTAAGAAATTTATGGCAATTTTGTAATTTATAAGAAGTTAAAAACCTTTTTATTTAATTGTAAATAGACTTTACGTATGTTTTTAAAATTTATTTTAAATGGTTTTTATAATTTGAGGCTCCAATATTTGCTATAATAGTGAATTTCCCATCTTGGGTACATTTCATTAAAAATTCCATACCAATTAGCTTTTTTGTCGCATCAGACCTACCTTAACAACCGTGCACTTTAGATACCTGCATCATGCTTTTAGGGTCTTGCATTGTTTTGAGGAGTTTTTGACTCTTCATTTATTAGATTATTTTTGTTTTCCATTTCAACACACATCTCTCAATTCTTATTTTTTATAATACACTCAAGGACAGAAACTAGGAATTTTACAATGGGTAGGTTAACTAAAGTTATTAGTTTAAAATTTAATTATTATTATTTTTTTGGTACTTAAAGTTTCTATAATCTTTATAGAAACAAAAGTAAACATTAAATCATATAAACTGCGTTAGTTCATAGCTCCATTAACTGATTTTCAATAAACTTTAACATAAACTAAATAGGATTTAGCACCATAGTAGTAAACACATATGATCAAAATAAAAATACATATTAAATGCAATTGAAAAACACATATGATCAAAAAAAAAATACGTTCAACAACACAATTGAAAGTGAACCTATTTTAATGTGTACTTTTATTGCTGTCCTTCAACTAAATTTATAAAGAATTAAACTTTTTTGGACTTTAAGTTAATATATATTGGAGTAATATTGAAATCAAATTAAATATATATGTTTTATATTTTTTTCCCCAAAAAAACTCACTGGGCTGGGCTGCAGCCCCTAGTGTGATCCGCCCTTGAATACACTTGGAAGCAACTTTTGAAACTACTATTTCTGTGTGCTTAGCTCTTAGTGTGGTTCCGCCTTTGTCCCAATGCTAATTTTTCCCGGCATTCCATAGTAGGATAGGATTAATTGCCAGGCCCATCATAGACGTGTTGATAACCACGTCCATGAGTTTCGATACCCACCAGATAAATCGCGAAGTTTTTCCTGATTGTTACAAAAAAAAACAGAGTTTTTCCTGACCGACAATCGCCAGTTTTTTACCCTTTTTTTTTTTGGCAAGCAGATGCTACCTGGAGGAGTCCAAGCATGTTCCAATGTCAACAATTTTATTTTTATTTTAGGTGAAAAGGTTCTATCTTTCATGTAAATTCGTTGGCTCAACAAGTTCAAGCTATCAGTTTTCGGCATATCTTTCGTGAAGCAAATTTGGTGCCAGATGCTTTGGCAAATGTTGGACATAAGTATGCTCAGCCGCATATTTGGTTCACTAAGCTTCCTTTTAATGTTACAAAAAAAAAAATAATAATAATAATCACGTGAATTCATTTTCACAAACCATACACTACTTTATCAACATTGATGACACATCTAATTTTCATGTGGATTGGAGAAAGAAAGAACCCATCCTGGTTCCAAACCAGAGTATTTCGACAAAACTATAGCACCCCCAGAAGAGGGCTTAGTATACCTGGTCCTGGGATGGGGTAGCCCCCTCCCCCTAAACTTTTCTTCATTTTAAAAAAGAGAGCACTAAATAAACCTTTCTTCAAACAGCAGCTTCTATAGTCAAAATATCCAAAAAAGTGTCATGGGCTCATGGCAGTCGCCACTGGTGCTCAGTTTTCTATAATATGATACTACAATAAGATACATTATTGGGGAGCTTGTAGTCATCTCACACTATACAAAGTATACAAGGGTTGTACAATAGTTCAGTTGAACTCAGAATCTTCATAGCTTTTACTGATTAGTACAACCTATAGTTGCTAGAGCTAGTTACTGACCTGAAGTCTGGTAGTACCTTTGTCAATTTGGGCAACATGTTGCAATCCGAACCAACTTTTTCGTCATTGAAGAAGAAGATGCCAAGCTCTTGCTCAATATGTACTCTCAACTATAGCGCAGCATACGCCAAAATTTTGACATCACCATGTCCTCTTTGAGGATGAAGATGAAGTTTCAAAATAGGTTGGCCTTGGGGTTGAGGGGCAGCCAAGAGATTGTATTATATCCGCTACAGCCAGAACTTGAAACTTAGGAGGAGAATTGAGAGCAATGTTATCAACGCGATGCTCAAAGATCTTCCCTTTCTTGTCAAGTTTGTACTCAGAGGTTCCATCAAATCGACCACGACTATCCCAAGGGACTCGTGGAATGCCATGGACAGTCCAGCGAACCATTATTACATTGTCCATGGGCTGCCATACGCTAATGACATCAACCCACAAGGCCTTGAAAAACATCTTTCCATGGAAACGCAGTGCCCAAAATATAGACTTGTAATTCTCAATGCCCATAAACGTATTGATCGGATCTTTAAATGTGATATCATCCCTATACATAATACAGAGCAAATATTAGCATACTCTACAACAAAATCCCACGTGATATACAGAAGCTTTTATGGGGAACAACATTACGAACATCACTCATGTTTGCAAAAGAGCTAAAAGAAATGGGAAGGCAGTACATGCATTAAAAGTACAAGGCAACCAAATACCACATTCGTGCTGCATATTTATGCACATAGATTACTCTACAGCCATCAAAAAGTACTGGCAATCTAAAGCATATGCACAACACATAACTTAGATTCCAACATCTTGTTTCAATTTACATATACATCACTATGGAGGCATCCTCTGACAGAAATAAATAATTAAATAAACATCAATGAAGCCAACCCCTAATATACTGACAATATTGTAGCCAAACCCAACTAAGGCATACATGAGCTCCTTCCGGAGACCAAATTTCGTCAGACATACAGGGTCAAAATTCCTAAGTTAACAACATATATAGGGGTAACCAATGATATTACAACCTAAAGTTATAAAGGGTAAATGAAATCAACTACCAATATACAAACTACCACAGTCAATCTAAGCAATAGAATTGAACTATAACCATGAACACATACCATCATGTTGAATTCTTCAAAAAGACTTGAGCCTCAGTTGGAGTAACATTTCGATTGCAACTTAAATTTTCTTATTCTCATGTCACAAACTACAGAAAGCACTCAAAGTTTTTTATTTTTCTCAACTTTTCCTAGGCAACCAAACAGAAGGTACTGCAAAAGCAATAAAATTGAAACTCATAGATTGCTTAATTGAGAAATTTCTCAATTAAAACATACAACAAAACAACAAACAACAGCTTTCTTTCTTACCCTACATTTCTCAGCAACCAAACAAAGAGTAAATGCAATAACAAAAAGCAAACCTGTAAATATCGAAGCTAGGCTCTCTGTAAAAGAGCTCGGGAAACTCCTCTCTCACAGTCCGAATCGCATAGCCCATATTCACATAGTAATTCTGCTTCTCTTCCTCTTCTTTGCTCGGCTTCGAACCTCGCTTCACTGGTGCTGAGAACTGGCCATACAACCTCACATTCTGATCCAATTCCGACATCTTCACCGTACAATCTTTAACTCTGGAGCAAACCCTGACCGTCGCCCTAGACTTAACCCCAAATTTCTCATTGTTCGTCAAGATTTTAAACCTTTTAAGGCTAGGGTTAGGGTGACAAAGGACTCTGGATATTTCTGGTGAAGGAATGAGAATCACCATTGGAAAATTTCAGCACAAAGTGACTTCAAGGATTAAAGAAGGCAAGAAAATGCCATTTTCTCGAGAAAGTGGACGAGAGAGTTTGTAACATTAGGGATTTTATTGGCTGAAGAGAAAACGGAAAATCTGTTTGGATAATATTAAGTTTTGTTTTGGATAAATTGGAATTATCGGTTAATTAAAATGACTAAAATATGTGAGTGGTCGTTGGTACACACGTGTTATGCAGCTGTGCTACAATTTTTATTTTATTTTTATTTTCTCAGTATCTTTCTTATTGAAAGGCGATAATATATCAAACTCACACATACTCGAACTCGTGATCTTGTCGATATGGCAACCATGGGTAAAAATTTCTTAGTGTGACTTGAGCACAATTTGGAAAGAATCACATTTGAAAATAATTTTTCTAAAATCCCTTTTAACCGTCATAATTTTTCCCCGAATCTAGTCTAATGACATCAAAGACAAAAACTAACAGCATGACTCTCTTAAAGAGACTAAGAACACCCAACAAACTCAACTAAGTTTTTGGAATCATGAGAAAGAAAAAACAGATAACTCGTAGAGTTTTTGGACTTTATTGAACAAACTAAACCAAAATAATAATAAAAAACTAAAACAATGTTGACAAAAGGAAAACCAACATCCGATAATCTTCCTTAGGGGTATGACATAGAGAGCGCCACCTAATTACTCCTGGGCCTCAACATACTAATAAGAAGTTGATCTACCATGACCAAGCCGCAACGCCTCAAAGAGCTGCGTTGCAAAATGAGTACAACCAAAGGCAACACATATCCGAGACAACAGATCTGCCAAAAGAAGAGTAGATCAACATAGGTCAACCAAAAACAGAAGAACAATGAAGATCAGATGGATATGGGGGAAAACCCATATATCTGAAACGTTTTTTTTTCCCCTTCTCTCTCTCTCTTAGCGACTAGGGTTTTCTTGTTATGCTACATCTTATTTTGAAGACAACTTTACTTTTCATTTTGGGTTTTTCACAAATAGACTCATTCTAACATGACATATTATACATACCATTTATATAGCCTATTTGAAGAGAAAACTCAAAAACTAGCAACTTGTCATTTTCTAATTAATTCTTAGTGTGTTAAAATTTTATAAGAACCAATTAGAAAATGACAAGTGCTAGTTTTGGGTTTTCCTCTCCAAATATGTTTTATATGAATTTTTGTATAATATGTCATGTTAATATGAGTTTATTTGTAAGAACCTATTTTATTTTTGGGAAATATCCAAATGTCTAGTGACTCGTTTTAATGTGATAAAATTTTCAGACTCAAATTCACTAATTTTATTCTAATTTTATTTTTTGTGTGTTAAAAAAACTCACATATTCTATAGAAGTAGGCATGCCTACCCCAAAAAGCCAAAAATGACTGAACCAGGCCGACCGATCATATTTAATCCAATATTACCTTTTGTTTGAACTAAACTCGGTATGTGGATAGACTAAACAGCTTAAAATAAAAAGCATAACTAAAATGTTGGTAAAGACGACCCAATGGGATTTGACTTACTAGTTGTTTATTTCTTTCAATATAAGTGATATTAGAGGAAGGAGAAATGAACCTAGAATCTTAGATGCAGAGATTAACATTCTTAACCACTTCAATTAAAAATCCCTTGCATGTTTGTTTATATCTTAACCATGAGTCCATGCTGAAATTCATATGCTATACAAACTTCTAGAAGAGACATACATTCCTTGGGTGGGTTCAAAGTCTTGGATGGGCTCTATATATAAGTTAAAACATGTTCATATCACATGGCAGTGGGTGCGAAAGTGTGACATGAGAAAATTAGGTAAATTTTATAAGGTTGACCCCCAAAATTTTGCATGCTCTAATGTGAACCTGTGATAACTTGAAAGAATGTGGGCAGGAGCTTAAGAGAGACATCCCCATGAGCTGGATTATGGCTTTTTCTAACATGCCACCCCATGACTTTAATTTATTCTCAAAGTAATATTGGCTCTCTAGAAGAAGAGCCAGCTGCCTTTTACCATTTGTTTAGTTGAGGCTGGCCTTGTTTTGTTTTATGCCTTGATTTGTTTTATAACGGAGTATATTATGCAACAGAATTGTGTTAAGATTAGTCGTCCATAAGAGTTTTTGCTTATATACTGTTCATCGGGATGCAATCATGCAAACCTTGCATGCATTGGTGTTTGATGTTGGAGGGAACATTCAGGGCATCATTAAGCAACAAATTTGGACGGAAAGTTCTCTTTAGTTGTGCCTAGGATCTCGATTATTTCGATCATTGCTATATGATGGTGGCTGAGTGAGTGCAAACCATGATTGCTATCATGATGACGTTTTATGTTGGCTAGATCCTCCATCAAGTGCTATCTTTTGTCAACGTTGTGAAATCTGCACAACATGATATCATGAACCAAAATTGCATTTGTATAAGAAAGAGAATCCCAAAAAAAAAATAAAAAAATAAAAAAATTGTGTTTCGTGAAAATAGGACTTCACTTCATATTCTTATTTTGGTTTTTATTTTTAAAAAATTTAAATATGAAAACATGTTAATTTACTATATTATCATTATTAAATGATAAGTTTCAATGTGTAATAATGAACCAAATGTAATTTTTGACATTTTGATTGTTTTATCATTCTCTACATTTTACACTATATATAAAATGGATTACATGGTTCATATACACTATTGATGCATGTGATCACACGAGCGTGGGAACATTCCTCTTATCCCTAATTATTAATAAAGCATAATGAATTATTTAACATTTTTAAATATATTGTTCTTACTCGAAATTTACTACTAAAAATCAATGAAGTGGTCCTAATACCTTTTGATTTCGTTGATGTTTATTAGCCACTAGCCTCTTGGCACATGTTCACGCATGTGCCAATTGATTTTATTTTTTATTTTTATTTTATTTTTAGAAGAAGATTAATAATTTCAATTTTTAATGTTTGAATTAACCAATGATATTTTTTGGTATTTTGAATGTTTCACTATTTTCTGTATTTTGTTTTATATATAGAAGATGTATAGATAAATAGAAGAAAAAAAGAAAGAAAAAATATCAGGCTCATAGCGAACAACCCACCTCTGAAAGCGACAAAATCCTTGCCGTTAATTAAATTTTCCGAACCGCCATCCATCCATGATCCATCAACTACTCCAGTACATGTGCGCCACCGGTCGCGCCTCGCAATAAATACTCTGTCATTTTCACTTGCATTTAACTCCAAAAATTAAAAAATTAAAAAACCCACCTCTCGTTGTTGCTTCCACCACACTCTCTCTCCCACTCTCACCAAAACCTAACCCCCCAAATCTAACCGCAGCTGTAATTACATATTTAATTGTATTGTCTTTGTACAAATTTGTAGTAATTGATCGTTGGAATTGGTCTGGTTAGAAATGGAGTTGGAGCAGTCCGGGCCGTTCAACCCCGCGATGACCTTCGACGAGGTCTCCATGGAGCGTAGCAAGAGCTTCGTCAAGGCCTTACAGGTTTTTATTCTCGCACTTGTAGATCTGAAATCATTCATTTTTGGTTGATTGGTTTGTTTGTGGTGCGCGGTGCATTTATGGATTGCTTGATTGAATTTCGCTACTCAGTGTTTTTGTTCTTAGTTGAGCTCTGCTAGGATCCTTCAATTTGTGGGGCTATTGGTGTCTTGCTTAATGAGAGTTTGAGATCCAAAAACTTCTTACTGTCTGTCTGCGTAATTTACACCGAGCGTTGGTTTAAACAGGTTTAGCTTGAATCTATTGATGTTTTTGTGTTACCTAGAATAATTATGTCAATGCATTGTGCTTGGTAAGACAGTTGAGGTTCTTTATGGTATCTACTGTTCTATTGGCAATTATTTTTCCTTTTATTTTTATTTTATAATTTTATATATTGGTAATGATTGAAATCATTTGCATTAACTTGGCATTAGGTTTTGGTATGTTAGAAATTGAATGAAGATTGCTGAATGACTGAAATCATAATGTTTCTTTCTTAAAATATATCGTGTGTTTTTTTGAATTTTCTAAATTGCCACTACATAGCTGTATTGGGTTATTTGGTGCAATAGGTGTACCTTGAAGCTTTTGTTGTTCCTAGTGTCTCTCTTAATAACATCCATTGAATTGATGTGGTTATGCTGTTTGAAGAGGAAAATGTTTCATTTTTATAATGGTTGGATCCTTCAATGCTATGTTTTTTTTGGGTATATATCTCCTCATAGTAGGTTTATTTCAGGAACTCAAGAACTTAAGGCCTCAGCTTTATTCTGCTGCAGAATATTGTGAAAAGTCTTATCTTCATAGTGAGCAGAAGCAAATGTAAGGATCTTTGTTTTCACAAGTTATGGTTCTTTTTTTATGCATATAAAGAGATTTAGTTTCATTGATCAAGTTGTGAGAAGAAACATGATGCTCTAACATGTCCCACATATCTGGATGCTTTAACCATGGCTTGTCTGATTCAGTTATACCATGATGTTCTATGCTTTTCGCTGCTGAAATTGATTTTAAAATTATGTATTAGGGTACTGGATAACCTGAAAGATTATGCTGTGCGGGCCCTTGTTAATGCTGTCGATCACCTCGGCACTGTGGCTTACAAATTAACTGACCTTCTTGACCAGCAAACCTTAGATGTCTCAACCATGGATCTGAAAGTTACTTGCCTAAATCAGGTGAGTTTTCACATTTATCTAATGTTAGAATAGAAAGGGCATCAAATAGATATAGCTTAACTTAACAAACTTTATTTCTTAATGTAGAAACTTCTTACTTGCAAAACATACATGGATAAAGAAGGGTCGAGGCAACAGCAGCTGTTGTCATTTATTCCGAGACACCACAAGCACTACGTTTTACCAAGTAAGACCAAATATTATCAACTTATTTTTGGACTTGCCATTTTTTAGATGAGTTTTTTACATTTATGTCCTTGTCTGTCCTGGCTAGATTCTGTCAATAAGAAGGTACATTTTAGTCCACATGTACAGACTGATACTAGACAGCATCCTTATCAAGCAAGAGCGCATGTTCAATCTTCAAGTATGTTACTTTCTGTTGGATGTTTGCTTTCTAAGTCCAGTTTTAGCTGGGCCAGCTTAACATTGGATTTTACATTTTCTTCTTGTGCACAAATAATGAGTCTGGTGTTTCCACAATGTGTAACATTTAGGTGCTGCTGCATCAAAAACTCTTTCCTGGCATTTAGCTTCAGAAACAAAGTCAACCTTGAAGGGGACTCCACAGGCTATGACTAGGTAATTCCTCATTGAAATAAGAAGCTTGCATTTGGTTTCAGTGGGACTAGTAATAATTTGTTTTCTCTTGATGTATCTCTTGCTCCTGATATTTCTAAGAAAGTGCAAATGTTGTTGCATTTCCCTTGTGCAGCACTGGAGACACAAAAATTTCTGCTAACACTTCTGGAGTTTTCCATCTTTTAGGTATGTAGAATTGGAAAGTTATGTCATCAGATCACCTTGTCATGTTTCAACGAGCTGTAAATAGATAGTTTTACTAGAGAAAGGATAGTTCCTTATACTTCAGCTAATATGAATGTAGAAAATGAAGGGAGTAATCCTACAAAATCCTCGGCAACTCACCTTCAGCTAACAAGTGGAGTTCCTGCTTGTGGTGGGGCCATGCAAACATTGGGTGCTGGACACAGGGTACACTACGCTATCCTCCAAGTTCTCATCCCAGTATTAAAAGATGAGGAAAATTTGAAAGCTGATGTGAAGTTCTTTTTCCTTGCAGGAAGCAGTGGATGGTCAGAGACCAATGACGACATTCAGGTCATTTGATAACCCAAACCGGCGTGAGATTGTGCGTGTCCCTGTTCGCAGCAAAAGTGTGCTATCAGCTTTCTTTGCCAAACAGAAAACCATGAAGCTGAAGACTGGGTCTGTCTCGTGAGACCTCATTAAAACAAGTTAAAGATGCCACTACCTGAACATCTCACGTCATGTGGGTCAATTTGCCTGTAAATCCTTCCTTTGCATTTTGATTTCGAGCTTTTCCTTTGGCCATTAGTTTATCAATTGCTTGAAATCAAAATTCTTTTCCCACTCGAAGCCTCTCACTTTGGCTGCTTAATAATGAGCAAATTGTGTCGTAAGTCCTGTAATGAAGTAGTCTGGGAATGTCTATTTGTAGAATGTTGCACCTGATGAATGATCATTGGTTACATTAGTTTCTAGTACATTACCGAATTTCCATGTTGATCCGTCTTCAACCAGCCGTTACCAGTTTTAGGGCACACCTATGTGTAAATATGTGTTGCAGTATTGTTCACTTCTCTCATTCGAATTGTTTAAAGATGTGTAAATGATTATGTGTTTCTTTTACTTACTCCCCAAAGCACTCGAAAACTATATGGCTGTAAATTTTATTTGCTTTTGGTGATGATGAAAATTTATCACCAAAATTCAAATGACATGTTCCTCGTTAATGTAAATACGTATATTTATCTGCAAATCCCAAATCACACATGCGAGAAAAAAAAAAGTGGAAAATGTAAACTGGTTTAGTAGTCCTGCTGCTGCTTCGCATTTATCGACATGACGTATGAGCTTCTTCCTCCTCCCCTAGTACTCTACCTGGCTAACTTGGTGAATTTAACATAAGACGACTTGTCGTTTGACGAAAAAACACCGACAGATCCAGTGTTAAACTTGTAAATCCAAAACGACTCCAAAAGGCAAAATCCTTCCTCTAATCTAGCCTGTGAACCGTGATCTGCGAAGCCCCACACCGACTGAGAAACACTCTCAGCACCCTTGTTAATTTTTACATCTTCAGTTTTTCAACAATAATCTCATATTACGATACGAGTTACCTTCCTCTTCAAACTCGCACCCAAAGACACTATTTTCAATTCAAAAGTGCAAAATCTATTGAAAGTTTGCATCTTTATATATAAAACAGAGCTTCTGCATTAATGATCCCATTTTGATGTTGTTTCCCTCTGAATTTCAACAATTTCCAAGAAACCCATCAGAGATTTTTAGCCATATATTAGATTGAACCATTTGATCTCAACTTATACTGCTCTTCTTTGTTTCAATTTTGCTCCTTTAATCTCTGAAACAATGTCGTCGTTCTTGTACCAAAGACCAATTCACAACCCACTTTCAGATCCATACCCAATATCCCCGCGCTCATCGTCAAATCCTCAAAAATCGTATTCGATCTTCAGCCCCACAACGCTTCTAGTCCTTCTCTCACTCATGGTGGTCATGGGGGTCTTCTTTCCCTGGGTGGGCATGCGAGAGAGCCTAGTCTCAGTCACCAAGCCCTCAATCTCAAAGTGGCGGGACTATACATTGGCTCAAGCTGTTTCATTCGTGGCCCAAAATGGGACTGTGATTGTTTGTGCTGTGAGCCAGCCTTACTTGCCTTTTTTGAACAATTGGTTGATAAGCATTACCAGGCAAAAGCACCAGGACAAGGTGCTTGTGATTGCTGAAGATTATGCTACGCTTTATAAGGTGAATGAGCGGTGGCCGGGCCACGCAGTGCTTGTCCCACCTGCACTTGATTCTCAAACTGCCCATAAGTTTGGTTCTCAGGTATAATTGCTGATTCTAACTTCTGGGTTTGGCTTAATTTGTTGTTGTATTTTGAAGTTTGAGATTATTATGGTGTTGTTAAAGTTGGTTCATTGAACTACTTGACAAGTAGACTTTGTATTTTCCACTTGTAAAATGGTTGGTTGATTTTTAGCACGACAGCAATCGTACTTGTGGAAGACCTCATACAAGTAACACTAATGCACTTATGCACTAATGTCATTTCCCGCATATAAGGTGTGAAACGCCAATGAATTATTCCTGTCACAGCATTGGCACAGTGAGGAAGGAATTTGATGTGCAAATTTCAATGATCTTCTTTTTGCTTCCCACACTTACCTAACATCTTCTGCTTAAGTTCTTGCAACTAAAACTGAAAAATAATTTAATTCTCAGGTTTTGCCTCCAGCATATTGCTCCCCACCCTTCTATTTTTTATTTTTATTTTTAATTCCAGTGCTTCTCTTGGCGTTTATCTTTGTCTCCTGTGGACCTGTATATGATTATTGGAACTCTTTGACCTTATGAATTGTTGATTTTTGCCTTTCAAAAGTGATCTTGATTGGTTTCCTAGTGTAGGGATTCTTCAACTTTACTTCCCGAAGGCCACGCCACCTGTTGCACATTTTGGAGCTTGGATACAATGTTATGTACAATGATGTTGATATGGTCTGGTTGGCTGATCCTTTTCCCTATTTGGAAGGGAAACATGATGTGTACTTCACAGATGATATGACTGCAGTAAGTACACTTGTATTGGTTTTAGCTGTGGACATGTGTTAAATTTTAAACAGATGCTAAACATGTGTTGTCTAAAATTTCATGTTCATCAGTCATCAGATATGTTCAGCAATCTTGATTGTTTGTGCATTCTTTGATGGATGTAGTGTTTTAGGTGTTGAGTGGATAGCTGGATATGTGGTGATATCTATTACTGCAGAGATATTTGCACTTTTGTTATATTTTGTAAGTAATATTTTCTATTTTGGTGACCAGGTCAAACCTCTGAACCACTCTCATGATCTGCCGCCTCCAGGGAAGAAAGGGCGCACTTATATATGCAGCTGCATGATTTTTCTACGTCCAACCAGTGGAGCAAAATTAGTTATGAAGAAGTGGATTGAGGAAATGAAAGATCAACCGTGGTCCAGAGCAAAGAAGGCCAATGATCAGCCTGCTTTTAACTGGGCACTAGACAAACTTGCTAACAAGGTATGTTCACTTTAAAAGTTTTTCTCGATAGTTCCCAACAACTGGTACAATAATTTTAGGCCCATATGGGCGACAATCAGTTGATTATTTCATATTTTCACAAGTTCTTTAGATCCTTGGAGTGATTATGTTTATAATTTTCTGCAGGTGGATCTCTACCTACTGCCGCAGGCAGCATTCCCAACTGGAGGGTTATACTTCAAGAACAAGACTTGGGTGCAGGAAACTAAAGGGATGCATGTTATAATCCACAACAATTATATCTTGGGTTTTGAGAAGAAGATAAAGCGCTTCCATGATTATGGTCTCTGGTTGGTTGATGATCATGCCCTCGAGTCCCCTCTTGGGAGAATATGAGATTGAAAGATGTCATGGATATTTGTTAACATAGAAGCTCAGTTCTATCGAAGCCTGCAGGAAATGCTTCCTACCAATTTGTCTGGCCTTCCTGCATGATGGTTTTTGTAACTCACTATGAAGGGAATCTGGTGTTATCGGCCAACTATTGTTCTGTACTGATGGTTTGTTCAAAGCAATGAATATGGATCAAGAATAAGGCAGGATGTTTCATTCACATGTTGATGTTTGGAAGGGGATAGCCTATACAACGAGGTCTACAACATAAATCGATGCCTTGTGCCCCTTTGCGCATATTCTTGACTAAGTTTTTTCTGTTGAAATTCCTTTTTTGTTCACAACCTTTTCTGCGGTGTAACTTCCCATTAGTTTAATATTTGTCAAATATTCCAGATATTTATTACATTTTTCAAAGGGCTATATATAAAAGTATTGTGGATAAACATAAAGATGAGAATTTATTCTTCTGGGATGTTATTATTGCTATGAATTTTTGGATACTGATATAAACTATACACTTTCATACTGGTATAAATTCTCTAAGCCGCACAGCAGATAATCAAAGAGAATAAGGAACAAAAAGAAAGCAGCAAAGAGGAGGACATCTTTTGATTCCTTTCCAAACGAAGGACAAAGAGGAGTTGCGTTTTGTTTTGCTGATGGTCAAAGCTGAGTCAAATTAGTCAATTAAGCATTGAACTAGAGACGTGACAAAGGAGAGGCACTCGTTAAGCACTTGATAAACACTTTAATAATTTACATGAATTATGTTAGTGGCAGTCTCCGTGGGCATGGTTGACTCCTATCTGTTTTGATTTCAAGCCATTAATGCAAGCGTGGGTTCATTACATTGATGTATGAAAACCAACTGCATGCGCGTGAGTAATTGTCTCAAATATAACGAGGCACTCGCCTCGGAGACTATTTCACATGAAACAATAGAACCAGGATTCATAATGAAACTTCCTAAGAAATCAAAGCAGATCACTTGTAAAATGTCTCGAATTGTTTGCGTTACTGCATGTATGTTCAGTCCACCTCCTATTCAATTGGTAAATCAATTTTAAAGAGAAACTACACAAACTGTCCATCAAAATCTGCCGAAGTGCAAAAGCTTTATTCAAATTAAAAAAAAAAGTGCAAAAGCTTTATTCAAATAAAAAAAAAGTGCAAAAGCTTAAAGCTACCCTTTCAGTATTAGGAAATTAAGCTCTGACTGATCTTAATTTCAGCCACTAGTATAAACTATTAGTTTATGAAACATAATTATTGAGAAAATCCAAGCCAAAAACAAGAATTGAGATTGTGTGAAGTGGTAACGTAAGATGCTCATAAAATAAACTCGATTTCAAAGGGGGGAAAATTCCTAATTGCCACTCTCATGTATGATGCATTCATGTAAGACAGCTTGTCAAGATATTTTCTCCTGGAAAAGAAAATATACAATAACCTTTGGTGCAATTATGCAGGCCACACCAAAATGGTCCAAAAATAAATTGGGACCATTATAAAGAAAAAAGGGAAAAGTTCTGAGGACATCTTTTTATTTATTTATATATAATATTTTTAATTTTCTTTTGAGAAATTCTTAGGACATAGACTTGGGGGGTGAAGTATTTTGTAATTTTGGACATAAGAAAAAAAGGAACGTACAGACAGACAATTTACCCTAATGAGTCTGGATTTTGGCCCGAGTTTATAGCTCACAGGCAAAGCAAGCAATCATCTTGTCGTGTCCTGTTATTATCCTTTTCTTAGATCACAAAAAATCCAACTTATTCCTCTCCAAATATTTCGTTAAACCTTAAAAAATCGCTTTCAAAGTCCACGTCAATATCAAACACCAACTTCTCATCTTCACTGCTACAGCCCAATCAATCTCTGACCTCTCTTTTACTAACTTCACAAGCATCCTTTGCAAAACGCTATCCCCAAAACCCACACCCTTTAAGAAGCGTGTCTGTAAGACTGTAACTTCGTGGGGTTTTTATCCTTGATCTGATTCTTTTAGAAATAAGCTTTGATTTTGATGTGATCGTGTGAAGTTTGAAACTTTTTCATTGTAAATTGATGGGAAGCTAGCTAAAATGGGTTCTTTGGAAAGTGGGATTCCATTGAAGAGAGACCCTCTTCTTCGGTCTTCATCAACTGGTAGAACTGAAAGGCACCCATTTTTACAGAGACCCAGATCGAAGTTTTCAAGGTTTCTGCTCCTCAAGAAGCTAGATTACCTCCAATGGATTTGCACTGTGGCTGTGTTTCTATTCTTTGTGGTTCTTTTCCAAATGTTCTTGCCTGGTTCGGTGGTTGAAAAGTCAGGGGATTTAATGAAAAATGTGGAATTGAATTCAGAAGATTTGAGGTTTTTGAAGGAGTTGGGTTTGCTGGATTTTGGGGAGGACATAAGATTTGAGCCTTCAAAGCTTTTGGAGAAATTTCAGAAGGAAGCTAGAGAGGCTAGTTTGACTTCTGCTATTAATAGGACACGGCAGCATTTTGGGTACAGAAAACCTCAGCTTGCACTGGTGAGTTTTCAATTTTTGCCGAACTTTTTCCCTCGTTTATTGCTTTTCAGATATTGCGTTTTGGTTTGGCTACTTGCACTTGTAATGCATTACATATGAAGCTTTGTTGACTTATTGGTTTCTATATGACTGAGTGCTTATTCTGTATCTCCACTAATTTGTTTTTCTTTGTTGCCCTTCTGCTTTCGTTCTTTTACTTGGAAGGTTTTTGCAGATCTGTCGGTTGCCTCACAACAGTTATTGATGGTGACTGTTGCAGCTGCTTTGCAGAAGATTGGATATGCATTTTCGGTAATTTGACTTCCATACCTTTGAAAAATGTAACTTCAAATTTAGCGATAGCTTCATACAGTCATATGTTTTCATATGCTAATGGTTGCAGTACTGCTATTATTCCTTCCTCTATTAGTTTGTCACCAGGGACATGCAGGTCTTATGGATTACAAGTAGTCTTTTTAGCCATAAGTATTTACATTCAATTCTGTGTTAAGCATAGATTTACTGTCCGGATCTTTTTATGCATAATTGCACGAGATATATATGATGGTGTGTTGTGTCATGTGGTTTATAATTGCAGGTTTATTCACTTGAAGATGGTCCTGTGCATGATGTTTGGAGAAGTTTAGGAGTTCCGGTTACCATTATCCAAACCTATAACCAGTCAGAGCTCAATATAGACTGGCTAAAGTATGCCTTTCATGCTAATTTTGTTTTCAACGCAACAATATTGAATGTCCTTGTGTTTCTACTCGCACAAATGTTTTGTTTGGTTGACCTCATTTGGAGAATCAATGAAATAATGCTACAATTGAGCTTCATTACTTTTCATGAGCCCTTTTGCATCTTCTTAATATTATCAAGTTTAATTGTTTGTATGCAGGATCCTTAATACTATTTACTTTTGAAGTTCAGTTAGCTTTAGTATTTCATTTGCTGTATTGGGGACGAATCCACTCACATCATGATTCAAATGTTTCGAATGAATTACCAATTTGCCATGATTATTTGAATTGTTGTGAGAAATGTAATATCACTTTAATTTCCTGGGAAATTTTGTGACTTGTGACGATGGATGTTATAGGGATTGTGTTTGTTTTTTTACTTTTTTTCACTGGTTGCTCAATAAGTCAATATTAATTAGCATGGTTCATTATATTGGATCTATTAAATGGTGGTTGAATCTGATCTTCATATATGTATCTTGCAGTTATGATGGCATACTTGTGAACTCTATTGAAGCAAAGGGCATCTTTTCTTGGTACGATATATCATTTAGTTACGTAAAAAATTATGATACTTCCTAATTTTTGCTGTCACTTGAACTTGTTGCTTTACTTTCCTCTACTCTCTCTCTCTCTCTCTCTCTCTCTCTCTCTCTCTCTCTTTCTTAATAGCTATTTACTCAAAAAAGGATCTCAAAATGCACTAGCTTTAGGCCCATGGGTGTGAAACCTCCCAGGTTCAGGAAAATTATATTTGGCCTTTGTTAGGAGTGCAATTGCATGTCGAGATTGCAAGAGAAGGTTGTAGAGATACATTACTCCTTGATAGCAGAAAAGCTTTTTGAAAATATGTATACGATTGAGAGATTTCATAGGGCAAGAATATAATTTATAGAGAAGCTGTTAGATTTCTTCTTGTGATGCTGTTGTGGTTTTCTATGAACATCCTGTGATCATCAACAATATTGTGCAAACTTCTGTATCTGTATATTTTCATTATGAAAACTCTTTATTCCTTTTGTCAGTGGATGGGATTTCCTAACTATGCAACAGCTGTTCATTTCTATCTTCTTCTTTTTCCTTTTATGGGTAAATTTCTGTAATGATTTGTTGAATTTTCTTAATATAAAAAAGCTGCAATACACTTTCTGTGGTCTGCAGTTTGCTTTTCATGTATATTTCTCAAATTTAGTTGATGCTTTGGTGTTTTTCCCATCAGCAACTTCTCTATCAGCCAAAGTGAATGATTTTACTTGTTACAGTTTTGTGCAGGAACCTTTCAAGTCTTTACCTATACTATGGACCATCCATGAACAAGCGCTTGCTACTCGATCAAGAAAATACTCTTCAAATAGACAGATTGAACTCTTTAATGATTGGAAAAGACTCTTCAGCCGATCTACTGTTGTTGTCTTCCCAAATTATTTCCTGCCGGTAAGATTCAGACAAAGTTTGATTTTATAGCACTTTGAACATATTTATCATTCTATCAGGAGTTAAAAGGGTGATTTACTATGCCTATACTAATCCATGGTTCATCTGGACATCTGAGTGGCCATTGCTGGCCCTTATTTAGAGCATTTGGGCTCAGTCCCCGGGACACCTGAATGTTGAGTGGTGATCATCATCCAATAAAACCAACAATATCTATAGAAAAATCATATTTTTAATAGTGTTAGACAATTGTGTTTCTGACTTAGTAGTCATACTATCATTGGTGTTAAATTGTACTAACTAGAAGTTTGAATGGTTTCTTTACTTGCACAGATGGCTTACTCAGTATTTGATGCTGGAAACTTTTTTGTCATTCCGGGTTCTCCTGCTGAAGCCTGCAAGGCAGATTCCATTATGGTGTTAGACAAAAATCATCTGCTTGCTAAGATGGGTTATGGGTCTGAAGATGTTGTAATTACAATTGTGGGAAGCCAATTTTTGTACAGGGGCTTGTGGTTGGAGCATTCCATTGTTCTACGGGCTGTATTACCACTTCTTGAGGACTTCCCGTTGGATAATAATTCTTATTCTCACCTCAAAATTATTGTTTTGAGTGGAGACTCAACAAGTAACTATAGTTCCGTTGTTGAGGTGTGTATCTTTAGACTGTTTCAATTTGTTTGGGGAAGATTTATGCATTTATTTATTTTTTTGATAGGAAGTTTGAGGATACATGATTTTATGGTTCTTATTGGTTGATCTATTCTTAGGCCATTGCTTACAACTTGAAGTACCCAAGTGGCATTGTGAAGCATGTCGCTGTTGATATGGCTGCAGACAGCGTCCTAAGCATATCTGATGTTGTGATATATGGATCCTTCCTTGAAGAGCAATCATTTCCAGACATTTTAATCAAGGCCATGTGCCTTGGGAAACCAATTGTTGCCCCCGATCTCTCCATGATCAGGAAATATGTATGGTTTTTTATGTTGCTTACTTGACCACACTCCTATATGTCTGATAAAAGTCATAATCCTTGAGTTCTAAGTTTAAAGTTTTTATATCAACGAAAATTTTATGACTAAGCATTCATATCCTTGAGTTCTAAGTTTAACTGAAAGTCATAATCAGCAAGAAGTGCTTGGGATGGTCAGCAACAATCCTTTTTCACTGTTGATCTTTGTGCTCCTCATAAATTCCTCTATATATCTTTTTCCACTTAACTATTTCAACCTCCTCATGATTTTTTCTTATTTCTTGGACACATTGATACAATTGCTCATGCCAGTATTAAAACCTCAGAAATTTTTGTCCCCTATCTGGCATACAAAACTAAAAAAGGGGCTAAGTTCCTGTTATGTGAAAAGATTGGTACAATTTGATTTCTCCTTTGAATGAGCATTCTCCCCATCAATGGACTTTCAGACCCTTAAGAAAAGGTCCTGTTAGAATGGATGCTGATTTTAATGTCAAATTCACTTTATCATACATCTTGGTGTTAAGTGGCTAAGATTATCTGGAAACTGTTGATTTTGGGTCATAGAATCTAATGGATTGAAATGTGGGGTATGAAATATGTTGCTATGTAACAATGATTGCTTTCTATGCATCTCAAACATTAAGATTGTGAATCTACATGAATTCCTTTTTGTTTAGTTTTGGATTGTTAAATTGTTGTATATCTTTGCTTCATTGGAGGACTACTAACTGTATTTGCAATAACAAATAGGTTGATGATAGAGTCAACGGCTACCTTTTCCCTAAGGAAAATATCAGGGTTCTTTCACAAATCATTTTGCAAGTTATTTCGAAAGGAAAGTTATCACCTCTAGCTCGCAACATTGCCTTAATAGGGAGAGGTACTGCAAAAAGCATGCTGGTGTCGGAAACTATTGAAGGATATGCTTCGCTTCTTGAAAATGTTCTCATGCTCCCATCGGAAGTTGCACCACCCAGGGCTGTTGCAGAAATCCCTCCAAAATTGAAAGAACAATGGCAATGGCACTTATTTGAAACAGTATCAAATTTAACATATCTTGATAGAAATTTGAGAAGTCACACATTTTTAGATGACTTCGAGGAGCAGTATAATCGTACTCAACAGCAGACATTTAATGCTATCACTGCAACCAATTATTCATTTCTATACAGTATATGGGCCGAAGAAAAATACAGTCAGATGGTGAATTCCAAAAAAAGAAGAGAGGAAGAAATGGTAAGGACTATAGTGTGCAGTAATTTATTTGTTTCTCAATATGGATTCAACTAGTTTGCTGCCACTTTTATTTGCTGTTGGTGCTATGTCTATTTATATATGCACACACTTTAAAATCTTGTGCAGTTAAAGGATAGAAGTGATCAATCCCATGGAACATGGGAGGAAGTGTATCGAAATGCCAAAAGAATTGACCGGTCCAAGAATGATTTGCATGAAAGGGATGAAAGGGAGCTTGAGAGGATAGGCCAACCATTGTGTATATATGAACCTTACTTTGGTGAGGGGACCTGGCCTTTTTTACACCTAAAATCTCTTTATCGGGGAATCGGGTTGGTGAGTTCTGTAATATCTCATATATTGTATTCATTTTATAGAGTTATTTGAACATTATATGATATAAATGCACATGTGCAATACAATTGTTTTGTCCAAAACATTGATGTTAGTAAAGTGTATGCTGCGCAAACTATGTTGCCATTTTCTTGTTAGCTGAGGCTTTAAATCTCCTATTTGTCTCGTCATTGTTGTCAATATAGTAGAGACGCCTTTGAATTTCTCTCTGACTATTGCATAAAATAAATTCTTGTAGTCCACTAAAGGTCGAAGACCTAGGACCGATGATGTTGATGCACCTTCTCGTCTTCCACTTCTTAATAACCCTTATTATCGAGATCTACTTGGTGAATATGGAGCCTTCTTTGCCATTGCAAACCGGATTGATCGTATACATAAAAATGCTTGGATAGGGTTTCAGTCATGGAGAATAACAGCAAGGAAGGTATTGGATCTCTCTGTCTCTCTGTCTTCTCTATCTCTGTCTCTCTGTCTCTGTCTCCACGTCTCCCTGAAGTTTATTAATTTTGCCTTACATTTGTACACATGATTTCAACAAACTTTTGAGCACCTACCAGTGCTCATTCTGCATCTTTGTTTTGTCCTCTTGGGTCTTGTTGGAAGTTGGATATTGGGCATTATCAGTTTTATATTCATGGCATGTTGGAAGGCAGCTTTTGGTCTATTTCAGCTGGCCTGGGAACCAGTAAAACTCTAGGTTTCGTAGTGCCGTCATCATGGATCAAGTAATAATACCTAATAGAACGTGATTCCATTTTAGTTTTTTTTTTTAATTTTTGCTGGGAACAATTAATAACAAGAAGTATCAATATGATAATAGTCTTAGCCATATAGCGAGATTCAAAACATTTTTTTTTTCATTCTATTTTTTTAAGCAATAATAGTCTTACAACATTGGTAGAGTACATTAATAACAAGAAGCATTGACTTGATGGCATAAACTATACCAGCCAGTGCAACAGATGATTGCATATGTATTAATACAATTAATAACAAGAGGCATCATGTGTATGTAATCAGTCACGTATGTATGATGGCTAGGAAGCCTAGGATACTTCATGTCATCATGTCAATGCCTAATGTTGTTGCACTCTACAAATGATGTATAACTACTGTTGCTTTTAAAATAAAATACCAAAGAAAAAAAGTGACAACAAATAAATTGTATAATAAACCTTCTCAAAGTTTGGATAGAAGAGAACTTTGTACCAAGTGGACTGAATGGTTGTGTCTGGTATCTCCACTTTTGCGGGTATTCTTAGAGCTCAGTCTCCAAATTCGAAAGAGAGTGGAAAAATGTTTAAACAAAGCAATGAGTTATTTTCCTCTTTCTGCATTTTCTTTTATATAGGATCCTTTATATCTAATATGGGGGATTGTGATTGGAACAGGCATCTTTATCTGGAATAGCTGAAAATGCATTGATAGATGCTATTCAAACACGAAGGCATGGGGATGCACTGTACTTTTGGGTGCGTATGGATGATGATCCACGGAATGATCTGAGACAAGATTTTTGGTCATTCTGTGATGGTATAAATGCTGGAAACTGCACGTAAGACTGGTGATCCTTTAGTTGATTCTTGTTATAAATTTTGCTCATAACTCTCTCTCTCTCTCTCTGTGTCTCTGTCTCTGTCTCTTTCTCTGTCTCTGTCTCCCTCTCTTAATGTCTGTTGAAGAATCTTTCACCTAATCTCTCCACATGGTAAATTAAAGGTTTGCTTTTTCGGAGGCTTTTAAAAGGATGTATGGCTTAAAGTACAATATAGAATCTTTACCGCCCATGCCTGTGGATGGGGACACGTGGTCTGTCATGCATAGCTGGGCTTTGCCAACGAAGTCCTTCCTAGAGTTTGTAATGTTTTCCAGGTAGGAGATTTTGCACTTGTGGGCATCTTTACAGAGATGCTCTTACTTATCTACTTAGAAAGTGAATTCTTTAACTGTTAATATGAACTGTTCGGTGTGCAGAATGTTTGTGGATGCTTTGGATGCACAAATGTATGATGAACACCATTCAAGTGGACGCTGTTATCTGAGTTTGTCAAAAGTAATTTGCTTCTGCTTTTATGAGTTTTCTTCTACTGATAAATATTGCTTTACTTTGTTGTACTTACTGAGTGTATTTGCAAATTGTAGGACAAGCATTGCTACTCACGGCTTCTTGAGTTACTTGTAAATGTTTGGGCATACCACAGCGCGAGGAGGATGGTATATGTGCAACCTGAGACTGGTGTTATGCAGGAACAACATAGGTTCAAGAGTCGGAGAGGTCATATGTGGATCAAATGGTTCTCATACTCCACCCTAAAGAGCATGGATGAGGACTTGGCAGAAGAATCAGATTTAGAGCACCCCAGGAGGCGGTGGTTGTGGCCGTCAACAGGTGAGGTCTTCTGGCAAGGTGTATACGAAAAAGAGAGAAATTTACGGCATAAGCAGAAAGAGAAGAGGAAGCAGAAGAGTAAGGAAAAAATAGAAAGGATAAGGAAGCGGACTCACCAGAAAGCAATTGGCAAGTATGTAAAGCCCCCACCAGAAGGCACAGATAATTCAAACGCAACAATGGTTACAAGGATTTAATAATCAAATTGATTTCACGGATTAATTAGGATGTTTTGGAAGTAGAAGTTCATTAATTTGATTATTCTTTTTTCTTTCCTTCTAATTTTTAATTCTTGCGATGAAGGTGCACATAGTTGTAATCTGTATGTGAGGTCTTTTTGTATGTAAAAAAAAATGCACCCCTCTGGTCATTAGTGTCAATGAGTGGCGGTAAATGTATAATAGTTTTACTTGCTGTTCCTTCTAATCCCATTTTTCCTTTCTCATTACATTCTTAACAGGAAAAGAAAATACAATATTGTGAAGTTGAACATTTGATTACTTATGACGCAATCTTCAATGCCTCTGAATGTAACCTCAAATCCCTTTTCTTTTTACCTTCCCTTGGTTTTTCAGAGGTAATTTGTATGCATGTGATTTAATTGTTGATTATGGCCTTTAAATATGGTTACTGCTTGCCTCCATATTCCTATAAATATGGATACTCCCCATTCTTGCAAATTATGGTTTGACTCATGTTAAAAATAATTCATCAAAACACAAAAAGAACTTCTACGCGCATGTCATACTTGGCAGGAATGTAAGTTCCTACTTATAGGGGAATTAAGGAAGTATTTTCCTCTAAACATTGCTGGAAGCACGTCAATAACATGTGTGTGTATTTTAACTTATAATAATCAAATATTGGGAGCTTCTGTGGCAAGGATTTTTTTGTTGACGATTGGTTGAGGATTTCTAATAGTTTTTTTTTTTCAGTCATCTAAGAGCATCCACAATGAGAGGGTGTATGTTAAATATACACCCCTTGTCACCCGAATCATTTATAATGGGGAGATGTAAAGGGTTGTAAACATACATCACCACCATGGAAATGTAAAATAAAATGCACATTTGTATATATTTTTACATCTTTTGCTGGCAGAACCCACCCGAGAAAAAAGAGGAAAAATTATACATCTTATATTTACATTGTTTCTCATTGGAGCAAAAAACGTATTTACACCATGTGGAGGTGTAAAAGGGATGTAAAAGTGACTTTACACACATGGAAAATACACTCTCCCCCCTCCCCCCCCACCCAAACCAACTGTGGATGCTCTAATAGATGTATTAGTGAGTTACATATTTTCTATACATGCATCCAATGGTTGAGATCAAAAATATCCTTAACATAAAATCTTTAATGGAGTATTACCCTTTAATCTTTATATATAAAAAATAAAATGCTTTCTGTTGAATTGAATCATTGCCACCATTTGTTTTCTATATACTCAACTTGAGTTTTGTCTTCCTTCATCATGGGGAAGTTTGGAAAAATGAGTCAACATTCAATGCATATTTTTCATGACCATTTTATCTTCATTAACAATTTAGAATTATAGTGTATCATTAAATGCATTCTTTTTATTTTATTTTATTTAATATGGGTATAATTAGAAAATTATACAAACTTTGTTTTCCATTCCTACTCAAAACAAACACGGACAATGAAACAAAGTGAAATCTCAGGGTTACTTTCCTAGCATTGCCAAAAGTGAGAAATGAATCTTCCATTTCACATTCCTTGATAAATGACATGAGAATTAATTTCTCCTTAAATCCATTCCGTGAACCAAACGGGGCCTTATTACCTCGAATCTCTTTCTATTGAGAGAAAGTATAGCAAATTTTGAAGCGTGACTCAGAAAGTGGTGGAAAATTTATAATGTGACAAATTGACAATGGGTCAACGACCATGGGGGCGTAAGGTTTAGGTGACACTGATAGTGTGATGAGACAAGTGCCTCGTCAGCTTGACTTAATTAACGAATAATTTAACTTTTAAAAGTGTCCAACCCAACGCAAATAATGTAATGATCGATTCATAAAGTGATCATAATAACAACTGCTAAAGCTCTAAGTCATGATTAATTCTCTCTTATCTCTCCAAATTATTCCATGGATCCTGAGTCGGCTGACATCGATGTATGTTTTGTTCCTCGAAATGACAAAAATACAATTTGCAGGTCTTACCATGTTGTGGCGCATGATACATTAATTAACATAATAATACTAAATAATAACATATTGGAAAATCTAAATTAACGTAATAATATGAATATATGATATATAAGTTTGGTTTGGTTTTTTTCTTCTTTCCTGTTGGCAATGTAAATGGCTTGTCTTATTTTGGCATCAAATATGTCTGGTCCGTTTATTCGTTTATCTCAACCAAATTGAATGTGACTTTTTTTTTTTGGGATAAGGAAATTGAATGTGACTTTCTTGTCAACGTATGCATAGATTTTGCACTGCGATGAAAAATTTGGTCCGTCACAGTCGACATCAACCTGCAGTACAATATCTTTTGTTGATTGAATAGTGGGCTGCCATGTGCTGTGGGCCAGTGAAGATTTGAGGTAAATAAAAATAAAAATAAACCTATATAACCCAGTATTTTAACATAAAAATAAATAAAAATATGTAATTTCATACCTTACAACACCAATATGCAGAGGTCTTCCGCATTTGTATTTGATGTCAAAGATTGTCGCAACAGCAATACGCATAGTAAAAGTATAGTCCTTAGCTCTAACTTCCAAACTTTAACCTTTGTCATTAATTTATCTTCGAAAAAGAGAAACATTTTTCTAAATGAAATTCACCCTTTCGTGAATTATTATATGGCTATAATTTTTTTTCTCTTATATTTACAACTAACGTGGTTTATATAATTTAACGTACACTTTCATTTCTTGAAAAAATTATAGAAATTATAAATACACCCAAAAAAAAAAAAAGAGAAGAAGAAGATTTTAAGCTAATAACTTTAGCTAGTATACTCGCTAAAAAATTCCTCATTCACCAGGTGTGGATCTATAAATATTAGAGACCTAGACTTCGGCTTCTATGATACAGCTAGTTTTATTACACCATGGCCGATCTTCACGATCAATGGCGCCAATCCAGAATAATCTTGCATGAACACAATACCTTTAAAATCACGTTTAATATTCTCCTAATCAATCTTGCCAAACAAGTTGCTTCCACTTCCACTTCCACTCATGCCATTCTTGCTTTTATCGTTCCCATTCTCCTCACCTTTGTTGAAATCAAATTCCCAGGATCAATAATGTCAGCTTCTCCATTTGAAACCCATCCAACCCTAATCCTAGTTTCCATAGCCAGCTTAATTGCTTATTGCTTGGCTGTTGGGGCTAGGCTAAGATTCCCTACTTACGCTCGTACCTACTCTCGCTTCGCCATGAGGTTTTTTGGACTGCTCTCAGTCGCCTCACTGCTCTCAGTTTTGCTTCCAGGCTATTGGCACCCTGTCCCGTTCTTGATTTTCATCTTGTATTTCATGGGCGAGTACGCATGTTGTTTTGGTTTGCTGCGAATGCTATGTCAGGTGGCTTACCAACGAGTGGAGAATGGATTTCTTTGTGTCTTTGGGGCGCGTCAACGTCGGTCAACGCGCACGCTGTTGCCGTTAACATTCAGGGATTTGCGTCGCGTTCAAAACTAGCTTAATTAGTTCATGGATATATATATACATGAAATCAATCTAATAACAGCTTAGCTCATGTATATTATTTTTATATGAAAGTCATAAGGTAACCCTTTATAATTAAAAAAAAAAAGTCAAGGTGACCTTCCACACATCACAGTGCCTTGGTTGGTTCATAATCAATTTGGCTGTTTGTTCATGGCTAAATGTATATTTTAACTTGTTTAGTTTTTGTTTCCCTAGCTAGTGCTCCATCGTGTCTGTTGACCCATTATAAAAGTATATTTATAAATATATCCTATTGTTTGTTAGAATGTATTTAAAAAAAATGATGTACTATAAAGCGCTTTGTTAATTTCGTCCAATCTCTGACTGAATTGTAATTAGCATTTAATTTCAAAGGACTATATCATAATTTAAGGATAAAAAATTTCTCACGTATACCTTTGGATAATTAATAGTACTAGCATTGCTCAACACACAAATTAACTTAAGAGAAGATGACTTTTGCTTTCATTAACTTTTTAATCAATAATTATTGTTTATGAGATTTAAGTGTCACTTAAAACCAAATATAATCATTGGTGGTCAGTCGAACTCGAGTGGAAGGGGTGGACGCATTAGTTTCTTTTCTAGTACTCCCACCGATCACATTAGGAATGGCTGGTTCATTCATGGGTATGCTTTTGTGTTATTTTAAATTTATTTCTACATTGATCTTATATATAATTAACATGAATATAGTCTACAAACTAACACAAATTTAAAGCATGAACACATCCTTTTTCACAAAATCCTCAGAATGGAGTAAGACAAATGAGTGCTACAGAGATTCTTACAGAATATGTTTAAAAGTCCAACCGCTATTTGAATAAAGTTACATGATAGAAAACAAACGGTTTAGAGTTTATAAATAAACTAACCAGAATACCCCCATGATCAAGGAAACTTTGATATTATAATTATGAGCAGTTTTGTCCTACCAAACAAGTTTTTGACCTCCAAACTCTCGCAAGTTAAGCTCATTGATTCTCTTCTTTAATTAACATCAGGGGCCAGGGCAGCAGAAAAAGTTTAATGTTTGCGTATGATACAGGAATTCAAGTAGGCCTCTAAAGATGATCCAATTCTTTTGGGCCACAAATGAACTTGTTTTGGGCAGCAACAGTTGTATGTCTCTACTTGGAGAATGACTTGCATGTCACGGAAAAACACTGTTTTGCCATCTTTATCTAATCACGCTTTGCTATGTGGAATTCTTATAATGTACGATGAAAAGTTATTTATTAGAGAGAGCAAAGTAATGTTATCTCCGTCGCATAAAATTTTTAATCTCTACCTGACCTAATATCTATATTGGTGGCCCAAGTTTCGGAATATGGTTAGAATTTTTCAGAAGGCATTCGAGGTTTTGACTGAGCTGCTCAACGTAGAAGGCATTCGACCTCATAAGCACCTGCTTCAATTAAATAATCAATCGTTAGCCAATATGGTGTTTTTTTTTTCTTCTTCGTTGGATGTTATACACTCAAATCTCATAAACGAGTGTTGAGTAAAAGAAGAAGAAAAAAAAACTTAAACGAGCTCTTCTCTTAATATTGGAAATTCTAAACACAACTTACATGCCCTTTAGTGCCTACTTCTTTTCTCCATCTCTTTTGATTTTCTCAAGCCCAACTAGAGTGTGCTTGTGATTCCATTGGCTGTTTGAGTCTCCAAATGTGAAGGAAAGCACAACAGTAGCAACAGTTGTATGTCTCTACCTAGGGAATGACTTGCATGGGAAAAGTATTGTTTTGCCATTCTCATCCAATCAGACTTTGTTATGTGGAATTCTTATTATATATGGCGAAAAGTATGACTTGCATGTTAAGGAAAAAGTACTCTTTTGTCATTCTCATCTAATCACGCTTCTCCATGTAAAATTTTTATCATGTATGGAGAAAAGTAAATGATTAGGGTAGCAAAACATATCGGTGGTATAAACTGTTTTTTTACCTCTACCTGACCTAATATCCATATGGATGGAGTACTGGTGGCCCAAGTTTCTGAATATGGTGGAAATTTTCAAATTAATTAACTGAGAAAGTGGAGGAAGTATAAAACGAATGTGACCCGTATAAAAAATAATAATAATAATAATAACTAATGCGATAAATTGACAATGACCATAGCGACTGCCACATTGACTTGACGTGGCCTACTGGGATTTATTATCCGGTGTACAAAAAGTATAATAAATATCGATTCAGTGATCTGGTACCCGATCACTCCCAAAATTTTGCTTAAATTTTCCAACCAACAATCCTCAGCTTCTGATCACCTTGCGTATTTGTGATAGGTATTTGTGCCTATCACTTTTTGTTGCGATTGAAGGGAAGTTTTCCTACTTCTCTATGTAGGGCACTTCCTGGGACTCGAGTATTAATTAGAGTTAACATACTTACTATAGTTTTGCTAATGAAGTGAGTAAATTGTAGATTTTTTACGAGTTTGAATATATTATTGTAAATATCCTTGAAAATAAACATGAACTTAAAAATCACCTCATAATTTACGGGATGATTTGTAGTTTGTCCTAATATTTATTAAGTGAGATTTGAGGAAAATGGAGAGAAAAGAAGGATCGGGATGAGTCCGTTTCCCTCGATTGACCGACTTAGTACAGGACAAACCTCGGCCGCAGAAGTAAAAGACATACCTTTTTCCTGTAAATTTTGTTAAACTTCTTGTTCTTTTTGGAAGCTCTCTGTTCATTAGGAAATTATTAAATAATGAGCATAGTGCTACACTAAGGTCATGTTTAAAAATAAAAAAGGTTTTTTTATGCTTACAAAAATGTCATTCGCTTGAAAGGGATTGGGACTGAAGAAATTGATTGGTCGTTCCTTTGGACTGATAGACTACTTCTCGTCCATTTATTGTGAAATGGCATAAAGAAGTGAGCCAAATGTGAATGTCGCAGTCATCACATAGATATATTATACACAGTAATGTAATAACTAGTGAGGAGATGGAAAGTGGGGAAAGGTGAAACTTGATACATATTTATACAATTGGGTTGGCCAAAAATAGATTTGGAAATAGGTCCCCATGAATTTAACTGATGATTAAAAAATGTTTTACAAAAAGCATTGATTAAAATTGTTAATGAGTGACATGTTTGAATAATAATATAATTCCTTAATGCATCAACTTGGTGGTTGACACTTGATGTGGATTTGATGAAGAAAAAAAAAGTGATGTTATTTCTACATATTTACCAAGACATTGCTGATCACCTCTCACAAACATTGATAAAGCTCATTTCTATTGGAGAGGTGGTTAGTAAATGTGATATAAATAAATCACTGAAAAGAAGTGATGGATTTCAAGAGGTAACACATTTTTTTAGGTAACTTTTTGGGTCTATATAATTCATGGACTTACATTTCGGAAGGAGTCTCCCCTAGAAGATAAATTAATATTCCTTTAAACCACTCTAATCCCATGGCTGCAGAAATCCGCTATCAATGGCAATCCATAGTTTTACATGAGCGTGATTCCTTTATTTATGTCACATTCAACATTCTACTAATCAATCTTGCCCAACAAGTGCCTGCTCTTGCTCCCGCTTCCACTTCCACTTCCACTTCCACTTCCGCTTGCACTCATGCCATTCTTGCTTTTATAGTTCCCATTCTCCTCACCTTTGTTCAGATTAAATTCCAAGGAACGTCTTCACCTTTTGAAACGCACCATACCACCACCATGGTTGCCATAGCCAGCTTACTTGCATTCAGCTTGGTTGTTGGGGCCAGGCTAAGGTTCCCTACTCACTCTCCTACCTATTCTAGCTTCGTCATACGGTTCTCTGGTTTACTCTCAGTTGCTTCGCTGCTCTCCCTTCTGCTTCCCGATTCTTGGCACCATGTCCCATACATGGTGTTCTTCATGTATCTGATGATCGAGTGCTTTGCATGGGTTAGAATGATAGGTCGATTGGCTTACCAGCAAGCCCTTCATGGATTTCTTTGTGTGTTATTCTACTTATTCGAGCATCACCCTTGGATGACAAGGGCTCGCCAATTGCCCTTCACATTTGTATGATAATGGTCTGCTTGAAATCTGATTTTCACAATATTTTCAATTTGCTTAAAAACCCTGGAGCTCGTGGCTAAGGATGGGAAAGATGAGGGTTCCAGATAGCTTGAGTTGATGCATGGATCATGTATATATGTATGTAAGTGTGTGTATGTATAATATTGTATTTTTGTATTCCAAGTTGTCTTCCCTCATACCATATGGGGTCATTTATGATGGCAGACTGTTATAGACTAAACTAACTGTCTTGGATTAGCTTGGATTGGACTAAGCTAGATTAAGTACTAACCTACGTTTGATGTTGTGTCGGACTAAGAAGTTGAATTATAAAAATAGTGAAAACCTATGTTTGGTGCTCTGTTGGACTAAAAAATAATTATTTAAATATTTAAATTTAATTAGGGATTTTAACCTAAAAATTAATTAATTAATTATACAAGCCAACCCGTGTGAATTGAAAAAAAAAAAATAGCCCAACCCCTGCCACCTTTCTCTCTCTTTGTTAGTTTTTTTTTACCATTACCCTTCGTTTAGATGAGGGAAAATAACTCAGAATTTAGTTAAAAATAGGGAATTTAATAGGAGAAATTGATAATTACCTTATTTGGCAACTTAAATGTGAAATTTATTAAATGGCACATGGAAAAAATCATGGAAATTGGGGCATCAAATTCCCAAGTTTAATTTCCATTGAAATAGGCGTCATTTCACAATTTTCATAGTGTCATTTATAAAATTCGACATACATAAATCCAAACACTGAAATTTTTAATTGCCAGAAATAAAAATGATGGAAATCTAAATTCTGTCATTTTAGAATTATATCTAATTTTCAATTCCTTCATCCAAACGGAGGATTACGGAAGAACAATGCAATCACTGCCATGGGCCTCTAGAGAAAAAATTGGCAAGGTATATAAGAGGGCCAAGGCCCAAATAAGAAAGAAATTAAAGTAGAATTTTCTGTGGTCTTAACTAGACGCAAAATTTCAATTAATATACAAGGCATTGCAAATTAGTCACTCTTTTTTGAGTGGTCTTCCTTCCTGCCACGCGAGGACCAATTGCTTGATTACTGAAACAATTTTTCATCCAGTTATTCAATTATTTTTATTATTTATTCAGAGAGAGTTACCTTGATGCACAATCAATTATTTTTGTTGTTATTCTTTAGAGTAGTACTAATATTAGTGGGGCATGCAATTTCTAGAGTAAGATTAAGGGCTCGTTTGAGACTGCTTCTTTAGGAAGACTTATGTTCATAAGCGCTTCTAACAAAAGCGCTTTTATTATAAAAATTTAGAATTTTCATAAAAAATTAAAGTTCTTCATGAAAAGCACTTGGGTGTTTTCTGAAGAAGCACATAGATGCTTCTAGAAGTCTTCATGATCAAAGCTGTTCTAAACTTTTCGCTAAACGCTATCAAACGCTTTTAGTTATCAGAAAGTGCTTTTAGCTCTTTCAAAAGCACTCCCAAACAGGCCCTAACTCAAATTTTGCCAAGGCTATGTAGATTTTGAGAGAGCAGCATCAATAACAGATTAGGATGTCTGGAAGTAGAACCTCAAACAAAACAAGAAGGAGAAAAGAAGCTAGCCCATTTTGCTTGATGACCTGGCACGTCAGACAAACCCCGCACGTCCGAAAGTCACAAAATTGCGGATGGACCTTGTACTATCCATCTGGTCTTGTCTTTTAGTGGGACAAGCGAATTCTTCCGCACATTAGAATGAAGTTCTTTCACAAACCAAATAAACAAACAATATATATATATATAACATTTTTTTCTATAAATATACCTCATACAAAGGTCTCTCTCTCTCTCTCTCTCTCTCTCTCTCTCTCCGATCATGGCCGATATTTACTCTCAAAGGAGCCAAGCCATAATCTTACATGTACACAATTCCTTTGTTTTCTCATTCAATACTCTGCTTATCAATCTTGCAAGGCAACATTTGCCTGCTCCTTCCCCCCATTCCATTCTTGCGTTTATAGTGTCAGTACTTGTTGCCCTAATTCCAATCAAATTCCCGGGAATATCAATGTTGTCCACTCCATTTGAAACCCATCGTACCACCACCATGGTTGCCATTGCAAGCTTACTTGCTTACTGCTCCGCTGTTGCGGCTAGGCTAAGATTCCCTACTTACTCTCCCACCAACTTTCGTTTGGCCATCATATTTTCTGCTTTACTTTTAGTTGCATCTCTGCTGTCACTTCTCGTTCCTGACTCCTGGCACCACATCCCATACGTGATCTTCATCTTCTACTATTTGATGGCCGAGGGTTTTGGCTTGCTCCAAAAGCTATGTCAGCGTCGCATGACGCGGACACCTACACTGCTACCTATGGCAGCTGCTGATGATATTCATGGATTTGCAGTCCGTGATACATATACATGGCGCTTCAATTGAGGGATTCAACCTCTCAACCATGAAAGCTGATGTTGGATTCTGTTAATGTGTTTGAAATGCTCAATGTTTTCTTTCAAGTACTCTCATAATCATATTGGATGTTGTTGGAAGGCTTCGTTAATATATATTACATATTTCATATTAGTTTCTTCAGTCTTATATTTGAGTAAGAAAGGTTGGTACTCTTATCAAACTTGATACAAGTGCTCATAACTTGAAGCTCTGTTAGGTTACGGCGGTTTTTTAGTATTCTTCAAAAAGGCTAGAATAATAGTTTAGAAATCATTTAAAAATAAAAAATAGAATAAAATGTGTCCATATTTTCTCTCTACTCTTATCCATTTCTTGTTTACTTCCTCAGTTATAATATAAACCTGACGGAGTAAATACGAATGCATACCCACCCCGAGTGACCCCGATTGCCATCTCTACTTCTCTATAGGCAACATTTTTTGGGAATTACCTTAACTATTTTCGATCAATTTTACGCGTTATTTTGTTATAGCACATATGAATATTCATTCAAACTAATAAAATAAATAAATAAATTAGTTAATTCAAATCCTTGAAAATCCTTTATTTGTAAAATATCTTTTAATAATCTAAAATGAAGATAAATATATTTTCCTAGGTTAGATTGTGAGGGATGTACGACAGATTATAGTTTTGTCTTTGTCCCATGCTCCAAAAGTCTCAGGCCAGCCTTGCCTTTAACAATCAAGTCTGAAGAAATTATATATCAATGGATTTCCCGATGAAAACATGTAGGGGCGGAGGAGCCCAAGAATTAGACATAGTCATATGTAATTAGCGACGGGAAGGCCAAGAGTCAGACATAGTCACCATCGCGTTATGCCACAAAGAAGAATGGTAAAGACGGTAGTAACTTGGTGGATTGCAAAATAATAGTCATTTTGTTACTTTTGTCTCGACCTACCAAATTTCAGGTGGAACAAAATTATACCTAAGCCAAAAAAACAAGAAGAAAATAAAAAAAATTCTCAGAAAATAAAATGGACACATGAAACTCTTTTGATCATAGAAACAATCCTCTTTATTTATTTTGGAAAATTACGCTTGATTCATTCATTGAAGATGCTAAGGAATAATTGTACGGAAAAACATGCAACTTAAATCGCCACTGTAATTTTTCTGGCCTAGCAAAGTCCGTCTCAGTGTCTCGGTGCTCGGCATCTCCCCCAACTTCCTCTAGGCATCGTCCTAACCTGCTTCCAATGTGTGGAAGGCCACCCATGCGTGGCATGAAGAATAATGTCTCTCTCGTGCTTGGAAATGCTTTAAGATTAAATGGACCGTCCAGGTTTGAAGTCAGGCTATCAGATTGTTATTGCAGCTCATGGAATTCCTTTCCATTCCATGCTTGATACCTCCTTAACGAGCACCTTCCAAATCCTCCTGCCCATGCCTGTCAAAAACAACACAAGTTTGGCGTTGTTGTGCTGTGAAAATAATTGTTGTCAGATTTGCTGTGAGAGAAAATATTTGCAATTAAAAAATAACATACGCAGCTTCTCTTCTTCTGCACTGGGAAGCTCCCATCCTCCTCCTCCTCAGGCTTTTCATCAAACAGATGGTGGGCAGTTCAAGGGTCACACCTCCAGCAAACTAAGCCTCGAAGCCAATTTCCATGACTGTTAAGGGGTCGTTAGACCCTATGACCCCCCTGTGGATCCGCCTACAAGTTGGTGATGATACAGTCTACATAAAGACTTCCAT